>NC_086017.1:132283257-132586287 GCF_029281585.2 Gorilla gorilla gorilla | reverse complement strand
CAGTTCTCTTCCCCTCACTGTGGTAGCACCAACCTCTCTCCTCATATTGCTTTGTTCCCTCCAGCTTCTCCTCAGCTATGATGTCAGATTTTTAAATTATCCATTTTATACTCTGCTTTTTAATTTAATTTTTAGCTCTGAGACCTTAAAGCAGTAATGTCTTAGAGCTCATTTTCTTTCTCTGTTAAAGAAATGATTTCTAAGTTTCAGCAATCAGTCATAGCAACCCTTTAACTATTATATACTCAATACAGAGCTAGGTATTCTGTGGAAAGTATAGTTGAAGAAATGACAACAGTCCTCAGGTGCTTGACTGACTTATGTGAAAGTATAAAAGTATTCTTTGTAATTCCAGTAAGCAGAAATAGCTTTGTTTAGGGGGTTGGGAGGGACTAAATTTACAAAGAGGCAGAATCTCAGTCTAAGGGAGAGCTTTTGGAAAAAAAAATAGATTATTGAAAAATTTGGATTTCCCCTCACTGGCTCTTTTCTGATGTTTTGCTTCTCACTTAGCAACAGCTATAGTTTCCTGAGCTCTCTCCTTGATTCTTCAAGGCAACAAGACTTCGGGTTTTCTATTAAGGTTTAGTCCTGCATGGCACTGACTGGTTTTGCCCTCGGAATAAAAGCTGTCAAAATGGGAAACTCGGTACCATTTCTTCCAATTATCACATCCCCTCCAGTATCTTCCTGCTTTTGGTTGCTCTCCAGTATTTTCAGATAGCTGTTTTCTATATTGTCCACAGTTTTGGGTTCACATGCTTGGTGTGAGGGAAAAAAAAAATATATATATATATATATATATATATATTTCACAGTTTATAGCTATTATGTGAGGGAGGGTAGGTCTAACAGGAACTGCTTGGCCATACAAAAACTGGACAACCCTAAGATTTCTTATTTGTTAGATCAGCTGGTTTTTCTTGCTCCCATCAGTTTAATAAAATTATAACTAAATGGTTGTAAATGAAAAATTAGAAGAAAATATCAAATATATATTAATTGTAATTCTTTTAAATAATGACTTTATCTCCTGCATTTTCAGCGTGACAAGAGTTCTACAGAGGAAGAGATGGAAATAGAAAAGATAAAACATAAGCTCCAGGAGAAGGAGGAACTAATCAGCACTTTGCAAGCCCAGCTTACTCAGGCACAGGCAGAACAACCTGCACAGGTAGGGGTGGAAGTTACTTCATAATCATTAGGTTAATGAATCACTAAAACCAATGGATTATTATGTGACAAATACATTTTTCTAGATGCACAATGGGCATTTATCTATGTATTTATCAGTCTCCTTCTTTTCTTCATTTCTTCTTGTCTGGTAATTTTATTAGAATATGCATTGGTGTTTGTCATTTTTAGTTGTTATTCATAGATACCCAGTATACTCTTTCAACATATGGTTTCACATATTTTAAGTTTGTTTTTTTGTTTGTTGTTTTATTTCACTTTAGGCCTTCTATTTTTTGTTTGTTTTTGTGTTTTTTCTGTTTTTTTATCTTCTATACTGCAATGATTTTTTCTTTTCTATTGGATTTTTCATGAGTTCAGTCACCTCATTTCTGATTTTTCTAAATCTGATTTATGTTTTTCTCTCATCTCTGTATAATTTTTTTTTCTTTTCTTTTCTTTTCTTTCTTTCTTTTTTTTTTTTTGAGACAGGGTCTCACTCTGTTGGCCAGGCTGGAGTGGAGCAGTACAGTCTCAGCTCTCTGCAACCTCTGCTTGCCAGGTTCAAGCAATTCTCCTGCCTCAGCCTCCCGAGTAGCTGGGATTACAGGCATGCACCACCATGCCTGGCTAATTTTTTGTATTTTTAGTAGAAATGGGGTTTCACCATGTTAGCTAGGCTGGTCTGGAACTCCTGACCTCAAGTGATCCACCTGCCTGGGCCTCCCAAAGTGCTGGGATTACAGGTGTGAGCCACCATGCCTGGCCCGTATAATTTTCTTAATTTTTAAAAACTTTTTGAAATAGATTGCAATTTTGATTTTTTTTTTAAGTGTGCCTCTGGTATGCTTTTATCACCTATAATCATATCATTCTGCTCCTTAGTTTTGTTTTTAATTTATAATAACAGAAATTTAATTTAATTTAAATAAAAGAATTTATTTCTTACATTTATGGAGGCTGAGAAGTCTAAAGTTGAGGGACTGCATCTGGTGAGGGTCTTCTTGCTGATAGGGCTCTCAGTGGTGTCCCAAGGCAGCGCAAGTCATCACATAGTGAGGGGGCTGAGTGTGCTAATTTGCCAGCTCAGGTCTCTCTTCTTATAAAGCTACCAGTTCCCCTTCTATGACAACCCATTAATCCATTAATCTGTGAATGTGTTAATCCATTGCTGAGTTCAGAGACCTCCTGAACCAGTCCTTTCTTAAAGGCCTCTTGTCACACTGGGGATTCAGTTTCAACGTGAGTTTTAGAGGGGACATTCACATCATAGCCTTCCACCCTTGGCTCTCCAAAACTCATATTCTTCTCACATACAAATACATTAATTGCATCCCCACAGCCCCAAAGTCTTAGCTCATTCCTGCACCAATTTCTGTGAGCCTGTGAAATAAAAACACATTATCTTCCTCCAAGATACAATGGTAGGACAAGCATAGGGTTCACATTCTCATTCTAAAAGGGAGAACTAGGCAAGAAGAAAGAGAGTAACAGACCCCAAGCAAGTTTGAAAACCAAGAGAGTAGACATTGGGCCTTAAAATTCCAGAATAATCTTCTTTTACTCCATTTTCAGCATCCTCTGCAGGTACAGGGGTTGGATCCCCAAGACCTCAGGCAGTTCTGTCTCTATGGCTTTGCTGGGCTTAGTCCAGCCAGCATTCCCAGGCTGACTTTGCATTGCACACTGGTAGCTCTATAGTTCTGGTATGGCAGTGGTAGTCCCACACCGTGGTTCCACTAGGCATTACTCTAGTGGGGACTCTGCAGGGCAATTCCAACCCCTCCTTTCCCCTTGGCATTGCTCTAGTGGGGCTCTCTGTGGTGGTTCTGCCTCAAGACAAGCCTCTGCCTGAGCCCCCTGGCTATTGATGACATCCTTCGACATGTAAGTGGAGACTACCAAGCCTCCACAGCTCTTGCTTTCTGTGAGCCTGCAGAATTAGCACCATGTGGATGTTACCAAGTTTTACAACTCGTACCTTTTGAGCTGTGGCATGAGCCATACCTGGGGCTGCTTTGCACTACCAGAACAGCTGGGCTGCAAGGAGCAGTATCCTGAAGTGGCACAGAGCAGTGGTATCTCAGGGCCTATTCACAGAAACCATTCTGTCCTCTTAGGGCTTTGGGCCTGTGATGGGGGCTGTTGGGGCAGCCTTAAAGATTTCTAAAACGCATTCTGAAATGCCTTTAGGGCTTTTTCCCATTGTCTTGACTGTTAGAAACTGGCTCCCTTTTAGCCGTGTTAATTTCTTTAGCAAGTGGTGGCTGTGCATTCTTGGATTCCCATCCTGAAATCTTCTCCATTCTTTACCACATGGCCAGGTTGCGAATTTTCCAATCTTTTTTTTTTTTTGCTTTGTTTTCTTTTTCTCTGTTCACTGTAAGCAGATAGAAGTAACCACATAGCAGCTCAAGCAGTTTGCTGCTTAAAATTTTCTCCTGCCATATACCCTAATTCATCACTCTCAAGCTCAGCCTTCTACAAAGTTCTTGGCCATACAAAAACTGGACAAGTTCAGCCAAGTTCATTGCTAATTTATAGCAAGGCTGGGCTTTACTCTAGTTTCTGATACTTTGTTCCTCATTTCTGTCTGAAGCCTCACCAGAATGGGCTTTACTATTTATGTTTCTATCAGCATTGTGGTCACAACAGCTTAACCAATCTCCAAGGAGTGCTAAGCTTTCTGTAGTTGTCTTATCTTCTAAGCCCTCATCAGAATCTAGGCATTTTTTTTTTTGAGCTAGTTCCTCAGAATTCTTCCAGCCTCTGCCCATTACCCAGTTCCAAAACTGCTTCCACATTTTCAAATAATCATTATCAACGATGACCCCACTTGTCAATACCAATTTTCCTTTTTAGTCCGTTTTCTCTTGCGTGTAACAGAATACCTGAAACTGGGTAATTTATAAGAAGTTATGGAGGCTGAGAAGACCAAGGGTGAGAGGCTGCATCTGGTGAGGGTCCTCTTGCTAGTGGGGGCTACTCTGTTTTTTTAATAGTAACTTAAATGGGATATGACCTTCATCCTTTTCTGTTCCTTATTTTTGTGTCAAATTTATTCTCCTAAACCTCTATTTGGAAGGAGGCTTGATTCAGGAAAGCTTTTCTTAACAGACTTCCTTTTTCTATTGTTTTTGTGTTGTGTTCAAAGATATGGGAGCCGGATTTCTGAGATTTCCTGGCTTTCTTCCTTCTGCCCTTCACTTGGTTTATGCCAGCACTGTCCAATAGTAATAGGTTTATTTGTAATAATTAAAGACTGGAAACAACTCACGTGCCCATCAATAGGGAAATATTTAAACTGTGGTATATCCACACACTGGAATACTACTTAGAAGTGAAAAGGAACCAACTATACAACAATAGAAGGCCTTCATTTTAAATTTTGAAATGTGTCTGTATTTATTTTTGAACTTGGAAAATAATTCAATTATAATAAATGTTTATATTGCAATTTAATTATTAGTTATGATTAAATTGGTATCAACTGTTACTAATGCTGTCTGCATGTTTATATTGCAATTTATTAGTTATGATTAAATTGGTATCAACTGTTACTAATGCTGTCTGCATTAAGTATACAAATAAAGATATTACAGTGTTATATAGGGGTCTAGAAAAATGTTAAACTGAATCAACCCATTGATACCAACTGCATATACACTTGTTGCTTGTGCAGCACCTCAACAGTAACTTGCATGATGCAACAGATAAGATGAAATATAGTCATGCCAAAACAAAGTTGTACTTAATGGAAAAATAATCTATATTTCAGTTTTCAAATTAAAATTAAATGTTAAAAATTAAAAATATTTCTTTTCTATCAGACCCATTTTAAGCCCTCTATATCCACATGTGGCTAGTTGATACTGAATTATACAATATGTTTGTAGACCTCTTTCTTCTGTCTCTTTAATTCCTTTTCTGCATAATTTTTATTTCACTCCTCGCAGTTTCTTCTTAGTACAGGTTCATGTCTCAGAAGGGAGCCATGATGAGTCAGTTGTGAGAGTTCAGGGGGCCTAGATTACTCTAGCCCTTTTAGTCCTTCTTACCTTACTGTGCACCCCTTGCATTTACCTAGTATTAAAGAATGGCAAAGCCCTGCCACTATTCTAAAATTGGCCAGCTGTTCATTCCAGCAAATAAATACATTGGCTGTTTAGGGCTGTCCCTTTCTCAGACCCATCAGATTTCACTCTTTTGCTGCCTTCTTTTTCTTACACAATGTAAGACTAATACAATGTAGTTCTTGTGGGTTTTGGTGGTTTGTCCTTATTAGCTTATATTTTAGGGTTTTTAGGACGGTCTGCCTAATTTTACTGTAAATGTTATCTGTGGTTTTTTTGGTTTTACTATCTTGTGCTGTCTCTATGTGAGGAGTCAGAGAAATTGAAAAATTGCCACTACTGTTTCTGTCTTCTTCTGACAAATAAAATTTTGATAATGCATGCAATTTCCTTTTGTGTTCAATGGAAACTAGAAGGAAATATGGTAGGCATTTAGGTTAAGCAAGAAAGGGAGGTCAAAGAATTAATAATGCTCATTCTTTTGCTTAAATAATTTTTTTTCCTTCTATGTCTTTGGTTTGATAAGAGTTCTACAGAGATGGAAGAATTTGTAATGATGAAGCAACAGCTCCAGGAGAAGGAAGAACTCATTAGCACTTTACAAGCCCAGCTCAGCCAGACACAGGCAGAGCAAGCTGCACAGGTAGGGACCTCACAAAATTAGGATAAAGAGCCATGAAGTCCAGTGGGTTATTACGCACAAGTCAATTCAGTGAGTCACTTTAAAAAATCCTAGTAGATAAAAGTATAGTAGCATGGGTGTTGCACTAGAAATTAGAAGGATATGTAGTAGAAGAGATTAGGAGATGTGTGGTAGGTAAGTGTGTCATTAGGGAACACCAGAAAACCTCACAATGTGTTATTTACCTTGATGAATTTTCTATAGCCTAATTGATGACTGTTTCTTAGTTCTGCATGTCCAGAAACTTAATTTTAATAGCAGACAGAGATTCAGTATTTTAGGAATGGACTCATGCTGAGTTCAAAAGAGACCAATAAGTAAACCAAAAGAAATAAAAATAATTAGGTTCATTCTTTCCCAAAATAATATCTATCTTAATAGGAAATAAATTATAGTTAGATTACTTAGTGAGCCTGTAATGAGAAAGTGGTGTAGGTCATGTGATTTTATGTTAAATGGCACCAGTATGTGACATTCTTCTTCCCATTTTTTTCATCTGTCAAGACCAGACCATTTGGATTGGCATCCTCAACTTTTTCTATTTTTCTAGGTTTCTTGGTTGGCCACGCACTCCCACATATTTATTTTTGAAATTGGGTCTCACTCTGTTGCCCAAGCTGGAGTACAAGTGGTACAATCATAGCTCACTGCAGCCTCAATCTCCTGGGCTCAAGCCATCCTCTCACTCACCTCAGCCTCCCAAGTAGCTGGGACTACAGGCATGTGCCACCGCATCTGGCTAAATTTTTTACATTTTTTGAAGAGACAGGTTCTCAATATGTTGCCCAGGCAGGCCTTGCACTCCTGATTTCAAGTGATCCTCACACCTCGGCCTCCCAAAGTGCTGGGATTACAGGCACTGTAATTTTTTTGGGGGGGTGGGGGGCAGCGGTGGGGGAATGCTTATGAATCATGAAAGATTTTTTTCCCTGAAGTACCTTTGTACATAGCTAATTATCCATTAGGTGTTTACTTTATTAATAATTTGTAGTATTAGTAGTGCCTTCTCTCTGTGGTTGGCCTACTGCTATGTATACAGTTAAAATTGTATATCCTGAAATTCTTGGTTTTACCTATTAGCTTTTATTGTGTCCTTTTTAAATTTTTTATTTATTTTTTATTGTGTCCTTTTTATGTATAAGCACTATATACAGTGCAGGATGAAGAAATACAAAATATGGTTTTTAACCTATGTGTTGCTAAAATATGGAAAGCCAAGATACGTACATGTGTTAAGAGATTCATCGTAATTTAAGGCTTTCCGAATAAGTGCCAAAGCAAGCAGCAATACAAACAAAATATTTTGGGAGGCGAAAGAGGTTACTGTGAGTATGACAGTTAAGGAAAATTACACGGAAAAGTTGGGATTTAGGCAAAACCATGATATATAGATAATATTCCAGACAAGCTGGGGGAGATATTTCAGTGATGGGGAACGGTGTGAGCAAAACTGCAGAGAAGGAAAAGAATATGGAACATTTATGGGAAAGGAGTTAGAGATGTTTGGCTAATGAAAGACTCCAGTGCCTACACACTTGAAACACAAGAGTCCAAATTCCTAGTGAGGTCAGAATTCAGATAATAAAAACATTCTGAGGATTTTTTTTTCTCCTACCAAAAAAGAGAGCCAAAGTTTGATTCAAGGTGTCACAAACTGAGATATCAGCAGTAAAGGACCAATGCAAAATGGGCAAGCTAACAGCTAAGCAGCATGCTCCACCATAGATCTTAAGGAGATGAATAAGCAGATGCACACACTCACAACCTAAAAACAAGACAGAAGCACTGATACTGAGCAGCTCACCATCAGTCCATTTATTTCCATTTCATTCTGTTCAGAGCCAGTTAAAAATGAGCATGATCTAGAAGGCTGCAAGTAATGACAGCTGAAAACAGCTGTCTGGGGAGGTGGTGTGGATTTAGAAGCACATGAGGTTCTTTGGTAGAAGCAATTCTTTGAAAATAAGACTAGAAAGATAGATTGGTATTTCCAGTTGTAGAGAATCTTGAATAAATGATATGTTAGTTTGAATTTTCATTTATAGGGCATGAGAATTTTACTGAAAGCTTTTCAGCCATGAGCAAGAAGTGTCCAGGGTTTAATAGAAATCTAACTTAACTTCACCTTATGTGTTTAATATCTTAATCTTTTTAGAACTTTAAAAAATACACTCCTGTATATTTAAAACATTTCTAGTAACCATGAACATATGATTTTTGATCAAAATTTATGTTTAGGCTAACTTCTGAATTTGAAAATAGGCTTTCTCTCGCATTTCAGTTACTGTCCAGCCTATCTCTCTTCCAACATCCTCATCCTTGACAATCAAAATTTCACTTTAAAAAGCTACTATCAAGTCTCAGTGTCTGTCTTGGAAAGTAGTCTGTGAGTTTTATTTGTGCAATATTCGGGGAGTGTAACTTGCATAGTTTCTCTGGTATGTGTCTTCAGTTGAGTTCCATGCAGCAGGTGGTCCGAGAGAAAGATGCCCGCTTTGAAACACAAGTTCGTCTTCATGAAGATGAGCTTCTTCAGTTAGTAACCCAGGCAGATGTGGAAACAGAGATGCAACAGGTGTGTTGCTAAAACTCGGTAGAATGACTGTCATTTTGGTTAATATTTAATCCATCACAGCCAATTTCCTACCCTTACCCACTGCTCTTCACTTGGTGTTAGTGTTTTCCTTATTGGCCTCTTTTGTGTCCTTGTCTTCTGTTGCATAAAAATTATTTATTTTTTCTTATCCTTTTCTTGCCTTTTACCCCTCTAATCAGGTTGTTGGTGCTCAAAAGCTGAGTTTAGTTGGTGAATTTATGTGGTAGTCAAAAATTGGTTTCTCTTCAGTTTTCTGATTATAGCTACCTTTGTGCATTACACACCTAACCCAAAGCTTCAAATCAATGAAGTCAGTTTTAAATATTTAAAAAATTAGAGAAGAAAAAGAATGATTTTGAAGACATGAAGTCTTTTATTAGATCAGTAATTCTTTTTTAAAAAAATTTGAGTAGATTTTGAAAATTGGCTTCATTGTATTTGAGTTCACCATCTACTAACTCAAAGTATTTTATTTCACTTAGTGTGTAGTGCAGTGTGGTACTGAAAGGCACTTCAGTGATACTTTATGTTTGATCTGTTTAATTAGATTGAAAATTAATTAGAATTAATTAGAACGGAAACTTTTAAGTTCTAAGCAATCTTTCAGAATGCACCACTAAATAAAGTTTTAGAATACAACATATTATTAAGTAGAATACTAATTGTATATGTGTATGATTGCTTTATTTATTCAACAAATGTTTTTCAAGTGCCTGCCCAGTGCATGAAACTAGGAGAAGGGAAATGATTCTTGCCTGCAGTGAATGTTCTCTTGGGTGGGTAAGAGGTACATGTACCTATGCTATCTAGGTACGGGTTATTAACTGTATGATTTTGAAGGCAGATATGTGTTATTGTTTTTTCTAATTTTTAAAGAGGCTCCCTAATTCAGGGACTTGCTTGTGTCTGGGTCTGGTTGTTGTTGGTGCTCTGGAGAAGACATTTTGGAGAGTCTTCGTTGCTGCTGGATGGGGAGCATGGCATGCTGGTCTCCCACTCTTTAAACTGTCATTTTCAACACCCCAAAATTTAAGTACACAAATCTACATGACATTTTGAAAGATAAGCAAATACAAGCACTCATTTGTTAGCATATTATGTCTAAAATGTTTTCTTCTCAGAAATTGAGGGTGCTGCAAAGGAAGCTTGAGGAACATGAAGAATCCTTGGTGGGCCGTGCTCAGGTCGTTGACTTGCTGCAACAGGAGCTGACTGCTGCTGAGCAGAGAAACCAGGTACTGCCTTTTAATCTTTACTTCCTGCCTTGGAGGGTATTCATTTCCACTTTCATTTGCCAGGCAGTAGATATAAAAGCCTATTTAAAGTCTTCAGAGAATTGATGCCATTTATTCATTCTTTCAACAAATACCTCGTACTTAAGTGGTGGGGATGCAGTACAATTATGAGCAAAACTAAATACAGTTCTTTCCCTCATGGAGCATACATTGCACTTCTTTATTGTTGCTCTTTCCCTTTGCCATTTTAGATCTAGGGTCCTAGTTTATCTAGAATGTCATACAGATTGAGTATGCCTAATCTGAAAATCCAAAATGCTGCAAAATCTGAAACTTTCTGAGCACAAGCATGACACCACAAGTGGAAAATGCCACAACTGACCTTGTGGAACAGGGTAACAGATCAAAGGCAAATATGCACAAAATCATTTAAAATACTGTATAAAATTATCTTTAGGCTATGTGTATACGATGTATATGAAACAAATGAATTTCATGTTTAGACTTGCATCCCATCCCAAGATATCCAAGATATTCCACAATCTGAAAAAAATGGAAAACTAAAATACTTCTGGTCCCAAGCATTTAGAATAAGGGATACTTGACCTGTATTATCCTTTAGTGAGTTTCTTTTTCATCAGTTACTCTTCTCTGTCTTGAATGGTTTTTGTGCTTTATGTACAGCCCATCTTTTCTTGTTTTTGTAAATTGACCTTCTGTTAGATTGAAATGATCTCGTTCTGCAATATTCCCTTGAATATGAAGGTAATCAGTAATGCTGAGCTGACTATAATCCATCCTGCCATTTTCTTTCTCATATTGTCCTGATCTTCATTCTCATTGAATTCCATTGAATTCCACTTTGCTTCTCTAGTATGTTAATTCTTCCTTACCCTTGCTCCTTTCTGTGTCCTATATGGACCCATGCTTGACAATTTGAACTACCTTTTTTCTACCCCTTGGATTCCTTGTGTTCCTATCCTGTCACATCCAAGTAGTCTCATCATAATGCAGAATTGGTGCTATAGTCCACATTCTCTGTTTGTTTTTCTGGGTGCCTGTGTGCTGCTGGGGAGTCAGCCATCTCCTCTCTTCTTAATTTTCAACTCTCCTTCTTGAGAAGGGCTTTCTCTCTAGCATAGAAACGTGTTCTCATTTTTTTCCATCCTACAAGAAAAAGCACTTTACAATGCTTGTTGAAATGAAATAATGTATTTATGGCTCATGAGACTTTGTCTTTTTTCTTAGATTCTCTCTCAGCAGTTACAGCAGATGGAAGCTGAGCATAATACTTTGAGGAACACTGTGGAAACAGAAAGAGAGGAGTCCAAGATTCTACTGGAAAAGATGGAACTTGAAGTGGCAGAGAGAAAATTATCCTTCCATAATCTGCAGGAAGAAATGCATCATCTTTTAGAACAGTTTGAGCAAGCAGGCCAAGCCCAGGCTGAACTAGAGTCTCGGTATAGTGCTTTGGAGCAGAAGCACAAAGCAGAAATGGAAGAGAAGACCTCTCATGTTTTGAGTCTTCGAAAGACTGGACAAGAGCTGCAGTCTGCCTGTGATGCTCTAAAGGATCAAAATTCAAAGCTTCTCCAAGATAAGAATGAACAGGCAGTTCAGTCAGCCCAGACCATTCAGCAACTGGAAGGTCAGTAGCTGATTGCTTTTGAAGTCCACATCTCTACCACCTGAGTGGCTTGTATTTCATATTTTCAGGGATCTGTTAATGAAATCTTTACTCAAACCAATTGAACCAATAGAAGGACTGAGAAAAACAGCTCTTCTGAACTTCTTGATGCATTTTTCTTGCCTCTGACTGGCTATAATCTTTCTTAATATTATAATTATCATTACAATACTAAAAATGTGATAGTGATGTTCCAGATATTAAATAGAATGCTATGTTAAATATGACTGATCTGAAGGATTCAATGACTGAAACGAGTAGGATTTGAATTAGTTTTTGGAAAACTCAGGCCAGATCTAGGTGCATAGGTTAGGAGACTAAATTGCATGGAGTTATCCATAAATCTAAAGAAGGATGGATCTCAGTGCTTTTCTTATAGGTGAAAATCTCTTTTCACCTGATTTCTTGTCTTACAGGTGAAAATTTATCCTTTATGAAGGTATAAAGGAAACTTTTTAAAAATGTGTTATTATAAAAGTAATATGTGCCTATAAAAATTGAACATTTTAGAACTTTATAAATTAAAAAGTGAAACTTCCTCAACACCAATACTCCATCTCACCAATCCTCTTCCCCAAATTATAACCTTTACTAATATATTGACATAGACATAAGGGAAAGATTTTAGAAAGAATTAAGTTGAAAATTTGTATTGAATAACTGAATGTTAGCCAGACAGTTTTGTTTTTTGTTTTTTTTTTTGTGACAGAGTTTCACTCTTGTTGCCCAGGATGGAGTGCAATGGCATGATCTCGGCTCACTGCAACCTCTGCCTCCCGGGTTCAAGTGATTCTCCTGCCTCAGCCTCCCAAGTAGCTTGGATTACAGGCATGTGCCACCACACCTGGCTAATTTTGTATTTTTAGTAGAGATGGGGCTTCTCCATGTTGGTCAGGCTGGTCTCGAACTCCTGACCTCAGGTGATCTGCCCGCCTCGGCCTCCCAAAGTGCTGGGATTACAGGCGTGAGCCATTGTGCCCTAGCCAGACAGTTTTGAAGGGCATCACACAAAACCAGGGTGTTACATGAGCAAGCTGTTCTCTTAAGCATGTTGATGTTTAAAACCATGTGGTGGAATCCTGGTGGGATCCATAATACCTAAGTCGAGAGTGAAGAAAACAAAAACCCTAAAGCCATTTTCAAGGGGGAAAGGGAAAATGAACTTGTAAAAAATGCCTAGGGCTAGGCCTCCCCACGCCTGCTATTCCAGCACTTTGGGGAGGTCAAGGTGGGGGGGGGATTACCTGAGGTCAGGAGTTCGAGACCAGCCTGGCCAACATGGTGAAACCCCATCTCTACTAAAGATACAAAAAAAAAAAAAATTAGCCAGGCATGGTGACGCATGCCTGTAATCCTGGCTACTTGGAAGGCTGAGGCAAGAGAATCCTTGAACCCATGAGTCAGAGGTTACAGTGAGCCGAGATCGCACCACTGCACTCCAGCTTAGGCAACAGAGGGAGACTCCGTATCAAAAAAAAAAAAAAAAAAGTGCCTAGGCCTATTTTATTTTACTTTTGAAGGAAGTGATTTACTGAGGTGTCCTTTGGTTCTTGAGAACATTTAACATTTAGCTAATAATAATGTTGTCATTGGCATCATAATTTTAACTAAGGTAACTAAACTAGTAAACAGCATACAGTGTATCTTTAGAAGATAATAATAACTACATTTCAGACTTGAAGCAAATATTACATTTATTTTTTTTCTTTTCCTTAGATCAGCTCCAGCAAAAATGCGAAGAAATTAGCCAATTTCTAAATAGACTGCCCTTGCAACAACATGAAACAGCATCTCAGACTTCTTTCCCAGATGTTTATAATGAGGGCACACAGGTAATTAAATGTGAACTTCTTATGAATATTAACTGTTTGTCTTTGCTGTGTCTGTACTTTGGTGCTCTAATGAGGATTTATTCCAGAGAGCTATATAAACCTTCTGTTTTTTCTGCCTTAAAAAATACTTTTTTGAGGACAATTCTATTTGAAAGGAATCATGAAAGGCATTAATGCAGTGTTTCAACAATAAAGAATGAGAAAATAATAGATAACAAATACCATGGTCTCAGAAGCCTTTCTGATTCTAAGGTCTTAACAATTTGTATCGGAGATGAATCATTACTTTTGCTTCTGTAGTTAATTTTCCCAGTTCGGAAGTCTTTTTTTTGGTAAACTAAGATTTGATCAGGTTTAGTGAACACGAGTCAGTCTAATCAAACTTAAAAGTCTACTATGGAAATCATATTGTTCCCATTAATTAATTAACAGTAAAAAAATATGTAATGGCCAAGTAGCTTCTTATTGGCCAGTATATTCTTTCTTTCATCTACAAAAATCTCTGTAGAGAGCTAGATTATAATAATTGAAGGCTGATTCAGGCTGATTGAGCCTGAATATCAGAATGAAGGCAGTTAGTTTGATGTTCTTAATTGACTAATGTCAAGTTGAGATAACTAGATTCAGTCATCTCCATTGTAAGATTATACCCTTCCAAACTCACAAACATATTGGTCAGCAGAGTCCTGTCGTTCCTGGGCTGTGCTGTCCACTGATAAAAATTTTTGCCTCTTGGTTTCTAGCATCTAGGCTTTCCAGTCTCTTCTGTTCTCCCATTCTCGACTTTTTCCTCCAATGTTTTGTTAAGACATTTTCCAACCATTCAAATAAGTTGAAAGAGTTTTGTAGCGAACATCTGTATACCCACCATCTGAATTCTATCATTAACATTTTACCACATTTGCTTTATCAAATGTCTATCTATTTATTCATCCCTCTGCCCATCCATCAGTTCATCTTAAATTTATAATACATTTCACTGTAAGTTGTGGACATCAGTACATTTCTCTCTAAATTTGTCAGCATTCATATCATTGACTATATTTTAATATTTATTTATAATTGTTCTTTTTCTTTTGAGGTAAGATTTACAAACCTTTAAATGCACAGATCTGAAGTATACCATTCCTTGAGTTTTGTCAAATGCATACACCTGTGTTACCCAAACCCCTATTCAAGATATATCACATTACCATCACCTCACAAAGTATCCCTATACCCCTTTACAGTCATCCTCACCCTTCCCCTCCAAAGACAACTACTGATTTTTCACCATAGATTAATTTTGCCTGTTTTACAGCATCATATACATTTAACCATACAATAGGTCCTCTTATGTGTAAAGCTTTTACTCAGCATATTTGGAGATTCATCCATATTGTGCATGTATTATAATTTAATCTTTAATATTGCTGAGAAGTATTTTATTTTATGAACATGCTGAATTTTCCTTTTGCATGATTGTACTGCATTTTCCTATTGAGGGACACCTGGGCTTTTTCATGCTTTGGCTATTATGAATCAAACTGCTATGAACATTCTCATACAAATAGTTATGTGGACGTATGTTTTCATTTATCTTCAGTAAATACTAGTTGAGGAATTGCTTTGCTGGGTCATAGAGTACCTATGTATTTAGCTTTATAAGGAACTGCCAGGTCTTTTCCCAAAGTGGTTGTACTATTTTTTTTTTTCCAAGACGGAGTCTTGGTCTGTCGCCCATGCTGGAGAACAGTGGTGCAATCTCGGCTCACTGCAACCTTGACCTCCCGGGTTCAGGCAATTCTCCTGCCTCAGCCTCCCAAGTAGCTGGGATTACAGGTACCCGCCACCACACCCAGCTAATTTTTGTATTTTTAGTAGAGACAGGGTTTCACCATGTTGGCCAGGCTGGTCTCAAACTCCTGACCTCATGATCTGCCCACCTCAGCCTCCCAAAGTGCTGGGATTACAGGCATGAGCCACCGCACCTGGCTGTGGTTGTACAATTTTATACTCCCACCTAAAATATATGAGAGTTCCATTTGTTCCACATCTTCTCCAAGATTTGGTGGTGTCAGTTTTAAAACATTTTAGCCATTCTAATGGGTATGTAGTGGTATTTCATTGTGGTTTAAATTTGCATTTCCCTGATGACAAATTATGTTGAACTTTTTTTCTTGAGATTCTTAGCCATATGTACACCTTCTGTTGGTGAAGTGTCTGTTCACATCATTTCCCCATTCTTAAAATTGAGTTCTTTGTCTTTTTATTATCAAGTAGGAATTCTTTATATATTCTGAATGCCAATCTATTATCATATATGTTTGGTGAATATTTTCTCCCATGCTGTGGCTTTGTGGCTTGCCTATTCATTTTCATTATGATATCTTTTCATTAGCACACACTTTTAAATTTTGATGAACTTAATTATTTATCATTTTTATTGTTTTTTTTTCTGTGGCCTGTCTGTGAAACCTTTGCTTAGCCCCAGTTTATGAAGATATTCTCTTATGCTTTCTTCCACAAGCTTTATGGTTTTAGTTTTCATTTGAAGTCTCTGAATCTCAAATGAATTTTTGTGTGTGTTGTAAGGTGAAGGTCAAGTTGTTTTGTTTTTTCCCGTATGGATATTTCGTTGTTTCAGCACCATTTCGTAAGGAGACTTTACTTTCCTCATTGGATTCTTTTGGTACCTTTGTTGCAAATCAAAGACTAATACATCTATTTCTGAATTTTCTGTTCTGTTATATTGATCTATTTGTCAGTCCCTATGCCAGTATCACGGTCTTCATTATTGTAGTTTGTTGTTAGTCTTGAAGTCAAGTATTAATAGTATAAGTCCTCCAACTTTGTTCTTCTTTTCAAGATTGCTTTGACTATTCCAGGTCCTTTCCACATAAATTATACAATCAGCTTCTCAAATTCTACTTTTTAAAAAAGGACAGATGAGATTTTGAATTGGTATTGTGTGGAATCTATTGATCAGTTTAAGAATTGACAACACTACTGTACTTTTAAATCTACGAATATAGTATATATCTCCATTTATTTAGATCTTTAATTTCTTTCAGCAGTGTTTTGTAGTTTTCATTGGAGAAATTATGCACATTATAACATTTATTCTGAAGTAGTTAATATTTTTGATACTATTATAGATGGAATTATTTTTATTTCATTTTCCAATGTATGCTAATATGTAAGTATACAACTGAATTTTATTAAGCTTATATTCTGTGACCTTGATAAACAAATTAATTTTATTGGTTTTAGTCTCTTTTTGTAGATTCTCTAGGATTTTCTATGTAAGCAATCATGTCATCTGAAAATAAAGACAAATTTTACTTCTTTCTAATTTTTATGCCTCCAGTACACTGTTTAATAGAAGTGGTGAGACTGGACTTTCTTGCATTGTTTCTAATCTAAGAGGAAAGTGTTCCATAATTTACCATTGGCTGTGATACTAGTTTTAGGTTTTTAAGGAATTTCCTCTATCAGATCATCCTCAATCTTGTAGAGGAATTTTTCTCTTAGTTTTTTTGATATTTCTTAATTTTTTCTTAATTTTTAAAATAAACTTTCTCTTAATTTTTTTTTGATATTTCTAGGCTATGTGGTTCTTCTATGAGTAATAACAAATGTCTAGTTGTAGCAATCCTCCTAAAAATTTTTCTATTTATTTATTTTTTGAGATGGAGTTTCACTGTTGCCCATGCTGGAGTGCAGTGGTGTGATCTCAGCTCACTGCAGCCTCCATTTCCCAGGTTCAAGCGATTCTCCTGCCTCAGCCTCCCAGGTAGTTGGGACTACAGGTGTCCATCAACACCCCCGGCTAATTTTTGTTACTTTTAGTAGAGACAGGGTTTTGCCATGTTGGCCAGGCTGGTCTGAAACTCCTAACCATACCTCCTAACCATTGGTGATCTACCCGCCTTGGCCTCCCAAAGTGCTGACATTACAGGCGTGAGCCACTGCGCCTGGCCTTTTTTTTTTTTTTCTTTTTTAAAAATTTTACTTATTTTTTTGTTTTGAGACAGAGTCACTCCATCACCCAGGCTGGAGTGTAGTGGTGTGATGACAGCTCACTGCAGCCTCAACCTCCTGGGCTTAAGTGATCCTCCCACCTCAGCCTCCTAAGTAGTTGGGACTACAGGCACATGCCACCATGCCCGGCTATTTTTTTGTGTTTGTTTGTTTATTTATTTATTGGTGGAAATGGAATTTCATCATGTTGCCCAGGCTGGTATAGAACTTCTGGACTCAAGCAATCCCCCTCCCTTGGCCTCCCAAAATGCTGGAATTATAGGCATGAGCCACCACACCCAACCCCAATATATTTGTTGAAAAAAATGTGCATATAAGTGAACTCATGTAGTTCAAACCCATATTCAAGAGTTAACTGTATTATCCTTTTTCTATAGTACTGAATTTGATTTGCTAATATTTTGTGAAGGATTTTTGTGTTCTTATTTATGAAGGATATTAGTCTACAGTTTTCTTGTTTTATAATATCTTTATCAGGATTTGGTATTAAGGGTGTGGCAGCCTCATAATATGTTCCCTTTTCTATTTTCTGGGAGTGTTTCCTTTCTTTCTATTTTATGAGAGTTTGTATGTGATTGGTATTATTTCGGTTTTTGAAAATAATTTTTTAAATACTTTTTTATAAAAGAATTCAACAGTGAAACCATCTGAGTCTGGAGTTTTAGGAAGGTTTTGATAATGAATTGAATTTCCTTTACAGATATAAGGCTAATAATAAGATTTTTTTTTTTCCACCCGGTGCCAGTTTTGGTTTGTTTGGGCTTTTTTTTTTTTTTTTTTTTTCCTGGGGTTTTGTCTATTTCATTGAAGATGTTCTATTTTTGTCACAATTTTGGTTACAATGTTTACTTTTTATCCTTTTAATGCCTGTAAGCGCTGATCCCTGCTGTTGTTAATTTGTGCTTCATTTTCTTCATCAGTCTATCTAGAATTTATTCAGCTTTTTTCCCCCATCTTTTCAAAGAACCACTTTTGGTCTTGTTAATTTTCTCTGTTGCTGATTATTTTCATTTTCATTGATTTCTACTCTTTAGTATTTCTTTCTGCTTACTTGGATTTACTTTGCTCTTCTTTTTATAGCTTCTTAAGGTGAAACTTTATATCAAAGATTTCAAGTCTTCTTTTCTCATATGAACATTTAAAGTTAACACAGTTCCCTCTAAGCATAGCTTGTTATGTTGTGGTTTTTTAATCATTTCAGTTTTTGAACATTTTTCTAAGTTTCTCTGTGATTTTTTCATTGACCATGGATTGTTTAGAAGTGTGTTCTAAATAAACAAGTTGTTGTAGAATAACCAGATACTTGGTTTTATTTCTAGATATCTTATTGATTTCTAATATAATTTCATTATGATCAGAGAATATGTTTTATGTGACTTCAATCCTTTGAAATTTATTGAGACCTATTTTATGACACAGCATATGGTGTCTTGGTGAACATACCTTGTACACTTGTAAATAGTGTGTATTCTGTAGTTATTGGATGTAATGTTCTACAAATAGCACTTAGATCATAGTATTGTTCAGGTTATCTTTGTCTTTGACTTTTGTCTGGTTATTGAAACATTTGCTAAGAGGGGGTTGAAATCTCCAACTATGACTGTGGAATTGTCTGTTTCTCCTTTTAATGTAGTCATTTTTTGCTTCTTGGTAATTGGAATCTCTGTTATTAGTACATACACATTTATTTTTCAGATAAAATGTTCCTTTTTTCACTTACAAAATGTTACTCTATCTGTAGTAATACTTCTTTATTTACATTTCTCTGTATCTGGCATTAATAAAATAATTCTGTCTTATGTTTATTGCTTGAATGGTATACTCTTTTCTATCCTTTTACTTTTAACTTGTTTTTCTTTAAAGTGAATGTCTTGAAGGCAACATATAGTTGGGTTATACTTTTTTATTTCTTCTCTTCTTTGTGATTGGAGTGCCTAGTCCTTTTAGTGTAATTATTGATGTGATTGGATTTAGGTCTACCATTTTGCTTTCTGTTTTTTCCCCTCTGTTTTCCCTTCTTCTTTTTTCCTGCCTTCTATTTGATAATTAGAAGTTTCTTGAATTTAATTTTCATTTATTGACAACTTTTTCTTTTAAACAGCTCTATTAAGTATAAAAAGATATACTTGACATACAGTAATGTGTACACATTTAAAGTATACAGTTTAAAGAGGGTTTTGTGTGTTTGTTCATTTGTTTTTTGAAACAGGGTCTTGTTCTCTCACCCAGGCTGGAGTGCAGTCACATGATCACAGCTCACTATAGCCTTAACTTCCTGGGCTCAAGCAATCCTCTCACCTCAGCCTCCTGAATAGCTGGGACCACAGGCATGTGCCACCATGCCTGGCAAATTTTTTTTTTTTGTAGAGACAAGGTCTCACTATGTTGCCCAGGCTGGCCTCAAACTAACTCCTGGGCTCAAGTGATCCTCCTGCCTTTGTCTCCCAAAGTGCTGGGATTACAGGTATAAGCCATAGCACCCAGAACAATTTGATGACATATAAAACCATCACTACTATCAAGAAAATGAACATATTCATCATCTCTAGAAGTTTTCTCATGTCCTCTTTTAATCTTTTCCCTCACATCTTTCCCTACCTAGACAACCACTGATCTGCTTTCTGTCATTATAGATTTTTTAAAAGTTTATATAAGTTGTATATGCACTTTTGTTGGCTTATTTTACTCAGCATACTTATTTGAGATTCATCCTAATGTTTGTTTAGTAATAATTCATTCCATTGTATTGTTGAGTATGTTGTAAACAGCACAATTTGTGTAACCATTGACTCACTGATGGATAATTTGGGTTGTGGACAGTTTTTGGCTAATACATATAAAGCATTTATGTTTATGTTTTAAGGAGATTAAAATAAGAAAATAAATCTTAACTACCATTGCAATTACCATTTCTGGTACTTTTCATTCTTCGTTGGTAGATCAGAGATTGCCAATCCTTTTATGTATAGTAAATATTTTAGGCTTTGTGGGTCATACAGTCTTTGTTGCAGGTACTCAACTCTGCCATTGTAAAGTGAGAACAGACATAGAGCCAAGGTAAACAAATGGTTGTGGTTATGTTCCAATAAAAATTTATTTATGCAAGCCTCCAAAGTTTGCCAAACCCTGGCTTCATATTTCCATCTGGTATCATTTTTCTTCTATCTGAAGGACTTTTTTTTTTCTTTTTTTTTTTTAATAAGAGACAGGTTCTCATTTTGTCACCCAGGCTACAGTGCAGTGGCATGATCATGGCTCACTGCAGCCTCATCCTCCTGGGCTCAAGCGATTCTTCCACATTTGCCTCCAGAGTAGCTGTGACTACAGGCATGCACCATGCTACCCAGCTAATTTTTTTTTGTTTTGCTTTTAGTAGAGATGAGGTCTTGCTAAGTTACCTAGGCTGGCTGGTTTTAACCTCCTGAGCTCAAATGATCCTCCTGCCTTGGCCTCCCATAGTGCTGGGATTACAGGTGTGAGCTACTGCACCTGGCTCTGAAGGACTTCTTTTAATTTTTGTGTCTGTGTGTACATGGATGTGTGTGCAAGTCTGCTGGTCATGGGTTTTTTTGTTTGTTTGTTTTTGTTTTTGTTTTTGTTTTTTTGAGATGGAGTCTCGCTTTGTCACCAGGCTGGAGTGCAGTGGTGCAATCTTGACTCACTGCAATCTCCGCCTCCCGGGTTCAAGTGATTCTCCTGCCTCAGCCTCCTGAGTAGCTGGTACTACAGGCACCCACCACCACACCTGGCTATTTTTTTGTTTGTTTTGTTTTTGTATTTTTGGTAGAGACGGGGTTTCACCGTGTTGGCCAGGATGGTCTCAATCTCTTGACCTCATGATCCACCCGCCTCGGCCTCCCAAAGTGCTGGGATTGCAGGTGTGAGTCACCGTGCCTGGCCAGTCATGGGTTCTAATAATACTTTTTGTCTGAAGACATCTTTATCTCACCATTGTTGTTGAAATATTATTTTTTGCTGACTAGAATTCTACATTGAAAGTTTTTTTTTCTTTCATTTCTCTAAGTGTATTACTCTACTGTCTTCTTTTTTGCATTGTTTTCTTTGTTGGTTTTTTTTTTTTTTTTTTTTTTTTTTGAGACAGAGTCTCACTGTGTCGTCCAGGCTGGAGTGCAGTGGCGCAATCTCAACTCACTGTAACCTCCACTTTCCGGATTCAAGTGATTGTCCTGCCTCAGTCTCCCATGTAGCTTGGATTACAGGCAACCGCCACCACGCCTGGCTAATTTCGTATTTTTAGTAGAGATGGGGTTTTGCCATGTTGGCCAGGCTAGTCTCGAACTCTGGTCTCAAGCAATCCACCCCCTCAGTCTCCCAAAGTGCTGGGATTACAGGCATGAGCCACTGCACCCGGCCCTTGCATTTTGTTTTTAATAAGAAATCTGCTGTCATGCTTCTCTCTTTCTCTTTTTTCCTGCCTGCTTTTAGGATTTTACCACTGTTTTTGAGCACTTGAATTATAATGTACCTTGACATAGTATGTTTCTTGTGATTGGGGTTCATTGAGCTTTTTCAATCTCTGTGTTTATAGTTTTGGAAGATTTTCTGCCGTGAATTAGTCAAATATATATATTTTTCTGACTCCCTACTCTTCTTTGGGAATTCCAATTACATTTATATTAGATTACTTGAAGTTGTTCCAAAACTCATTAATGGGCTTTTAATTTTTTTTTTTTTTTTTTTGAAATGGAGTCTTGCTCTGTTGCCCAGGCAGGAGTGCATTGATGCAGTCTCAGCTCACTGCAACCTCTGCCTCCAGGGTTCAAGTGATTCTCCTTTGTTTCTATATTTGTTTTGTTAACATATTTTGGAGCTTTTTTTATGGGACTCAGTTAAATTCTTTGAAAAAAACTTGGTCCTTTCAGATCTTGCTGCTTTGATTTGTTAGGAGGGTTCGAATCAGTGCTCAGTCATTCCATACTCCTGAGGCAAGACCTTGCTGAGTATTCTACTCAATGCCCTGAGAAGTGTTTTTTCACATTTGGCTATATAACTGACACTTCCGGGTTTTGTGTGAGCACCAAGTGCTATTCTTTAATCTCTTCAGATAGGTAGGGGTAGTTCAGATAGCCTTGGATGCTTTCCTCACATTCATGTCCTGCTCTGTACTTCACTGAACACTTGTTCAGTCCCTTTGCAGATCTGCAGGGTTTTCTCTTTACGTGACTTTTTCCCATCTGGTATTCTATTCTGCGAACTGCAGCCATCTTGCTCTTTCTTGACTGTCAGCTCTGTCTCATGAACTTAGGCAGTCTACCAGGCTCAGCCTATGTTCCCCCTTCTTGGACCACAGCCTGAAAACTCTCTTAAGGCATGAAGCTTGGTCAGTTTTAGGGATCACTTTGTTTTCTGCCTCTCTCAGAGATAATTATCCTTTGTTGCTTGATATCCAGTATTCTGAAAATGATTATTTTATTATTTTGTCTGGTTTTGGTTGTTATTGTTTCAGGTAGGAGGTTAAATCTGTTCCATGTTACTCAGTCTTTAGCAGAAGCAAAAGTCATCTATTGGGTATTGAGCTGTATCTTTTTACAAAAATTTTTTAAGTGGTTATTCTAGGAAGTACAACATATATCCATAATTTTTCAGTCTTCTTGAGTTAATACTGTACTACTTCACTTAAAAGGTAGAATCTTCATAATCATATACCCTCACCCTATTCCTTATGCCACAGTTGTTGTATGTATTATATTAACAAAAATAATAAGCCTCAGCATGCAATTTTAATATTTGTGCTTAAAATGGTTATATATATTTGAAAGACATTAAGAGGAAAATATTGACCTTAACATTTATCCACATATTTACCATTTGTAATGCCCTTTCCTCTCTGATGATCAGATATCTATTTGATACTGTTTTCTTCAGCCTCTACAACAACCCATAATATTATAGTATAGGTCTGTCTGTGAAAAAATTTTCTTAGTTTTTTTCTTATCTAAAAATGTCTTTATTTTATTTTTATTCTTGAATGATATTTGCTACTGGATATTATAATTCTCGATTGACAATTTTTCTTTCAGAACTTTTTTTTTTTTTTTTGAGATGGAGTTTCGCTCTTGTCACCCAGGCTGGAGTGCAATAGCACAATCTCGGCTCACCGCAACCTGTGCCTCCGGGGTTCAAGCGATTCTCCTGCCTCAGCCTCCTGAGTAGCTGGGATTGCAGGCATGAGTCACCACGCCTGGCTAATTTTGTATTTTAGTAGAGACGGAGTTTCTCCATGTTGGTCAAGCTGGTCTTGAACTCCCAACCTCAGATGATCCACCTGCCTCGCCCTCCCAAACTGCTGGGATTATAGGTGTGAGCCACTGTGTCCAGCCTTTCTTTCAGTACTTTAAAGAAGGTGTTTCCCTCTTGTGGCCTATATTTTTTCCCTAACAATTGGTCAGTAGTCATTCGAATTATTGTTCCTCTGCATGTAAAGTATCATTTTTCCATGGAAATTTTAAGACTTTCCTTTTATCCTTGTCTATGAAGTACTTAGTTATAGTTTTCTTTGTCATTTTCTTGCTTGCTTTTGTTGAGTTTCTTAGGTATATAACGTTATGTTTGAGAAATTTTTGGCCATTTCTTAAAATATTTTTTCTTCCCATTCTGTCCCTCGTCTCTTCTGGTACTCCAATTACACGTATATTGAACCTTTTAATATTGTCCCCCATGTCCCTGAGGTTGTATTCATTTTTTTTTCAATTTTTTTTATTCTTCTGTCTTCAGATTGGATAATTTCAGTTGATTTATCATCCTCAATTCACCAAGACTTTCTTCTGTCGTCTATATTCTACTGTCAAGCCTATCACATTGAAATTTTCATTTCAGATATTATGTTTATTAGTTCTGGAATTTCAAACTGGTTCATTTTTTTGTTTGTTTGTTTTACTAAGATTTCCTTTCTTCTCATTCATTATGAGCATATTTATTTATGTCCTAAGCATAGATATAATAGCTTCTTTATTAAAATTCTTGTTTGCTACTTACAAAATCTGCATCATTTTATGGCTAGAATCTGTTGATTACATTTTTTTTCCTTGAGAATGGGTCACTCTTTCCTATTTCTTTACGCGTGAATGTTTTTGTTTTGAATTCTGGATGTTGTGTTTTGTTCTCAAGATTCTATTTTGTTATTTCTAAAATTTCAATTACTTTTTATCAGACAGTAAGTTGGACTCAAACCCCAAACTCTGGCCTATGATAGAGAGGCATCAAAACTCAGTTCAGTTATTTTTGCCTTAGCTGGGCTGCTTTAAGTCAGTCCAACAAATACATTGTGCCATTGTTCAGCCAGAAATTTCAGCTAAGTTTGTACACAGAATTCAGGGCTCCTCCTTCCTAACTCTTTTTCTTCTCTCCGATCTCCCTCCTCACATCCTGAAAGCTATGTTTGTCCCAAACTCTTCTCATTCTTCAAGCCAGAAATATCTGTGGCTATTCTATTGGAATTTTACTTGCCCTGCATACTGCAAACTGGGAACTTCCCTCAAGATAAAAGCCATAAAAACCCTAAATTCATCCCTTGCTATTTATTTTAAACATTGAATGAAGATTTTGGGGTCAAATATGCTGTAAAGACCCTCATGGCTTAAAAATTCTACAATTGTGTGAAAATTTTATAGAATAATATCCATGGAGAGTAAAAAATATATACAAAGACATAAAACTAAAGATGTGACATAATTAGATATATGCCTATCCTTAGGAAAACCAAAAATTCTGGATGTATAAATTAAGCCAAGGGAATTTTTATTATACTTGGAAAACAAAAAACAATTTTATAAATCTTCTTCCTTTCTTAAGAGGTACATATTCCTTTGCCTCTATTCCTCTTTGTGGAACCTCTCTTCATGTTCATTCTCCTTCAGGAGAGAGACCATGTTACTTGGTGACATTAATCTCATCTTTTAATACTATTTGTTTGTGAACCTGAAAATGTTCTTTCTTATGCTATAGACTTGGGATTTCTATCTTTGTAATCCAGGCTTCAATCTTAAATTTAAAAGCCAATGAACTTGATATTTGTGTGAAATATTTTATTTCTTTTTCTAAATCTTTAGATAAAACACTTTTCTTCAAAGATTACCTAGGCAGATAAGTAGATGTTATTTTTAAAGTATTTTCATGGCTGGAGAACTTCTAGAAGACAAAAATGCTGGAGGCTATCTGGGCGTTAGTGTGAGAATTTTCTGCTGGAGAATCATTAATTTGTTGTCTTTCTACAATTTAGGCAGTCACTGAGGAGAATATTGCTTCTTTGCAGAAGAGAGTGGTAGAACTAGAGAATGAAAAGGGAGCCTTGCTCCTTAGTTCTATAGAGCTGGAGGAGCTGAAAGCTGAGAATGGTATGTATAAAAGAAAACCATAATTCTCTGTCTTCTTATCCCACAAGTGCCTCTACTTTTATCACTAATTATGTATAACATGTAGAATTCTCTGATTCCGTGATAATAAAGATTTAGATAATAGAGCTGGTAACTATCAAAGATAATACACATTAAACAATTAGAGCATAGTATCAGTGTTTACATAAGTATAACATTTTGCAATATGGACTATACATGCTGCAGGATTTCTTTATAACTCATAATCATTTTGGAATGGTCATCGTATCCTATAGGAAGTATGGCTTGAACAGGACCTTAATAAGATGATTTTTAAAATAGGTAAAATGAAGAAAGAAAGGACATTCTGGTAATAAATTTGTGGGATGAGGTAACAGAGATCAGTATAAAGGTTTAAAGGTAGAAACTATGTTGTGAAGTGAGTGGTTTGTGCTCGTGCTGTACCCTGCTTAGAATCCTGCTCCTTTCCTTTAGTCTGGATGATTGTTACTCATCTTTCAGGCCTCGACTAGCACATTATCTTTTTCAGGAATTTGGTATTGATCCCCAAAAGTTGGGTTAAATGATTTTTTTGTGCTTCCATAACATCCTTGTATGCTTTTAACATTGTATTAAAATGATCTGTTTATATGTTTGTCTTTTTTACTATATTATAAGCTCTTCAAAGTTTAAATATAAGCTCTTCAAGGGCAGGGGCCATTTTTTTTTCCATCTTTGCTTTACCCAAAACTAGTATACTACCTGGCAAATAATGGCTACTGAATAAAGTTTTGTTGGATTGAACTGAACTTAGCATTTTATCCTATTGGATTGTGTGTGAACAGTTAGTGAGAATGAAGACGTGTCTCCTTCCACTTATCATATGCTTCATGTAGACTTTATGGATTTAGTAGCGTGTCATTAATGCTTTATTGATCTAATTCATCTTTAACTGACTACTACACTTTATCATCTAGGAGTGAGAATGAATAGCAAGTAAAGGTTGTAAAACTTTTATTAAACTCTAGAGCCAGTATTTCTAACTTAACCATTTTACAGTTTTCCACTTAGATCTAAATGGAAGCTTATGCACTTGTATTAGACGATTCCCACTATTTCTAATAAGTAAAGAACACCACAAATTCAGCTCATTATTTAACCCATTCAGAGCACTTCTTTGAGACCTTATCCATGATGCTTATTTTGCAGTTTTGCAAACAGTCTGTATCCTATCCATGTGCCTTCACATGGTTTGGAGGTATTATATGGGTTCCATTCCTTTGCTCTTTCCTGCAGGGATCACTGACCTTAAGGTTTTCTGTATTGGTTTTTGTGTCTGGCCTCATAGATTACTTTTACCTTGTATGTCATGTTGTTTTCAACTCACCTTTTGCACTGACATTTCTACCACTGTACTCCTTTTTCAAGTAATCTTGTGAAATGTCTGAACATATATACTGTCTTGAATTCCCTTGTCTCATCTATGGTGCCTTTCCTATGTGCCAGGCACTATTCTAGTTGCTGGGGATATAGCTATGAACATATTGGAGGGGAAGACAGACTACAAACCTGTTTATACACATAAGAAAATTTCAGAGAATGATAAGTATTAGGCTTAAAATAAAACAGAGTATTTCAAGTATGCCTTGGAGAAGAGGAATGCAGAATTGGAGTAGTGAGAGTAGGCCTTTCTGAGGACTTTAAACCTGAATGATGAAAAGGGGACAGCCATGCAAAGAGCATTCCAGGCAGAGAAAAAAGCAGTACAAATGTCCTCAGGTGTGAATGAACTTGATAAGTTTGCAGAAGAGAAAACAGACCAGTGTTTTTGGAGCAGAGTGAACAAAAAGGGGGCAATACAAGAAGAGGAGGTTGGAGAATTAGTAGGGTCAAAGCATGAGGGTTCCTGTAGGTCACATTAAGACATTTGGATACAGTGTAAAAAATATATATATTTTTTTCCTTTGGTGTATCTGTGTTATCTTCTCAGAAAGAATATAAGCTTCTTGAGGATATTGATATTGATGCTCAATATCTACACATTGTCACAGAACTTGGGTTAAAACTCCAAAGACTTGGATTCTAATCCCAGCTCCCTGAACTAGCTGCGTAACCTTTCAGGTCGTGTCATTTCTTTGTTTCCTTATATGATCATTGAGGAGATAGGATAGCTCCCTTTTAGTGCTAAAATTTGATATCTTTATGAACATTGAAGAACATTGTAAGTGCTATATTAATGCAAAATATATATTACAAACATAGTAGGGTTATGGATAAATTATATGTATTGTCCTAGAAGTTCCAGATTATGCCACAGAAATAGCTGCTTTATGTCCTGCATCCTGGCATCCTTCTCCTTTCAAACCTTCCACTATTTAGTATACTTCATTCAGGTTCATTATCATCACCTAGTACCGTTCTATCTTATATCTCATGTAATCATATCCTCTTGCCACTTCTTTAATAAGGCTTTCACCTCTCCCAAACTATTTTATTTTTTAAAAAATTATCTCATACAATTCAAATAGCTGCACATGCAATCCTGTTTTTTCACACACTCCACATATATCTTCTAAAGATATTTATTTTGTGACTTTCAGAAAAACTGTCTTCTCAGATTACTCTCCTAGAGGCTCAGAATAGAACTGGGGAGGCAGACAGAGAAGTCAGTGAGGTAAGTGATGTGTTCTTAATATAACCAGAACATGAGCTAGATTAACAGAAGGTAGCTTCATATGAAAATACGTCCATAATTTTCTAGTGTTGCCAGAGAAGTACATTACCTATAGAGTAAGATCTATTAAAGAGATTCATAATGGTTATTATATCTCATTTATTGTTACTTGTTTCTGAATATTAGAATTCATTGTTCTAAAGCAACACAAATACAGTAGCTACTAATTTGGGATTTGATAACCCATTTTTTTTTACTGGGTTATCATCTATCTCAACTTCTTTGTTCATCTCAGAAAAGTTTCTCAGTGAAGAGATTAGATAAGATTGGCATAGTTTTACTAAGATTAAATAAAAAGGGATCTTTGGAGAATGATCCTTTTAATAATCTGAAAATTACTATAAGAAGTGTATAGTTGCTTAGTATCATTCTGTTGATTTAAGAGTATTGTTAGCTGTGTTTTGTTTAGTTAGCTGTGTTTTTCTAATCAGTAAGTCAGTGATAGAATTATACATGCCCTTGAGGAGTAATGTGGCTTCCTAACAAAAGTATCTGCTTACTTTTTTAAAAAAAATCAATTAGGAGTTTTATTCTGAAGGAAAAAAAGCTTCTTATGTAAGGAATATCTAGAAAATGAATTCCCGATTTCCTTAGGTCTTATGAATAGGGCTTGACTTCAGTGCAGGATTGGCAGAGTGCCCTTGGAGGTCCAGCTGGGAGATACAAACTGATTTTAAAAGGATTTAGCAGTGTTATGGTACAAAGAAGGTTTTGACCAAAAAGTCTGAAGTTTTAGAAGATGAAATACAAGTTTTTAGTTGGGCTATTTTTTTAATGTTATAAAACATTTGATTACAGCTTTTTTTTTCTTTTTTAAAAATAGATCAGCATTGTTGATATTGCCAACAAGAGGAGCTCTTCTGCTGAGGAAAGTGGACAAGATGTTCTAGAAAACACATTTTCTCAGAAACATAAAGAATTATCAGTTTTATTGTTGGAAATGAAAGAAGCTCAAGAGGAAACTGCATTTCTTAAATTACAGCTCCAGGGAAAAAGGGCTGAGGAAGGAGATCATGAGGTCCTTGACCAGAAAGAAATGAAACAGATGGAGGGTGAGGGAATAGCTCCAATTAAAATGAAAGTATTTCTTGAAGATACAGGGCAAGATTTTCCCTTAATGCCAAATGAAGAGAGCAGTCTTCCAGCAGTTGAAAAAGAACAGGCGAGCACTGAACATCAAAGTAGAACATCTGAGGAAATATCTTTAAATGATGCTGGAGTAGAATTGAAATCAACAAAGCAGGATGGTGATAAATCCCTTTCTGCTGTACCAGATATTGGTCAGTGTCATCAGGATGAGTTGGAAAGGTTAAAAAGTCAAATTTTGGAGCTCGAGCTAAACTTTCATAAAGCACAAGAAATCTATGAGAAAAATTTAGATGAGAAAGCTAAGGAAATTAGCAACCTAAACCAGTTGATTGAGGAGTTTAAGAAAAATGCTGACAACAACAGCAGTGCATTCACTGCTTTGTCTGAAGAAAGAGACCAGCTTCTCTCTCAGGTGAAGGAACTTAGCATGGTAACAGAATTGAGGGCTCAGGTAAAGCAACTGGAAATGAACCTTGCAGAAGCAGAAAGGCAAAGAAGACTTGATTATGAAAGCCAAACTGCCCATGACAACCTGCTCACTGAACAGATCCATAGTCTCAGCATAGAAGCCAAATCTAAAGATGTGAAAATTGAAGTTTTACAGAATGAACTGGATGATGTGCAGCTTCAGTTTTCTGAGCAGAGTACCCTGATAAGAAGCCTGCAAAGCCAGCTGCAAAATAAGGAAAGTGAAGTGCTTGAGGGGGCAGAACGTGTAAGGCATATCTCAAGTAAGGTGGAAGAACTGTCCCAGGCTCTTTCACAGAAGGAACTTGAAATAGCAAAAATGGATCAGCTCTTACTAGAGAAAAAGAGAGATGTGGAAACCCTCCAACAAACCATCGAGGAGAAGGATCAACAAGTGACAGAAATCAGCTTTAGTATGACTGAGAAAATGGTTCAGCTTAATGAAGAGAAGTTTTCTCTTGGGGTTGAAATTAAGACTCTTAAAGAACAGCTAAATTTATTATCCAGAGCTGAGGAAGCAAAAAAAGAGCAGGTGGAAGAAGATAATGAAGTTTCTTCTGGCCTTAAACAAAATTATGATGAGATGAGCCCAGCAGGACAAATAAGTAAGGAAGAACTTCAGCATGAATTTGACCTTCTGAAGAAAGAAAATGAGCAGAGAAAGAGAAAGCTCCAGGCAGCTCTTATTAACAGAAAGGAGCTTCTGCAAAGAGTCAGTAGATTGGAAGAAGAATTAGCCAACTTGAAAGATGAATCTAAGAAAGAAATCCCACTCAGTGAGACTGAGAGGGGAGAAGTGGAAGAAGATAAAGAAAACAAAGAATACTCAGAAAAATGTGTGACTTCTAAGTGCCAAGAAATAGAAATTTATTTAAAACAGACAATATCTGAGAAAGAAGTGGAACTACAGCATATAAGGAAGGATTTGGAAGAAAAGCTGGCAGCTGAAGAGCAATTCCAGGCTCTGGTCAAACAGATGAATCAGACCTTGCAAGATAAAACAAACCAAATAGATTTGCTCCAAGCAGAAATCAGTGAAAACCAAGCAATTATCCAGAAGTTAACCACAAGTAACACGGATGCAAGTGATGGGGACTCCGTAGCACTTGTAAAGGAAACAGTGGTGATAAGTCCATCTTGTACAGGTAGTAGTGAACACTGGAAACCAGAACTAGAAGAAAAGATACTGGCCCTTGAAAAAGAAAAGGAGCAACTTCAAAAGAAGCTACAGGAAGCCTTAACCTCCCGCAAGGCAATTCTTAAAAAGGCACAGGAGAAAGAAAGACATCTCAGGGAGGAGCTAAAGCAACAGAAAGATGACTATAATCGCTTGCAAGAACAGTTTGATGAGCAAAGCAAGGAAAATGAGAATATTGGAGACCAGCTAAGGCAACTCCAGATTCAAGTAAGGGAATCCATAGATGGAAAACTCCCAAGCACAGACCAGCAGGAATCGTGTTCTCCCACTCCAGGTTTAGAAGAACCTTTATTCAAAGCCACAGAACAGCATCACACTCAGCCTGTTTTAGAGTCCAACTTGTGCCCAGACTGGCCTTCTCATTCTGAAGATGCGAGTGCTCTGCAGGGCGGAACTTCTGTTGCCCAGATTAAGGCCCAGCTGAAGGAAATAGAGGCTGAGAAAGTAGAGTTAGAATTGAAAGTTAGTTCTACAACAAGTGAACTTACTAAAAAATCAGAAGAGGTATTTCAGTTACAAGAGCAGATAAATAAACAGGGTTTAGAAATCGAGAGTCTAAAGACAGTATCCCATGAAGCTGAAGTCCATGCAGAAAGCCTGCAGCAGAAATTGGAAGGCAGCCAACTACAAATTGCTGGCCTAGAACATCTAAGAGAATTGCAGCCTAAACTAGATGAACTGCAAAAACTCATAAGCAAAAAGGAAGAAGACGTTAGCTACCTTTCTGGACAACTTAGTGAGAAAGAAGCAGCTCTCACTAAAATACAGACAGAGATAATAGAACAAGAAGATTTAATTAAGGCTCTGCATACACAGCTAGAAATGCAAGCCAAAGAGCATGATAAGAGGATAAAGCAGCTACAGGTGGAACTTTGTGAAATGAAGCAAAAACCAGAAGAGATTGGAGAAGAAAGTAGAGCAAAGCAACAAATACAAAGGAAACTGCAAGCTGCCCTTATTTCCCGAAAAGAAGCACTAAAAGAAAACAAAAGTCTCCAAGAGGAATTGTCTTTGGCCAGAGGTACCATTGAATGTCTCACCAAGTCTCTGGCAGATGTGGAAAGCCAAGTTTCTGCTCAAAATAAAGAAAAAGATACGGTCTTAGGAAGGTTAGCTCTTCTTCAAGAAGAAAGAGACAAACTCATTACAGAAATGGACAGGTCTTTACTGGAAAATCAGAGTCTCAGCGGCTCCTGTGAAAGTCTAAAACTAGCTCTAGAGGGTCTTACTGAAGACAAGGAAAAGTTAGTGAAGGAAATTGAATCTTTGAAATCTTCTAAGATTGCAGAAAGTACTGAGTGGCAAGAGAAACACAAGGAGCTACAAAAAGAGTATGAAATCCTTCTGCAGTCCTATGAGAATGTTAGTAATGAAGCAGAAAGGATTCAGCACATGGTGGAAGCTGTGAGGCAAGAGAAACAAGAACTGTATGGCAAGTTAAGAAGCACAGAGGCAAACAAGAAGGAGACAGAAAAGCAGTTGCAGGAAGCTGAGCAAGAAATGGAGGAAATGAAAGAAAAGATGAGAAAGTTTGCTAAATCTAAACAGCAGAAAATCCTAGAGCTGGAAGAAGAGAATGACCGGCTTAGGGCAGAGGTGCACCCTGCAGGAGATACAGCTAAAGAGTGTATGGAAACACTTCTTTCTTCCAATGCCAGCGTGAAGGAAGAACTTGAAAGGGTCAAAATGGAGTATGAAACCCTTTCTAAGAAGTTTCAGTCTTTAATGTCTGAGAAAGACTCTCTAAGTGAAGAGGTTCAAGATTTAAAGCATCAGATAGAAGGTAATGTATCTAAACAAGCTAACCTAGAGGCCACCGAGAAACATGATAACCAAACGAATGTCACTGAAGAGGGAACACAGTCTATACCAGGTGAGACTGAAGAGCAAGACTCTCTGAGTATGAGCGCAAGACCTACATGTTCAGAATCGGTTCCATCAGCGAAGAGTGCCAACCCTGCTGTAAGTGAGGATTTCAGCTCACACGATGAAATTAATAACTACCTACAGCAGATTGATCAGCTCAAAGAAAGAATTGCTGGATTAGAGGAGGAGAAGCAGAAAAACAAGGAATTTAGCCAGACTTTAGAAAACGAGAAAAATACCTTACTGAGTCAGATATCAACAAAGGATGGTGAACTAAAAATGCTTCAGGAGGAAGTAACCAAAATGAACCTGTTAAATCAGCAAATCCAAGAAGAACTCTCCAGAGTTACCAAACTAAAGGAGACAGCAGAAGAAGAGAAAGATGATTTGGAAGAGAGGCTTATGAATCAATTAGCAGAGCTTAATGGAAGCATTGGGAATTACTGTCAGGATGTTACAGATGCCCAAATAAAAAATGAGCTATTGGAATCTGAAATGAAGAACCTTAAAAAGTGTGTGAGTGAATTGGAAGAAGAAAAGCAGCAGTTAGTCAAGGAAAAATCTAAGGTGGAATCAGAAATACGAAAGGAATATTTGGAGAAAATACAAGGTGCTCAGAAAGAACCCGGAAATAAAAGCCATGCAAAGGAACTTCAGGAACTGTTAAAAGAAAAACAACAAGAAGTAAAGCAGCTACAGAAGGACTGCATCAGGTATCAAGAGAAAATTAGTGCTCTGGAGAGAACTGTTAAAGCTCTAGAATTTGTTCAAACTGAATCTCAAAAAGATTTGGAAATAACCAAAGAAAATCTAGCTCAAGCAGTTGAACACCGCAAAAAGGCACAAGCAGAATTAGCTAGCTTCAAAGTCCTGCTAGATGACACTCAAAGTGAAGCAGCAAGGGTCCTAGCAGACAATCTCAAGTTGAAAAAGGAACTTCAGTCAAATAAAGAATCAGTTAAAAGCCAGATGAAACAAAAGGATGAAGATCTTGAGCGAAGACTGGAACAGGCAGAAGAGAAGCACCTGAAAGAGAAGAAGAATATGCAAGAGAAACTGGATGCTTTGCGCAGAGAAAAAGTCCACTTGGAAGAGACAATTGGAGAGATTCAGGTTACTTTGAACAAGAAAGACAAGGAAGTTCAGCAACTTCAGGAAAACTTGGACAGTACTGTGACCCAGCTTGCAGCCTTTACTAAGAGCATGTCTTCCCTCCAGGATGATCGTGACAGGGTGATAGATGAAGCTAAGAAATGGGAGAGGAAGTTTAGTGATGCGATTCAAACCAAAGAAGAAGAAATTAGACTCAAAGAAGATAATTGCAGTGTTCTAAAGGATCAACTTAGACAGATGTCCATCCATATGGAAGAATTAAAGATTAACATTTCCAGGTAAATGAGTACTGAATTTTTCCTCCTCCAGATGTAACTTCAAGCAAAGAAAGTCTCTAAACTATTTCTGTTTCCTTTTAGACAATGGGACTAATTTTGGCATAAATGTCCATGGAAGATATATTCTCTCTCACTTCTGACTTTTTTTTGGCAAACAACAATCCTGCTACAACTGCATGAACATGAAAAGTTCACATCTTCTCTTCCCATCTTTCTATTGAGAGATTTCTGTACTTCTGTTTTGTTTTGTTTAAGATGGAGTCTTGCTCTTGTCACCCAGGCTGGAGTGCAATGGCACGATTTTGGCTCACTGCAACCTCTGCCTCCTGGGTTCAAGCGATTCTCCTGCCTTAGCCTCCCGAGTAGCTGGGATTACAGGAGCCTACCAACACGCCCAGCTAATTTTTTGTATTTTTAGTAGAGATGGGGTTTCACCATGTTGGCCAGGCTGGTCTCGAACTCCTGACCTCAGGTGATCCACCCACCTCAGCCTCCCAAAGTGCTGGGATTACAGGCATGAGCCATTGCACCTGGCCTCTGTATTTCTTTTCATTTCCATTTCAACTACTCTTGCCTGGATTTTTACCACAGTACTCTCAAATTAATTGCCTAGTCTCGTCTTTTCTTCTTCTTTTAGTCCACATTAATTCATACTGCATATACCTCTTAGAGTTATTTTTTCTCAAATTTCAATTTTCTATCACTTTTTAAGCTCTAGAACTAATAATGCCTCTCATCCTTTGTATTCCTTACTTCCAATAGGACCCTTCTATTCTAAAATAGATTTTCTCACTGCTTTCATATCAAGATTATCCCTTAGAGAAGCCAAACATTAGCTTGTCTGGAGCAAAGTAGAATAAAATAGGAGAAAATGTTACTTTTCAGTGTTGAAAACCATGTCACTAAAATAAGTGACATATTTTGGAGTTTACGACTTAAATATATGAACCCTTAGGTATGATATACCTTTAATACATAGCACTCAGTAGATAAACATGTAGGTGCAGAGAATTAATACCTCTTCAGTAAAACATTTAACACCTGTTATGAATGTTAATTCATTTGTAAATCTATTGAGTACATGTTATAGTATTTGTTCCTTGGGAAACATAGTTTTTTTCTTGAAATCTGTAACTAATGACCTTCTCTCTGTTTCAGGCTTGAACATGACAAGCAGATTTGGGAGTCCAAGGCCCAGACAGAGGTCCAGCTTCAGCAGAAGGTCTGTGATACTCTACAGGGGGAAAACAAAGAACTTTTGTCCCAGCTAGAAGAGACACGCCACCTATACCACAGTTCTCAGAATGAATTAGCTAAGTTGGAATCAGAACTTAAGATTCTCAAAGACCAGTTGACTGATTTAAGTAACTCTTTAGAAAAATGTAAGGTACAAAAAGGAAACTTGGAAGGGATCATAAGGCAGCAAGAGGCTGATATTCAAAATTCTAAGTTCAGTTATGAACAACTGGAGACTGATCTTCAGGCCTCCAGAGAACTGACCAGTAGGCTGCATGAAGAAATAAATATGAAAGAGCAAAAGATTATAAGCCTGCTTTCTGGCAAGGAAGAGGCAATCCAAGTAGCTATTGCTGAACTGCGTCAGCAACATGATAAAGAAATTAAAGAGCTGGAAAACCTGCTGTCCCAGGAGGAAGAGGAGAATATTGTTTTAGAAGAGGAGAACAAAAAGGCTGTTGATAAAACCAATCAGCTTATGGAAACACTGAAAACCATCAAAAAGGAAAACATTCAGCAAAAGGCACAGTTGGATTCCTTTGTTAAATCCATGTCTTCTCTCCAAAATGATCGAGACCGCATAGTGGGTGACTATCAACAGCTGGAAGAGCGACATCTCTCTGTAATCTTGGAAAAAGACCAACTCATCCAAGAGGCTGCTGCGGAGAATAATAAGCTTAAAGAAGAAATACGAGGCTTGAGAAGTCATATGGATGATCTCAATTCTGAGAATGCCAAGCTAGATGCAGAACTGATCCAATATAGAGAAGACCTGAACCAAGTGATAACAATAAAGGACAGCCAACAAAAGCAGCTTCTTGAAGTTCAAGTTCAGCAAAATAAGGAGCTGAAAAATAAATATGCTAAATTAGAAGAAAAGCTGAAGGAATCTGAGGAAGCAAATGAGGATCTGCGGAGGTCCTTTAATACCCTACAAGAAGAGAAACAAGATTTATCTAAAGAGATAGAGAGTTTGAAAGTATCTATATCCCAGCTAACAAGACAAGTAACAGCCTTGCAAGAAGAGGGTACTTTAGGACTCTATCATGCCCAGTTAAAAGTAAAAGAAGAAGAGGTACAGAGGTTAAGTGCTTTGTTTTCCTCCTCTCAAAAGAGAATTGCAGAACTGGAAGAAGAATTGGTTTGTGTTCAAAAGGAAGCTGCCAAGAAGGTAGGTGAAATTGAAGATAAACTGAAGAAAGAATTAAAGCATCTTCATCATGATGCAGGGATAATGAGAAATGAAACTGAAACAGCAGAAGAGAGAGTGGCAGAGCTAGCAAGAGATCTGGTGGAGATGGAACAGAAATTACTCATGGTCACCAAAGAAAATAAAGGTCTCACAGCACAAATTCAGTCTTTTGGAAGGTCTATGAGTTCCTTGCAAAATAGTAGAGATCATGCCAATGAGGAACTTGATGAACTGAAAAGGAAATATGATGCCAGTCTGAAGGAATTGGCACAGTTGAAAGAACAGGGACTCTTAAACAAAGAGAGAGATGCTCTTCTTTCTGAAACCACCTTTTCAATGAACTCCACTGAGGAGAACAGCTTGTCTCACCTTGAGAAACTTAACCAACAGCTCCTATCCAAAGATGAGCAATTGCTTCACTTGTCCTCACAACTAGAAGATTCTTATAACCAAGTGCAGTCCTTTTCCAAGGCTATGGCCAGTCTGCAGAATGAGAGAGATCACCTGTGGAATGAGCTGGAGAAATTTCGAAAGTCAGAGGAAGGGAAGCAGAGGTCTGCAGCTCAGCCTTCCACCAGCCCAGCTGAAGTACAGAGTTTAAAAAAAGCTATGTCTTCACTCCAAAATGACAGAGACAGACTAGTGAGTAGCTAGTTCTTTCTTTCTGATCTATTTAAGAGTTTTTGAACCTTTCTTCAAATTTATTTTTATAGAAAAGGATAAACACATTCTTATACATATTATCTGGGAACGCAGGGAAAGTATTATGTATCCCACAGGTTCTGTTTGGTCTTAGAGAAGCACAGAAACATGATTTAAATTGCTAAACCTGCCAATACCATTAGAAAAAAAATCAGAAATTTCCTTGGCACAATACTCTCCATTGGTTATAAAAGGACTAAGAGGTGGAGAACTGTTTTATATATTTTATATACACAAAGACACGTGTAAATGTTTCCAGAATTTGTCATAGCTTAACTGAAAGAAAGTAAAAGGATCACTTAGTGCCTTCTTACAGTGAAGTATAAGGATCATTTAGTGTCTTGCTTACAATTTAGCAATAGATTATCTGGTAGAATTTGGAGCAGAAAGGACTCAGTTCATCTCATGGGTAACTCAACCCTAATTTGTCAAAAATAAAAAAAAGTGACGTAAAAAGAGTTCCTTTAAATAAGTTGAAATGACTTTTTAGTAAAGTTTTATTTGCAGGCTGAACCATTTACCCACTTCCTTTTAATACCCAACATTTCCAATGGGAGAAAAAGCTAAAGAGGCTTCCTAATGCTGACATTTGACAGCTTTTAGTAGGAGTCAGGAGTTTAATCCAGGTCTCCCAAGATTCAGGGGCAAAAACTGGAACTGTATGAGCCAAGCCAGGTTGTCAGGATTCTACTGCTCCTAGGCTCAAGCAGTCCTCCTGCCTCAGCCTCCCAAGTAGCTGGGATTACAGGCATGAGCCACCACTCTTGGCTTGTTAGGGGATTCTACTTTGCAACATTACTGTCTTCACTTTCATGATAGTCTGTTAACTCTATCAAGGCTTTGTATTTGTAGGAAAATAGGCCAAATAGGAAATAAATGGAGTTTTGAAAGGCTAGGCTTTCCATTTTGAACTGTGACCCATACCCAGAATCTGAAAATTCTAATTTTTAAGATGAGCTCTAGTGAAAAGATTATTACCCCTAACTGTAGAGTGAGTTTTTCCTTTTCATTGCAGGTAATTGTATTCATTCCTATCTCACTTAATATCCCATATTTATAGACAGTCTTTCCCCTTTTGTAATCCAAACAAAGCCTCTCTGTTCAGTTATGGTTTTTACTTCCAACATACACATACTTGTTTATATTTTTTAAATAATTTGAGTTTAGCTGACTTTGCCCTGGGAGCTTGGCCTTTTGTCTGTCTTTTCAGACCATAAATGCAAAAGGTTCTATTCATCAGGATGGTATGTGCCTCAAAGCTGTAATTTATGATATGCTGGTATTGATTATCTTCTAAGTCAAAATCTTTTTTCATGGAGCTGTTAGGATAGATTCTGAATTAGCTAACTATGTTTAATTCAGTGAATTGCTTTATTATTCTTATCTGTTATAAACACTAGGCACTAAACTTTGCACACTTTTGTCTGCTGGATAGTTACAGCCAAGCCAACTTTTTTATTTTCATGTTTCTGTAATTCAGAGTCATGTTATTCTGTTCCCAAATGCTCATAACTGTGATTTTATTTTAACCATCAAGATGTATCACTCCTTTATTCACAATGTGCCTCAAGTATTTTTATTTTCCATCTTCAACATCCTAAGATAAGCTCTAACACTTTACCCTTAAACTGTTGTAATAATGTTGCTTCCAGGTTACCATCTCACCAGTATTTTCAGACCATGGCCATATAAGTCTTTCTGAAACTCTACTGTATTACTGCACTACTCAAAAATATTTAAAAGTTGTACTATCTCTAGAATAGACTTAGTATTCAAACCCCCTTTAGTCTGGCATTTAAGACCCTGTTTTTTTGTTTGTTTGTTTTTTGAGATGGAGTGTTGCTCTCTCACCCAGGCTGGAGTGCAGTGGTGCAATCTTGGCTCACTGCAACCTCCACCTCCCAGGTTCAAGCAATTCTCCTGCCTCAGCCTCCCAAGTAGCTGGGACTACAGGCATGCGCCACCATGCCTAGCTAATTTTTGTATTTTTAGTAGAGATGGGGTTTCACCATATTGGCCAGGCTGGTCTTAAACTCCTGGTCTCAAGTGATCCACCTGCCTCAGCTCCCAAAGCGCTGGAATTACAGGCGTGAGCCACCACACCTGGCCAAGACCCTGTAATTTATCCATACCTTTCCAGCGTTCCCTTTTACTGCTCCCTACTCATACCCTTCATTCACGCCAAACTGATCTACTCAGTATGCAATAATCACACCTGGTACTTCCTACTTACCCATATTATCATCAGCAGCCAAAATGTTCTCCCAATTGCTTTCCTTTTTTGAGTGTCTATTTCCCACTATTTAAAGGTCATTCCAGAGCTCAAATCCTCTTCTTACATTTCGTGATTGCCTGATTGTCTTTTGCCTTTGTACTTCCCTAGTATTTTACTTATCATTTGTCCCATATTGCCTTATTGTGTGTGTGTGTGTGTGTGTGTATATGTTTAATTTCTATACACTATTTTTTATTTCCCCAATTAGATTGCAAACTCCTGGTAAGTGTCATGTCTTATACTTATTTGTACATCTTTAGCATAGAACTGACTAAGCAGATGACATATCTCTAGGGGTGCCTGTATTTATCTATACTCTCCTCATTCTGAAGATGACTTGGGGTAGCATATCAAGATATAAACAATTTTTCAAGATAAAATAAAAGGTACTGAGAAGGAGGAGAAAAAGAGGATAGGCTAGAAAAAGATCAAACCAGGAGTAAGGTTAGTGTCCCAAGGGGAAGTCACCATATCCTGTACTGTGTTAGAAAGAGGGATCCATAGTTTGCTCTGAGGTTTCTATTAGCCATCAGAAAGAGGGAATGAAAACCGCGTGCATGAACTGCAGTATTTATAGTCTAGGAGAAAAGGAGAAAGAAAAATCACCTACTCAAGACAAGAATAGTCTTTAAGTATTGAGGCCTGTAAGAAATTTCTTCTGTGTTCCCATAAAGAGAACACTGTGCAGTTGTGAAACATCCATTACTTCTCTACAGTAAATATAATAATGTGTTTTTTAGGGTTTTTATTTAGCTGTCCCTTAATGTAAGTGCAGAGCAAAAGAATTATGTCCAGTTCACTAAAACTACCACTCCAAGGAGCTAAAATGCAGTCCCAGGCACACAGCTTTCTGATGGTCCATTCTAGGATACCTCTAGTCTAGTATCTAGACTAGAGGAATGAGTGGATTGCATAAAGGAATATATTTTTACCTTAAATCAAAACAAAAATATGTTTTGGGGTTTGGGTTAAAAATAAAGTTATATGACCCATATTTAATTAGTCACTAAATTCTACAATGTTTGGTGGGAAAAGCTAAGAGTAGCACTACCTCAACCCCATTTCTTCTGAGGCAATTTGCTTTCAACCCTTTTAGCTTATTCTTTAAGTATTTCCTGTGTGTGTAAATATCATGCTTATATTGCATTTTTGGCTCTTTGTTGCATCAACTGTTGATTTTCTTTACACTAACAGGGTTTAGCTCTCTGTACTTTCCCTGCTTTCACAGTAAACCCTGTTAGTGTATGCACTTTTTATTTATTTATTTATTTATTTATTTTGAAACAGAGTCTCGCTCTGTTGCCAGGCTGGAGTGCAGTGGCGCCATCTCAGCTCACTGCAACCTCCACCTCCCGGGTTCAAGCGATTCTTCTGCCTCAGCCTCCCGAGTAGCTGGGACTACAGGTGCACGCCACCTTGCCCGGCTAATTTTTGTATTTTTAGTAGAGACAGGGTTTCACTATGTTGGCCAGGGTGGTCTCAATCTTTTGACCTCATGATCCACCTGCCTCGGCCTCCCCAAGTGTTGGGATTACAGGCGTGAGCCGCTGCACCCGGCCAGTGTGTGCACATTTTAATACAAACCCCTTCCTCATTTTCTTGATGTAATTTAATTTTAATTTTGGTTAAATCAATTCAGAGTTACATTTTTTGTGACTACAAATGCTACTAGAGCGTTAGAGACATGTTACTTTTATTTTCCTGAGTCTTTCTGTTTTTCCCAGATTAATAACAGTTTTTGTTATTGTTGTTCCTTAGTTTTCTTTGTACTTAATGTAATTTAACCTCAGATTTACTGCCATTTGTCCACATCTCCTTTCAAGATGTTTATTCCCATCAATTTCATCTTCAGGAAGAAAATTCTCCTGGAGTACCTGATTTGCTCCTGTATCAACCAGTGGCCCTGTACTCCTAGGATACCCTTTCTATCCCAGAATATTTCCCTTCACCTTTCTCCTATATTAGATCTCCTATTTCGTCTATTCTATGTATTCCTTTTCTTGGTTTTGTGCCATCTTTTTCTTGGAATAAATCATTCAGTAGCTCCCTAAGAAATGGTATGTGGAAGGTAAATTTATTGAAAATGTCTTTTTATCTCTCTTATCTGATTGATAGTTTTGCTGGATATAGAATTCTAGGCCGAAAATAATTTCCCTTCAAAATTGTGAAGACATTGGTTTATTGCTTTTTAGCTTATATGTGGTTCACAAGTCTAAAGCTATTCTGATTCCTGATCCTTTGTATGTGATCTGTTTCTCACTTCCGTTCCCCTCACCCCACCTTCCCTCTCTTTCTCCCCTATTCTGAAATTTTTTGATAGTATAATTTGGTATAGGTCATTTTTTCTTCATCATGCTAACTAGTCCTTTGAATCTAAGAAATCATACTAGCAGCTTTTTGGAAATTTCATTGAATTATTTTTTACCATTTTCCTCTATCCTTTTTCTCTGTTGTCTTATTTCTGAAATGTTTGTTATTTAGATGTAGGACCTTCTTGATTGCTTCTCTAGTTTTCTTACCTTTTCCCTTTTTTTTTTTTTTTTTTTTTTGCTGTATTTCTGGAACATTTTCTTACCTTCGTCTTTTGATTCCAACATTTTTTTCATTTTTGCCATTATATTCTTAATTTCTAAGGATTTTTTTTCTGTGTCTCATAGATAGATTTTCTTGTTTTTTTTGTTGTTGTTTTTTTGTTGTTGTTGTTGTTGTTGTTGTTGTTGTTGTTTTTTTGAGACGGTGTCTCGCTCTGTCACCCAGGCTGGAGTGCAATGGCATGATCTCGGCTTACTGCAACCTCCGCCTCCTGAATTCAAGCGATTCTCCTGCCTCAGCCTAATGAGTAGCTGGGACTATAGGCTCCCGCCACCACGCCCAGCTAATTTTTATATTTTTAACAGAGACAGGGTTTCACCATGTTGGCCAGGATGGTCTCGATCTCTTGACCTCGTGATCTGCCCACCTCGGCCCCCCAAAGTGCTGGGATTACAGGCATGAGCCACCGTCCCCGGCCGGTAGATTTTCTTCTCTTTCTAAGGCTAATGGTGGTAGTTTTGTTTTTTGATGTTTTCTTATAATGAGTTTTTCTTTATAATTTTTAATTTATGCTGTAATGTTTCTTATTTACAATGTTATCTCTTAAATCTTTGAGTACATTACATTTTCTCCCCTGATAATCTCTTCTAAATTACCTTCTCTAGTTGGTTTTCTTCCCTTCCTTAATGTTAGCCATTCTTCAGGTGAAGGTTAATCCTCGATGTACTCTTCATGTTTAAGGGGAGGGTCTAAAAGCTTGTGGGTAGGACTTACCAACGGAGTTTCATTGCATGATGATCTTATTGAGCTTATTGGTAGCCCTTATCTCAGAATCTTTAGTTTTTCTTGGGCTGGTCAGATTTTCAAGAGAAGACTTCTCATTTCCTTTGTGGAGGGAAAAGGCCTTTTACCAGCACTCTTCAAGCTCAGTAGGGGAAAGACTTCAAGCACTCAGGAAGCATGCATTCACTTTATTTGGAACAATACCCTTACTTGTAACTGTGCCTCAGGTGCCATAATCCACAGAGACTTCTTTTACCTGTCCAGAGAATAAAATTAGTTGTCTGTTGGGGTAACAAAAAGTGTGGAGCTGAAGAGGGTACCTATAAATGAAGTTGTTTTCTGGCCAGGCGCAGTGGCTCACGCCTGTAATCCCAGCACTTTGGGAGGCCAAGGTGGAAGGATCACTTGAGTCCAGGAGTTTGAGACCAGCCTGGGCAACATACTGAGACTCCATCTCTCCAAAAAAAAAAAAAAAAAATTAAAAGAAATTGCTTCTTAAGCAGCTTTCATCTAGAACTCCTTATCTCAGCTATCACCTCCCTCCCACCCCCATCACCATCTTTTCCAGAGGTACCTGATGCTGTTAATTCCTGAGCCTTTTGAAGATTCTGCAGAGTAAGTTCCACTGATTCTTGGATTTTCTTACTACCAGCTTTAGATTCTGCTTTCTCAGATCTGTTAAGTCAGTTACCACTTACTCATCTGCTTTTCAGCTTCCAAAATTAATTTTATTGCTGCTGATTCCTCTATTGTTTTTCCTGTTCTTGTGTTTTGTGCTTTAAAAAATGCTATTATTTTAGCTTTAGCGATGTCTCTAAGTGGGTGAAAGAGGTATGTGAACAAGACCCCCATCTTTGCCCAGATGTCCTGATATTATTTCTCCCTTACTAAGCTTTTAATGAGTATTGGAGATAAAGAGGTTGAAAATATATCTGAAATGTAGGTAGGCAGTGTTGTTAATTAAAGGCAAGTCTGTCATCATCACTAACTTTATGTGTGAAGTGCATTAATTTGCTCATTTACTTCTCATATTCTTATGAAAAAGGTACTATACTTATCTTCATTTAATAGATGAGGAAAATTAGCCTGGGCAACAGAGCAAGACTCCCTCTCAAAAAAAAAAGAAGAGTATGAGGAACATGCATTGGGTCACACGTCCAAGAAGTAGTAGGATATCTAACTCCAGAGCCTAAGTGTCCTTAACCACTGAGCAGCACTGCCTTCTTTATAATCAGTATCCGCTAAGCTACAGTTAAGATTGATAGCCCTGTAGGAAAGTTAAGAACCCTAACAAGGACACATGACTAGTTCTTGTTTTAGGATGTGACCACCCACAGTGAAGCTGTAGGTCTCTTAAGTCTACCCCACATCAGAATTGTAGCCCTAAAGTGAACTTAGGACCTTAGGAGCCAGGGGAAGGAGTAGAAGTTGCAGGAATAGTCACACCCTGTAGCCTTGATGGCAGCTCCATGGGTGATTTCCACCAGCCTAGCTGCATGTATTTCACCACTTTAGAGACTTATGCTGGAGTGATATGTCATCAGTGGACTGTTAGGTGCTGGTTTCATGTTGTGGTGTCTGACTACTTGGAAGGGAGCTACCAATGACTTACAGTTAGATGAATGAGATGTGACAAATAATCATTTTACTTTCCCTTTGGTTAAAGCTGAAGGAATTGAAGAATCTGCAGCAGCAATACTTACAGATTAATCAAGAGATCACTGAGTTACGTCCACTGAAGGCTCAACTTCAGGAGTATCAAGATAAGACAAAAACATTTCAGATTATGCAAGAAGAGCTCAGGCAGGAAAACCTCTCCTGGCAGCATGAGCTGCATCAGCTCAGGTACTATATATAATCCCTCCTTTTCAACTCTTTTCATTTTAACTTTTTATTTTGAAATAATTGTAGATTTGGGAAAATAGTGCAGAGAGCTTCTATGTACCCTTCACCCAGTTTCTTCCAGTGGTGACATCTTACATAACTGTAGCACAGTATCAAAACCAGGAAACTGCCATTGGTACAATCCGCGGACCACATTCAGATTCCACCAGTTTTACATGCACTGATTTGACTATCTGTGTGTGTGGTTCTATGCAATTTTGTGACATGTATATTTAAGCACCACCAAAACCAAAATACAGAACTACTCCATCACCACAAATATGTCCTTTGTGCTACTAGTTTATAGTCACATTCCTCCCTTCCCTACCTTCCTCACATCCTTAACCCCTAGCAACCACTAATCTGTGTTCAATTTTGTCATTTTGAGAATGTTTTCTAACTGGAATCTTGCAGTATATAACCCTTTGAAATTGGCTTTTTTCATGTGCCATAATGCCCTTGAGATCCATCAGTTTTGTTGTATGTATCAATAGTTCATTCTTTTCAGTATAAATAATGTTTCATATTATGAATATACCACTGTATTCACCTGTTGAAGGACATGCATATTGTTTTTAATTTTTAGCTATTCTAATAATACTACTATGAACATTTGTGTATAAGTTTTTGTTTGGACCTAAGTTTTCATTTCTTTGGGATAATTGCCCAGGAGTGCAAATGCTAGCTCATACAATAAGTGAATGTTTTGTTTTTTAAGAAACTGCAAAACCACTTTGCATAATGGCCGAACATCTTTTTAATGTGTGTATTTGACATCCATATATCCTCTTTGATGAAATATCTGTTCATGTCTTTTGTCCGTTTTCTAATTGGGTTAATTTTTTACTGTTAAGTTTTAAGCATTCTTTATATATTATAGGTATGCATTCTGTGTTTGATTTGCGGTTTGCAAATATTTTTTCCCAATTTGCAGTTTATCTTTTCATCTCCCTCAACAGGGTCTTTTTAATTTTGATGAAATCCAATTTATTATTTTCTCTTTATCATTCAGATTTGGTATTTTCTATTTGATTTTCAAGTTCCCTGCTTCCTACCTCCATTCTGCTATGGCACCCAGTGAGTTAGCTTTTCATTTTGGATATTGTATTTTTCAGTTCTAAAATTTCCGTTCAGTTCTTCTTTATATCTTCTATTTCTTTGCTGAAGCTTTCTATACTTTTTCCAGTATGTTAGTAATCGCTTGTTTAAGCATTTCTATGACGGCTGCTGTAAAATCCTTGTCATATAATTCTAATATTTGTGTCACCTCAGTGTTATAAGCTGTTGATTTCCTTTTCTTAATCAAGTTGTGGTTTTCCTGGTTCTTGGTATGATGACTGATTTTTAGTTATATTCTGGACATTTTGGAGATTATAAGACTTTCAGTCTTATTTGAATCTTCTGTGTTAGCAGGCTTCACTGACACCACACCGGCAGGGGAAGGAAGACACTAGGTGGATGGTGAACTCCAGGCACCCCATTCAACTTTCGTTGATACCCCTAAAAGGAAGGGATGCCCTGATACTGCCAGGAGGAAGTGGAAGTCCATGCTCCCCACATGGCCTCCATTGATACTGTGCTGGAAGGAGTGGAGAGGGGCTCCTTATTATTGCCAGGTGGTGGTAAAAGTCCAGGCTATCCGCTTAGCCTCCACTGACACTATGGGGAATGGTTGAAGAGGGGCATCTTGTTACCACTGGGTAGTACTCAAAGTCCAGAATCCCCACTTGATCTCTTCTGATACCACCTCTGCAGGGACAAGGAAGAGTGCCTTATTAACCTTGTTATGGTGGAGGGGGATGTCCAGGCCCCACATGTTGCCTCCACTGATACCACAGTGGGAGTGGGGGAGGAGGGGCAGTCGGAGAGGGGCACCTTCTTAGCACTAGGTGATTGTAAGAGTCCAAGCTCCATACCTGGCCTTTTCTGACACTACTCCAGTAAGGAGGGTGAGGTGTACCTTGTTACCACCAGCCAAGAATGTACCTAGCTTATCTACCAGGTCTTTGTTAATGGGAGTGGTGAGATACTGTGTTTTTTCCATGTTGTTTGCCTGGAGTATGGTGGTTATTATCATTAATGGCTCTGTCTAGCTAGACTGTCCCTTCCTGGTCCTTTGGCAAGATTGAGTAAACTTGGTACTCATTGGTGTTTCCGGGTCATGGAATTCTCCAGTATCCAGTTTGGGATATGCAGAATACAAATGGTAAACCAAAGAACTTGCCACCATGTCATTCCTCAAGTCTGGGGATCCCTAGCTGGTTTGCCACCATCTTTCTAAATTTTCTTATGTTTGTTTTTATTTATAAGGCCCAAGAGTTTTATCTATGCAGGTTAAGTATTCCTTATCTGAAATGCTTGGGATTGGAAGTGTTTTGGATTGCAGATTTTTTTGGATTTTGGAATATTTGCATTATCTAATGAGCATTTCCTTTGAGTGTCATGTCAGTGCTCAAAAAGTTTTGGATTTTGAAGTATTTCTGATTTTCTGATTAGGGATGCTCAGCCTTAGTTGGAAGAATAAGGAGAAATGTGTCTATTTTATTTTGTCTAGAACCAGAAATCCTAGCTCTTTTCTTTTTAAGGAACAGAACAATAATAATGCTATCATGGCAGAAGAAATTAAGATAGGAGCTATAATTCTGATTTTTTTTTAATTCAGTTTTTCTGACAAATTTAATCCCAAGATTAAACACTTAGTGTATAAAAACAGGTCTAGTTGTTGCAGCCTCATTTTTGGGAGGTTGTTACTGTTTAACTTAAGATGGTTCATGCTGCCTTAATAAATTCATACTTGGCTGGGTGCGGTGGCTCACACCTGTAATCCTAGCACTTTGGGAGGCCAAGGCAGGTAGATCATGTGAGGTCAGGAGTTTGAGACCAGCCTGGCCATCTCTACCAAAAATACAAAAATTAGCTGGGTATGGTGGCATGCGCCTGTAATCCCAGCTGCTTGGGAGACTGAGGCAGGAGAATTGCTTGAACCCGGGAGGTGGAGGTTGCAGTGAGCCAACATCATGCCACTGCACTCTAACCTGGGCAACAGAGTGAGACCCTGTTTCAAAAAAAAAAAAATTCAAAAAGCTTTCAAGATTTGATATTAAAAGGAGAATTACCATGTTGGACATTGCTGCTGATCAAGCAGCACCTGCTTTGTTTCACCAATGCTAGAGGACAAGAGGCAAATGAATACAGAAAATATGAGTTGGAATCTCAATTTCTATCCAGCTTACAAGGGGCTATTAGAATGACAACTGTCAATATAGTATAAATATCATAACATCTCTAAGAGAGTTCTTAATGTTCAGACACAGGAGATTTCAAACCTTAAGCAACATTGATATAGCAAAATGCTTTTTGGAATTTAATGATTTAAACTTTATGGAGTAAAATTACATCTAAAAGATTTTCATATTTAACATCTTTATGGACTTGATTATAAGTGAACATTTATCAAGCTCATTGCATGGAGTTGGCAGCTTCCCCAGATAATACAAGAACAAATTTTTTCTTTAAACAAATGATGATGATTGCAGAGCAAGTAAAAAGAAAACGGCAAAACAACTGAGTTTTGCTCTCTAGAAATATAAATTTGTTTCTTCTTTTGAAATTGAATCTCAAGAGAAAAGATAAATTGCTCCATTTTAACCTCCATTTTTCTTCAGGGAATAGCACCCCAGCTTTATTCTGTTAGAATCTTAATTTATCATCAGAAGTTTAGGTGCTTGCTGTGTCCTTCAGATGCACTTGAATTTAGGGCCCTCCAAAGGTGATTGGTACCGTATCAGAGCATCGCTTGATGCCTCTCATCTTATCTCCACATCACCTAGAACTACAGAAATATTAAAGTGTTCAGCTACTAGTGTAAACCTAAGAAGAGCTGCAAAGCTCTAAAGGCTTATTTCCTGCAGCCTTTCTTCTTTAAATTTCCTCTAATGGCAATCTAAAAGGATATTTATTTTCCTTATTTCCTTATATAATTGACCTTTAGGGAAGAGAAAAGGAGATAGAGAAAAAAAGATTTCTGTTTTTTCCCCACATTTTCTCTCTTTCCACCTTTTTCTTAGCCTTTCTTTCTTTACCTTCCAGATTTGAGTAACTTTGAAGATAAGCAAAGTGCTGAGGTTACAGGTGCGAGCTACCATGCCCAGTTACAAGTATATTTTTACCTGTGATTGTGTCATGTTTTTTCTAGGATGGAGAAGAGTTCCTGGGAAATACATGAGAGGAGAATGAAGGAACAGTACCTTATGGCTATCTCAGATAAAGATCAGCAGCTCAGTCATCTGCAGAATCTTATAAGGGAATTGAGGTCTTCTTCCTCCCAGACTCAGCCTCTCAAAGTGCAATACCAAAGACAGGTGAGTAATTTCAATGCTGATTGTTACTCAGAGATAAATTTTTAAACAAATGATGATGATTGCAAGGTTTTTTTTTTTTTTAAGACACTACCCAGAAAGCATCAGCTTCCTACAAATTAAGTGCCCATCTGCCACTATTAAGTGCCCATAAGCCACCTTATGACTTCTATGGGGCAGACAGGATTTCTAGAGGGAAGGAATTAAGCATGCGCAATCTTAGGAGAGAATCTGATCAATGTTTGTGTCCTGGCAGGCATCCCCAGAGACATCAGCTTCCCCAGATGGGTCACAAAATCTGGTTTATGAGACAGAACTTCTCAGGACCCAGCTCAATGACAGCTTAAAAGAAATTCACCAAAAGGAGTTAAGAATTCAGCAACTGAACAGCAACGTAAGTGTTTCTTGTTAGACTGGAATTCAGTTTCTTTTTTCCATGACTGGAACAAGAAGGCAAGTAGAAGCCAATTCAGCATAGAGTCCCAGCTGTAGCATATCTTAGGGTACAGAAGTTTCACCTTTCTCAGAACCTGGGTGCTTATTCCAAAGCACTGGACACAGGGCCATTTCTTGTCCTTTGCCCTTGGTGAGTCCTTGGGAATGATTGGATAAATCCAGACAGTAAGAGTAAAGAAGCCAACTACTTTAGGAAGCCTTCCCCCTGACCTGTATCACTTGTAGTAATGCTGAGGCTACTCCCTACCCCACCCTCTTAAGAATTGTCCTCCTGTTGTTCACTGACTATTCAAAATATTCTTTAGTGGCACCTGCCCTAGTTCTGCCCTCTTGAGAGGAACTCAGCTAAGTAGTCTATGATAGAACTACAAGATATTTAGAGATCAATCAGAATCAGAAGTCCAGAGATTAGCTTTGAGGAGAGCCAAGAATGCCCAAAAATTGTATGCACAATAGTGTGTGTGTGCGTAAGCTTTTCATCACAACAGCTCATCAGTTGACCAAGGGGTCTGTGATCCAAAAATTAAAAAGATCACTAGGCTGTTTTCACAGATGAGGAAAAAGGCCCTGGAGTAGTAAGTAACTTGCCTGAGGTGTTAGGAGGAAGTCAGTCTGAGATAAACGTGATCATGCGTGTGAAAAGCACAGTGCCTGCATATGTAGAGGGTACTTATTAAATGTAGTTAAATTCAACTAATTGACACTGAAGTATCAGAGAGGAGACATTTGCAGTTTTTAAAGTCTGCAGGCCCAAATGAATTAGTTAAACTGTAGACCCTTTATTGGTAGATTTGTCTGGGAGTTTTCAAAGGGACTCCAGAGCAGCTCCCATGGAGTTCCCCTTCCAGCAAATCAGCTATTTCCGGAAGTTCCACCCTTTACAGCTCTAGCCTGTCTCTTTTTTCCGTCAACTAACTCCCGTCTCAGGCCTGTTACATTTGCTCTCCAAACATTAGACTCTGAATCACATTGGGCATTTGTCTGTCTAGGACAGTGTTTTAAACTGAAATTCAGGACCATTAATAAATGATGAAATCATTTTGGTGGGCAACAACTAAAAAAAATTTTTAATGTTTTATTGAAGTAAAACATACAGAAAAGTAAACAAATCATAAGTACAGCATGATATATTTTCACAAAGTGAAGATACCTATATAATCAGCACCCAGATCTAGAATCAGAACATACCAGAACTCCAGAAGTCCCTTGTGTCTTCTGTTCACTCCTACCCACTTAGAACTACATATAAATGGAGTCATACCTTTTCTTTTATATTGCTTCATTTATTTTGTGAGATTCATCCATGTCGTTGCATATAGTGTCATTTTTCCACTCTCATGCTGTGTAGTATTGCATTTTAGGCATATACCACAATCTCTATTCTGTTGAAGGACATTTGGGCTTCTCCAGTTTGGGGCTATTACAAATAGTGCAGTTGGTGTTTTTACAAAAAAAAGAAATGAGGTAAAAACACGTATGTAATATATAATAAAGAATATGTCTGTCTTTGAAAAACTTTAGTTTTAATTGTATATATTTATATACTGGGTTCTAAGTCATAAAGTTGTGTTTTTTAACACCTTTATTGAGATATGTAATTCCACTTAAAGTGTGAGAAACACTGCATAGGTCACTGTCATTCTGAGTGAGAAACAGTTTTTCCTTTAGAACTCAACTGTAAGAAAGGCACCTCATTCCTAGCCGTATTTAGTCATTAAAATAATAACTATTATTTGTCTTCCATGAGCCTGGCTATATGCTAGATACTGAGGATATACATATTCCTTCATGAGCTTAGCCTCACTCTGAATGAGTCCCAGCTAAATAGGAGAATTGCTTCTTGGGCCCCAGAATGAGATTGTAGTAGATGGGCTGTCAGCATAGACTGTTCTTCTCTAAGCCACTTCCCTAATTCTTTCTTCAGATGTTCAGGTTTTATATTTATAGTTGGCCCTTCATATTGGTAATTTCTGCATTCACAGATTTAACTAACTGTAGATTGAAAATATTCAGGAAAACATGAATTTTAAAAATACAGTATAACAACTATTTATATAGCATTTGTATTGTATTAGGTATTATAAGTAATCTAGAGATTATTTAAAGTATATGGGAGGCCACAGGTAACATTGTACTGAACAGGGAAAAATTGAAGGCCTTTCCTCTAAGATGTGAAATAAGACAAGGATGCCTACTTTCACCACTGTTATTCAATATATTATTAGATACCCTAGCTAGAGCAATTAGGCAAAAACAAAACAAAACAAAAAAGCACATCCAGATTGGAAAGGAAGAGGTCAAATTAGCCTTTTTTGCAGATGATATGACCTTATACTTAGAAAAACCTAAAGAATCCACCAAAAAACTGTTAGAACTGATAAATGAATTCAGTAAAGTTGCAGGAGACAAAATCAACAGGCAAAAATCAGTAGCATTTATATATGCCAACAGCAAACAATCTGGAAAAGAAATCAAGAAAGCAATCCCAGTCAGCCATGGTGGCTCATGCCTGTAATCCTTGCACTTTGGGAGGCCAAGGTGGGTGGATCACTTGAGGCCAGGAGTTTGAGACCAGTCTTGCCAACATGGCGAAATCCCTTCTCTACTAAAAATACAAAAATTAGCCAGGCATGGTGGTGCACGCCTGTAATCCCAGCTACTCGGGTGGCTGAGGCATGTGAATCACTTGAACTTGGGAGGCGGAGGTTGCAGTGAGCTGAGATCGCACCCCTGCACTCCAGCCTAGGTGACAGAGCGAGATTGTGTTTCAAAAATAGATAGATAGATAGATAGATAGATAGATAGATAGATAGATAGATAGCAATCCCATTTATAATAGCTACAAAGAATTTAAAATACTTAGGAATCAATTTAACCAAAGAAATGAAAGATTTATAAAACACTGTGAAAGAAATTGAAGAGGACACTAAAAAAAGGAAAGATATTTTGTGCTCATGGATTAGAAGAATTAATATCATTAAAATGACAGTACTACACAAAGCAATCTACAGATTAAATGCAATCCCTATCAAAATACCAATGACATTCTTCACAAAAATGGAAAAAAAAATTTAATATGTATGTAACCACAAAAACTCCTAACTAGCCAAAGCAATCTTGATTAAAAAGAGGAAAACTGGGTCAAGTATGGTGGCTTACGCCTGTAATCCCAGCACTTTGGGAAGCCGAGATGAGTGGATCACCTGAGGTCAGGAATTCGAGACCATCCTGGCCAACATGGTGAAACCCCGTCTCTACTAAAAATACAAAAATTAGCTGGGCGTGATGGCGGGGGCCTGTAATCCCAGCTACTCGGGAGGCTGAGGCAGAGAATTGCTTGAACCCAGGAAGTGGAAGTTACAGTGAGCCGAGATCGCGCCACTGCACTCCAGCCTGGGTGACAGAGCGAGACTCCGTCTCAAAAAAAAAAAAAAAAACCAAAAAACCAAAAAACACACAAAACAAAGCTGGAAGCATCACACTACCTGTTTAATGAGCATGATACTGGCATAAAAACAGACACACAGACCACCAATGAAACAATTAGAAACCCAGGTATAAAGCCAGGCATTTAGGGGCAACTTGTCTTTGACAAAGGCACCAAGAACATATGATGGAGAAAGGACAGTCTCTCCAATAAATAGTGCTGGGAAAACTGGATATCTATATGCAGAAAAATAAAACTAGACTCCTATCTCTCATCATACAAAAATCAAATCAAAATGGATTAAAGACTTAATTCTAAGATCTGAAACTATGAAACTACTAGAGCAAAACTTGTGGAAATGCTTCAGGACATGGATCTGGCCAAGGCTTTTTTTGTGTAAGTCCTGAAGAGTACAGGCAACCAAGGCAAAAATAGACAAATGGGATTACAGCAAGTAAAAGGCTTCTGTTCAGCAAAGGAAGCAATCAACAGAGTGAAGAGACAATCCACAGAATGAGAGAAAACATTTGCAAACTACCCATCTAACAAGGGATTAATAACCAGAATATATAAGGGACTCAAACAATTAAATAGCAAGAAAACAAATACCTCAACTTAAAAGTGGGCAAAAGATCTGAATAGACGTTTCTCAAAAGAAGACATACAAATGGCCAACAGATATAAAAAAAAATACTCAGCACCCCTAAACATCAGAGAATTGTAAATCAAAGCTATACTGAGATGTCATCTCACCTCTGCTGAAATGGCTTTTATCAAAAAGACAGGCAGTAACAGATGCTGGCAAGGATGCAGAGAAAGGGGGAACTCCCATACACTGTTAGCAATGTAAGTTAGTACAGCCACTGTGGAGAACAGTATGGAGGTATCCCAAAAAGCTAAAAATAGAACTACCATATGATCCAGCAACCCACATATCTACAAGAAAGAAAATCAATATATCAAAAAGACATCTGTACTCCCATGTTTATTGGAGCACTATTCATAAAAAACAAAACATAGAATCAATGTAAGTACCCGTCAACAGATGAATAGATTAAGAATGTGGTATATGTACACGAGGGAATATTATTCAGCTATAAAGAGGTATGAAATTCTGTCATTTGTGGCAACATAGATGGAACTGGAGGACATTATGTTAAGTGAAATAAGCCAAGAACAGAAAGACAAATATCACATTCTCACTCGTGTGGGAGCAAAAAAAAAAGTGAATCTCATGAAGTTAGAGAGTGCATTGGTAGTTACTAAAAGCTGGGAAGGATAAAGGAGAGGAGGGAATGAAGAGAGGTTGATTAATGGGTACAAATACATGGTTTGATAGAAGAAATAAGACCTAGTGTTAGGTAAATCAATAGGTGATTATAGTTTACCACAATCTATTGTATATTTCAAAATAGCTAGAAGAGAAGAATTTAAATGCTTCTAGCGTAAAGGAAAGACAAATACTTAAGGTGATGGATATTCCAGATACACTGATTTGATCTTTACAAATTATATGAATATATTACATTATAGCATGTATCCTGAAACTATGTATATCTATTATGCATGAATTAAAAATTTTTTTAAGTGTCTGGGAAGTTGTGTATAAGTTATATGCAAATACCCTGCCATTATATATAAGGAATTTGAGCGTCCTCGAATTTTGGTATACTGGGAGTTGGGGGTCCAGGGGTGGTTCTGAAACCAATACCGCATAGATAACAAGGGATGACTGCATTTCTACCAGCTGTTTGGATGTTAGTATGTAATGTAAGAATGTGCTAGAAACTTAAAAACATGAGATGGATGATTAGTGACATAATGTAGTCTAAATTGTTCCCTCCTATTTTGTTTTTACAGGTATAGATACAGTGAAATATAGTAGCTTATAAGCTAGAGGAGAGGTCAGCAAACTTTTCCTTCAGGCTCAGACAGTATTTTAGGTTTGTTGACTGTATGGTCTTTGTTAACAACTACTCATCTTTGCAGTTGTAACACAAAAGCAGCCATAGACAATATAGAATCAATTGGGCTGGTTGTGTTCCAGTAAAACCTTATTTATGATAAAAGGGCAGCAGGCCCTGGATCATAGTTTGCCAACCCCTAAACTAGAAGGACCTATGTTTTTGTTTTTGGTATGGTTTGGACTGTTCATTGTGGCCAGGAAAATTAACTTCCTCTTAGGTTAAGGGAAGAACATGTTGTGCCCTGTCTCAGAATCCAGTAGTTGTCATTGTACCCAGTTAACTGTCTTCAAATTAGTATCACTTCCCAAATATTTATATCCTTTCCTAACTATTCCCACCTCCTCCCACACCCCCCGCCCAAAGAAAACCCTATAATTTTCTTAACTTTCCTTGCTAGACTGTCAGACTGGACACCATCAGATAGTAGATAGAGCTCTAGACTTGGAATCAAGAACCACACTTGAGTCCTGGTTTGACATCTACTAGCCATTTGTAAACAAGGACAGAAATCCTTTCTCTACCTCTCTCAAATAAGATGATACTGGTGAAAGTACTTTGTAAGCTAACATTGCTCTTCAGAATGACAAACACAAAAAACAACCCTACATCTGAAGAGCAATTTTCAGCTAACAGAGCACTTTTACAAGTATGTATGGATTATCTTGTTCTAATTTTCTATTTGCATCAAATGCCCTTTCTCACAGTTGTCTCTAGAAAACTGTCGTCTCTCCTCTAAAACATTGTTTGTTTCAACTTTTTTTCACAAAAACTTACAAAAAAGAATCATCAAGAAAAAATTGAACATGCAACTGGTATACTGGGTTCCTCTCATATAATGGACATGGTCCTAGAGTAGATAACTTGGAGAGACATCTCCATGGTTATTAATGTACCTGGAGGCTAATCACAGCTAAAACTTAAAACTTGACAGCCTGCAAGTGAGAGAATTATAGTTCCAGAGTACCAAATTCAAATCAATGGGTAGAAGCTACAATAGGTAAATTTTTCATTCAATATAAAAATGAATTTTCAGTTTTTTAAATGGTTTGGGTTGCTTTGTCAGGTAGTGGGTGCCCTGACACTGAACACGTTCAAGGGAAGACTGAACGATGACCTGTTAGTCATGCAGTAGAGGAGAGTCCTGCTTTAAGGGACTGAAATGTTTCTACCTGGGAGAATCTATGCTCTCAACAGTTTCTGACATGTACATATACATGTTGGGATTTATTCTGTTTCTCCCGTCTACCACATATTATAATTTTTTATTCTATTCTCTCAGTAACTTATAACTCTTTATGGCATTGAGGAATCTGCCTAGTAATATTATTGCACAGATTTTGGGGTGACAGCTCTCTCCAGCCATATTGAGTTCTGGAGATTATAGTCATTTGTTAGTACCATGAACTTTGACCCTGAGGTACTGCCTTCTCCCTCTTATGTACCCAGAATAGCCTATGTAATTAGATTGCTTATGGACTTCTGCTTCATGGTTTTTCAGTTAGTGTACTGGGCACCATTTAAAAAAACAAAACAAAACAAAACAAAAAAACCTTTCTGCTACTCCTCCAGAATTGTTTTCTGTCTTGGTCAAAAAAAATTATGCTTTTTCCAACTTTGAAGGCACACAAAGTGCTATTGTTGCTGTTGCTGAAACAAAGGTCTTCCATAGGAAAATTAGATCCTGAAAACTCAGAACATTTCACCTCAGCGTTGCTTACAGTACTGCAGAATGATGCTTATCCTCGCCTCTGTTTCAGTTCTCTCAGCTACTGGAAGAGAAAAACACCCTTTCCATTCAGCTCTGCGATACCAGTCAGAGTCTTCGTGAGAACCAGCAGCACTATGGTGACCTTTTAAATCACTGTGCAGTCTTGGAGAAGCAGGTTCAAGAGCTGCAGGCGGTGAGTAAGGAGAAGGTGAGAGACTGGGAGAAGTGTGATGAAATTTAGTGCAAGTGGTGAAGCACTAAAGAGCAGTATGGAAGAAGTTAATGTAATTAGGGGTCAGGGAAGAAAGTGGGAGAGAAGAAAGAGTTAATTGAGATGGGAATAAGGTCTGAGAAAAATTACAGTGAAGCAATTAGAAGAAAAAAGATCAGTGAGATGGTGGGAGAGAAATCAAAACATGAGTAGGAAACAGTGATGACTGAGACATTTGGTACTCTGAAACAGAGAAAGTGTTGATTTTGCTTTAAGTAATAAGAAAATTGTAGGAAACTTTGGATCTGAGAACAAAACAGGCAGCACTGTTGACAGCCAGGGAGAGGAGTACAGCATTGAAGTTGGAGGAGACTGAGAATTAGTATGGAGACGTATAGGATACGGAGGAGGAAAAGGGGGTTGGGAGGGGCTGGACAAGCAAGGGAAGGATCACAGTGGCTTCTGGAAAAGCCATAAGCATCCACAGCAGACTTAACTTTTTTTTTTTTTTTTTTTTTTTGAGACAGAGTCTCGCTCTGTCGCCCAGGCTGGAATGCAGTAGCACGATCTCGGCTCACTGCAACCTCCACCTCCTGGGTTCAAGCAATTCTCTGCCTCAGCCTCCCGAGTTGCTGGGATTACAGGCGCCTGCCACCACACCTGGCTAATTTTTTGTATTTTTAGTGGAGACAGGGTTTCACCATCTTGGCCAGGCTGGTCTTGAACTCCTGATCTTGTGATCCACCCACCTCGGCCTCCCAAAGTGCTGGGATTACAGGCTTGAGCCACGGCGCCCGGCCCAGACTTAACTTTTAAGAGGAGAAATTCAAGAATGAGAATCTGGGAGAAAAATCTAATCAAGACAAGAGTTTTATGTAGGTGAGTAATCTGCTAGAGCAGAAGCTTCTCACTTCTAAATTTGGACTTGAGAATTATAAGCGGGGATAGTCCTCTGTAAACGAGCTCTCATTTTGCTCAAGTACACTTTCTTAAGAGCTTTCATCACTGAATTACTAAGCTTATTCTTCTTCCAGGGGCCACTAAATATAGATGTTGCTCCAGGAGCTCCCCAGGAAAAGAATGGAGTTCACAGAAAGAGTGACCCTGAGGAACTAAGGGAACCGCAGCAAAGGTAGGGGAGTGGCTCTCTAAACCCTGGAGCATACACCAGAGTCCAGAAATTGGGCGGTAATCTAGATTTAACTGGAGTCCTTTATATGGATTTAAGATGTCTTGTTATCTTATTAGCCTCACAGAAGTGATGTGAGGATCAAATAGTAACAATAATAACTAACATTTGTGTGTGAAAAGTTTGTAAAACAAAAAGAGCAACACCAACACACACACACCACTAACAACTACTCTATGATAGTAAAATGAAAGATAATCAGTTCCTGAAATTTCTTTAGGTATTTTCTGCAGCTTCATTTAATCCCTCTACAGCTTTGCTTTTAAAATATTGTGTTCAGACAAGCTTCTATGGATTTTCTTGCTTTACAACCTTATGAAGACTTTGAATCCCTTGTATTAGCAACTGTTTTCTGCATCTGATGATGCTTTTTGTTTTCTTCTCATCCTAAAGCTTTTCTGAAGCTCAGCAGCAGCTATGCAACACCAGACAGGAAGTGAATGAATTAAGGAAGCTGCTGGAAGAAGAACGAGACCAAAGAGTGGCTGCTGAGAATGCTCTCTCTGTGGCCGAGGAGCAGATCAGACGGTAAAGGCTGAAGGAGATAGCCTCTGTTCCCTTCCGATCCTTTCTGATCAAACTCATGTACATTTCCTGCCAGACTGAGGATTTCTTAAGATCTTTTTCTCATCTTGAGGTAGTTGCTGCAATGAGTTTACCAACATTGTGGTCACCCAAGAGAACACTGTACTTTTGGAGTATAAGAGAGTCAGTGTTTTCTAAAACAGTTGTTCTTAGAGAATAATAATGATATCTACCATTATTGAAAGATATTTTATTTCACCCTAACCATAACTATATGAGGTAGGTGTTGGGTTCTCTAGAGGACCAAATAAGTGACAACCTCATTTTCTACCTGAGATCTGAATCCATGGAAATCTTTTTTAAAAGATTAAAAGATTGAGAGATTAAAAGACTGCTTTATAAATGATGTTAAAAGAATGTAGCTTTTTATTTGTTGGCAAATGCACTTCCTAACCCTGAACTTCCCCTCCCAGTCACAGACAATGCTGGGCCAAGGTAGACCTCCTTCACAGAAAATCCTGCTCTTGCCAAACAAGAGTATTGGAATAACAGAGTGAACTGTGCTTCCTATGAGCAGTTTGCTCCAAGTGTAATTTGGAAGGGCAGAGCTACACATCCCTAGTTCCTTATTCTCATCAAAAGAATCACTATGCATGAGAGGATAGAGAGTTGCTACAAGTATTTTGCTGCTGGAAGTCCCTTTCCATGGAAAATATCGTTGAAAGCAGGCACTTTTATTATATTTTGGGAGAAAGCCACCTATGTATATTATCACTTTCCTCAGAGAATGACATTTCTGATATTAATGCCTTCTTGTAAAGTTTATGTGGCAGAGGTGACAGCCCCATTGAGCAGGTCTTACTTGAGATACCTTTCTTTCCAATCCAACATATTCACAACTTCTTAATTTTCATCACCTATTCAGGCCTTGATATGCAGCTTTGAGGGTGGGCCAGCTTTGCTTAAATGCCTTGTGTGGTGTCTTGCCATCTCTGCCGAGCATTTTCAGGCCTGTGCCCTCATGACTGTTTCTCTTCTACTTGCTATTGAATTGTTTAGACCGGTGAAACCTGGCCAATGGGGAGGTTGATCTCCCTCTTGTGTAACTAACCTGTCCCAAACCAACTGAGACTGCATGTGTGGGATGATGACTCTTGAGCCTGTGGGCAAGCCGTATTAATTCAAGCCACAATTCCCTCTTTAGCTCTGATGCAGAATGGAAGTTGGGGTAGCTAATTAAGGGCTGCCTGCCTAGTCCAGGTACTGCCATTGTAATGTTAGAATCTCACATGTACTCTAAAGAGCAGGTGGAACTCAGTGGCCCTCCAGTTTAAAGGCAGCCAGTACCATCTTCCTCATCAATACCTACAGACTTCTCATCCTTCCTCAGCATAGCCTACATTGACAGACTGACCTCCATAGTAACAGACCATGCTGTTCCAGATCAAAGCTGCTTCTGAAAAGCTTATCACATGGAGGAATAGACACAGAAGGTGTATTTTTTAGTCAGCCTGGCTCTCAGGAGGGAAGCAGGAAAGAAGGAGCTAGGCTGTGCATGCTCAGTTCTCTTTCTAGACTCACAAATTGGATTAAGGTGTTTCTTCTCTCCTGGGGAAAAGAATGTGTCCTGCAGAGAGCCCAAGAATATTAAACTAATAGATATCCTTTCAGAAGGAGAAAACACGAAGAGTAGAGGCAAGAGTTTCATCCTCTCTTCCCCATTGAAAAAGTTCATCCCTATAGGCAAATGCTTGATCAAACGTGCTGTGTTACATGCAGCTCCTTTGTTTGTTTGACATAACCATTGAGTGAGTAATGGCAGCTTCTTCATTAAATGGAGAAGTTCCAGTATTAAATAAGCAAATCAGCAAAAACTGAGCCAGAAGGCAGTGGAGACTGCCAATTCAATTTAATTTTTTTTAGTTCAATTTAATTTTTAAAACCCCACAGAAATCTTCTTTGGATGCTTTTGCCTATTAGCCTTTAATAAAAGAAAAAAATGTAATGTGTTTCTCCAAGTCAGGTGTGGTGTGGTGGAAAAAAGAACGTGAGGCTTGAAAGACAAAGTTGGGTATTGAATTCTGGCTCTGCCGCTTACTGGCTGTGCCGCCATGGGCAAGTAATTTAACCTCTGTAAGCCTTAGCACTTTGAAGATAATAAGACCAACCTCAGAACCTGAGGATTAAATGTATGTAAAGCACCCAGCCTAGAGCCTGATACATAGTGAGTAGGCAGTTAATTCCTGATAGTTATTGTCACATTTTGCTGCTGCTGAAGGAAACATATCTGCTGGTACCCCCCTTGCATGGGTTTGGGTTTATGGGAGCAGCTTTTGCTGCAAGTCTCCTCCTGTGCTGCATTGTGTGGCAGGATGACTGGGAAGACTGGGCCTGATCAGCCTCTCATGCTATGAACCAATGCTATGCCTCTTTTTTTTCTCAACTCAGGTTAGAGCACAGTGAATGGGACTCTTCCCGGACTCCTATCATTGGCTCCTGTGGCACTCAGGAACAGGCACTGTTAATAGATCTTACAAGCAACAGTTGTCGAAGGGTAAGAAGGAAGAAGGATAAAGAGAGGGTGTTCTATTATCTGACAGGGCTGGCTATACTGGGGGCAAGGAGCTGAGGAGAAGGAATGTGGAAGTCCAGCCACTGAGCAGCGGATGAGTCTAAGGCTGCAAGGGCGTGGAAGATTAGAACCTGGTGGAATTTGCCAAGTTGTTGACTCTGAGGCAACTTTCCTCTCAGAATACCCCTTTCTACAGTGGCTGGGTCAGCTTTGCTTAAGTGCAAGACTAGTAGGAGGGAAAGCAACATAGCCCTATAGGGTGAAAACTCTCTGACTTTCACATTTTTCTTTCAGACCCGGAGTGGCGTTGGATGGAAGCGAGTCCTGCGTTCACTCTGTCATTCACGGACCCGAGTGCCACTTCTAGCAGCCATCTACTTTCTAATGATTCATGTCCTGCTCATTCTGTGTTTTACGGGCCATCTATAGACTTAGTTGTTACTCTTTGGACCACTCCCCTCAAAACTTGGAATTCTCTCACCTCTAACATCAGAACATCAATTCCAGTGGAACAGTCTTCCCATTTACAGGTCTCTCCAACTCTTCACGGAAAGTGCCTGCAAAAACAGAGGTGGATATGAGGACAGGTTGGAGCTGCAGGGACTGGCGAGTCTGCTTTCTTCTACTGCCCTGAGCCTGAACACTTCTGCTTAATCTGAGAATCACATTTGGTTTGTTGAGCCTAATATTTGTTGAGATTTTGCAGGACCCTGATCTTTTGTGGTCCTGTAAAAGATACTGAGGAATGTCTTTCAGCCAAGCCAAGAGGATGGTTTCAATAAACCTAATAATCTGAAGTTCAGTATCATTTTGATTGATAACTTTCTTTGCCTTGTTTGCCTGTATTTTCTCCTGTTTCAGGGGGAAGGTGGCTCTGCCATAAACAGAGTTCAGGGAAATGAACATGTCACCTCATAGGACATCTGATTTAGGTCTCTTGCAGAATAGGGTGGTGAAAGCTGAAGGAACTCCCTAGGGGTTTTAGCTGTTAGATCACATGGGAGGACAGCATCTTCTTCCCTGCCAATTTCAGATATAATTGGAGGGAGAATTTCAGGTCCTAGACTATAAGGATAGAATCCCTTTGCTTTTGCCCTTGATCACATGTATACTAAGGTATTAAGTGGCCCAAGTCTTTCCTTTCACCAAAGGGCAGGGAGAAGTGTCTATGGACAGCAGGGTTCCAATTCTTGTCATTCCAGGAATATCTGAATATTCCTGGAATGTGGACCCTGAGACAGTGCTCAGGGGCCACTGGGAGCCAATATTAGGCATTGACTCTCAGCCAGGAGTCTGACTGGTCTAACACCACACTGCAACTCCTGGCCTCTTGAAGTACTAAGCTACTTTGCTGTTAGTGACAGTTATTACAGTTTCTCAGCCCCATTGTCTCTGCCCTCTGTGGCAATGGAAGGAGAATATAGAGAAGACAAAATTAAATATAGATAGACCTGAGAAGGACAGCCAGGATAGAATTCCATTTGTGCCTATTCCCTGCCTCCCCTCCCCTCCCCCATCCTACCAGTTGGTTATTTTCTCATTGCATACGTGATGTATTCACTGCCTAGCCTCTCCCTAAAGAAGAGAGAAGACAGGTGGGCTGACTGATCTGCTCTAAATCTACTGTGGTGATTAAATCTTGGTTACAACATCCTGGGAAGTTTCCTGAACAACTGTAAAATAATAAAATTATTTTCAGAATGAAGAGTTTGTGTGTATGTGTGTGTACGTGTGAGTGAATGGATATGTGCACAGGTGTTTCGGTACCTGCGTTTGCATGCTGGGGGGTGGAAGGTGGGTAAGGGAAGTAGGGAAGGAGGTAGCCAGGAATGGTTATAGGGGTAGAAAGCCCTACATATTCGGGCTTTCTTCTCACTGACCAATATCAGTGACAGCTGCATGCATTTTTCCAGCCTTAGCTGCTAGACCCCAGGTGATGAATGCAGTGAGGAAATTCTATGCTAATACTGAACCAAATAAGCTGGGCCTTAGGGCATGAAATTGATGCAGGTCCATGCATGGTCCTGGGAGAACTCTTGTCTGGCACATAGTGAAAACATTAGGCCACTAGGGATCCCTCTGGGTGGGAATGGGAGAAGAGAAGCTTAATAGCATGTAGCAGGTTAGATAGGCATTATTATGTTTTGTTTTGTTTTGTTTTGTTGGGTTTTTTTTGAGACCGAGTTTCACTCTTTCACTCAGGCTGGAGTGCAGTGGCACAATCTCAACTCACTGCAACCTCCGCCTTCCAGTTTCAAGCGATTCTCCTGCCTCAGTCTCCCAAGTAGCTGGGATTACAGGCACCTGCCACCATGCCCGGCTAATCTTTGCACTTTTAGTAGAGATGGAGTTTCACTGTGTTGGCCAGTCTGGTCTCAAACTCCTGACCTTGTGATCCACCCGCCTCAGCCTCCCGAAGTGCTGGGATTAGAGGTGTGAGCCACCGTGCCCAGCTATTATGGATTTTTATATTAAGTTGCTGCTTGAGAGAAGATAGCTCACTTTCTCAAAGTACAATAAGTGGTTTAATTGAACCAAGTCTATCTGGCTTCAAGGCCCATTCTTTTTCTATGTGATACACCTCACTACCTCATCAGTAATGAACTTGTTACATTTGCTAAGGAAAGATGGGACTTCTTGGTGTCATCTCTGATTAATTTCTATGGTTTCTCTAGAGAACTATGTACCTGGATGGTGTGTCACATCATCTAGTCTAAATCGTATTTTGACACCACATGAGGATTCCAAGTGATTTTTCCCTTGTACAAACGTACTCTTCCTTATCATAACTTTGGTACCACCATGATAAATAGGTAATAAAGTAGAAGGAATAAATAAAGCTCCCCCAGGCATAGAATCCTTAGATTTGGAAGTGACAGAGGCTTCATATTCCTAATGCAGAAAAGTGCCTGTATCATGGGCCAGTTTCATCCAGTCCTGCTTAAACTCCTTGGAGGATGCACCGTTGTGAACAAATCAAGAAGTCCACAATCAAGATTAGGAGAGGCTAGGTCAGATACAATAACAGACACCCTCAAATTCTCAGTAGCCAAAACAAAGGACTATTTTTTAGTGAAAGACTCCAATTCCCCCACATGGTGGATGGGGCTCCACTTGTGTTCTTTCTCACTCAGGGACCCAGTCTGCTGGAGGAGCCAATATGGAGAATTGCAGGTTGCCTTGGGCAGTGGTGAAAGCATGGCAAAGCTTGCAGTGGTCTTACGGTCTCCGCCAGAAAGTGGTATCTGTCACTGGCCAAAACAAGTCACCTGAGTAAGTCTGACTTCAAGAGGGAAGGGAGGGGCAGCAAGTCTTGACACGCAGTAAAACAGGATACCACAAAGACCTTCTTCCATCAGCTGACCAGCACCTGGTTCTTTCAGAATTCTTCCTACGCTCTAGAGCCAAATCTTTAGTTTGTTAGCTCAGACTCCACAGTGCCCCAAACAAGCTAGGAAACTCTCCTTCCATGTCTTGCCTTTTCCCTCATGAGTTATTCTCTTCTGGCATTCAATTGGTCGACGTTTATTTGAACATCTATATGGAAACTCCACTTTTAAGTACTGTGGGTAATATAGGGGTGAGTTTCTTTTTAAGTCTTATGCTTCAAAACCCACATATAAATCACTTTTCCCATAAAGCCTTTCTTGATGAATACACCCAACACCAAATGCTCTGAATTCCTTTACTGTCTCAAATGTAACTGCCACCCTATTTAGGACACAATGCTGTTCTACAGCATTCTCTAATGTGTTTTCTGGTTGAATGTTTGTTTCTCTCACTGGATTACAAACTCAGAGTCAAAGCAGCATTTTCTCTGACTGCCCTATGACCCCCATTGTCAAAACCTTGCAAAAGACCAGGCACAGAAACATTTAATCCTTTTAAAATTTAAGTGTCTAAAGCAGAAGGAACTGACTCAAATTTCAGGAAGTAGCTGTGAGGATGGGGTGGCAGGAAATGACGAAAACCTGAATACGGAACTGAAGCAGCAGCTCAGTTTCTCACTCCGAAGTGGCAGCAGCCAGAGAGGGAGTCGGTGTGGACGTGAGGAGCCGGGCGCTTAGAACAGAGGCTTGCACAGGTGGAGGTGGGTACTCTGAGCCATGGGACAGTTGGGAAACACAGAGTAAGAGTTGAGGAGGAACCTACCTGGCTCTTAGTCCTTGGTGATGGGCAAGGTCACCACTAGTAGGCTTTTATCCTTTTATGGCCAGAAGGCCTGGTTGTGAGTGGTTGTAGCAAATCAGCATCTGGAGATAGAAACAAAAGGGAGGGGCTTAAACCCAAGGCAAGTGTTTCAGGAGCCATCTAGCACCAACATCAAGCAAAGTGTTGCCTGGTTTCTGCTGACAATCTACAACCCACTCTAAGGCCTGTCTCCCCTAGGTACTGAGCTGGGAGGAGGACCACAGGAGACGAAAACAGTGTCTGCCCTTGAAGAGCATATGGTCTCAGGGAAACAAACCCACACAGGAAATGTAACAGATCAGGAAGTAGTCACTGATGTACACTAGCACTGAGTACCAAGTGCTGATGGAGCCCAAGAGAAGGCATGATTGTTCTGCTGGGGCTAGTTTCTGTGTTCGTAGATCACAGAATCTCAGAATGTCAGAAATCAAGGAGACTACAGATGAGCTACGTTAACCCCTTCATTATTTTCCACTGGGAAAATCAGAGATAATTGCTGATTTGCCAAATTATTAAAGTTAGTATTTCTTAATCGCCTGGTCTGGTACCTGGCAAATGAGTACCTACTCTGTTGATGCCCTTGTGATGGTCCCTCAGAGGCTTAGTCACAGAGCTGGGGTGACAGCCAGGGCTTCTGACTCCCAGTCCGTGTACTTTGATGCAGGAGGTCAGCATCGCAACAAGGCCTCACCAGATTACTCTCTGGTTCTCACCTCTAGATAGCACTTCTTACCTTTCTGGTTTCTGGTCAATAGGTCAAGGATATTAGATAAATTGTCTCTATTTCAGAAACTCTTTATTTCAAAAATGGGTGAATGGGAGAGTCAGGCTGAGGCCTCAGAGGAGCCACAGGAAGGAGGATGGGACCATCAGTCCTCATTGCTTCCTTATTGCTCATGACTATTTCAGAAACTTCTCCATTCCAGTTTTCTGTGTGACAGTCCTTTTGTTGCACAGCAGCCCAGGAGCCAGGGGATGAGAAGCAGAGGGGTAGTAAGGATGCAGGTAGTAAGGATGTTTTGCTGTCTCCAACCGCATCAGGGAAAGCCAAGCTGCTTTCAGCCATGACTCCCGGCTGACTCAGTCAATATCTCTCTGGTGTCCCCTTAGCATCTCTTTAACTGATTTACCCAGACTTCCCCTGGGCTGGTTTTTAAGGGGTTGCTCAATGGAGAAGATGGAGCTTTCAAGTGGAAATAGAAAACTGGAGAATCTGAAGGCCTAGGTGGAGACAGGAGAACCCGAGGAGTGGTTGTAAAGGGACTCTTTGGAGACAATGGAGAGCATGGGGAAGGTCTCCAATGGGATGAGGTGTCTGAGGAGGGAAGGATTGCCAGCTAGCAAGTGCTGCCAGGGTCAAGAAGTCTCAGTGGCGACCACAGCAGATGAGCATTGTCTGTTGTTACTTCTTCACACCAAGATCCACAGATGCAGAGCAACTGTGCCGCTCTTCCTTCTGCACAGTCCGGAAGGCCGACTAGAACACTGGGAATGCCCTAGCAGAATAAGTTTGGCACCCTTCCAAGCTAGGGTTCTCTAAATATTTCTGCAACATTTATTTAGTTGATAAAAACTGAATACCTCTTAATGTTCAAAATCAGATTTATTACATATTATTCTTTTTTCTTTTCTACGGTAAATTGTCAACTTGAAAACATGCTATTTTTTGACTTTAGCAATTAATTGAACCATTTTTTAAAAATTGAGTAATAACTGACTTATTCCCAGCAAATAATGCTTTCCCAATGCATTGTTCCATGTGGAAATTTCAGCCGACTGTCGCTGCTGACCTTACACAGCTGTGAGGTGACCAGACTCAGGGTGGAGGTGGGACAGCACTTGGACCAGAGGCTGGAAAAATTCTCAGTATAGTTCAGCAGGTTGTAAAGAGGGATGTAGATGTTCACTTTGTGAGAAGCAGAACCAATTTGTATTTCAACAGCAACAAAGGAATCGTATATAGAAACCTGAGTGAAATGAGGCCATAATTCTAGGGATATTATAGCACCGCTCATTGCCAACCACCTCCAGCCACTGCCTGGCTGGCCTCGGGACACAAGTGAACAATTCCAGCAATTTTGACTCGTGGGTTACCTAGTGTTACCCACACCCATGATGACTTCTCTCTAGCCCCAGGTGGGCCCAGCCCACATCAGTTCGTCTTGATTAAAGTCCCATCTCTCATCTTGTAACTGAGCAGAAAAGCCTTCCTACAACTCCCATTTGCTTTGCTTCATTTTCTATTTTCTTCTAAGAAAAAAAAAATGGCAGGAAATATTGGGCTGCTATATTTTGACTTCAGCATTTCTATTTTCCCTCCTCTTGATCCTTTTTTGTCCCTAATTATTCCCATCTCCGGTCACTCTCAGATGTGGAAGTCTGTAGTGGGCCATGATGTGTCTGTTTCCGTGGAGACCCAGGGTGACGACTGGGACACAGATCCTGACTTTGTGGTGAGTTTGGAAGTAGCTTTGCTTGGACAGTGCAGAGGGTGGGGTGAGGAGGGCATCTGGGCCACTCTGTGATCTTTGAGGATGCTTGGAAAAGGGCCTTCTAGGACTGAGACAGCCCTCATACTGGGACTAATTGGTAGGACAATTGGCTGTCACCTGTGGGGCATGCACGATACCTGGTATCAGGGATGAAAGGAGACAGGTGTGGGTGAGTTAGACAGTGTGATTGACAGGCCATGGCAGGCTATACTGAAGGTGAGAAGCAGGTGAACCTGGGTCTCCCCTGGCCCATGATCCAGGATTCAAGCTGGGCGTGTGTAATTGGGGGATTAAAAAGCTGTAGGAGACCAGATGGGGTAGGCATGAAGTATGCAGAGGAGGAATGGAGGTTTCAGAGCTCACTAGTTTAATTCTTTGTGTTTTCTTGTTTGTTTGTTTTTTGAGACAGAGTCTCACTCTGTCACCCAGGCTGGAGTACAGTGGTGCAATCTCAGCTCACTGCAACCTCTGCCTCCCAGGTTCAAGTGATTCTCCTACCTCAGCCTCCCAAGTAGTCCCTGCAGTTGGGACTACAGGTGCATGCCACCACACCTGGCTAATTTTTGTATTTTTTTGGTAGAGATGGGGTTTCACCATGTTGGCCAAGCTAGTCTTGAGCTCCTGACCTAAAGAGATCCACCCGCCTTGGCCTCCTAAAATGCTAGGATTACAGGCATAAGCCACCACACCTGGCCTCACCAGTTTAATTCTTACATGGGGTCAGGATGGGATAAATATAGACGGGATGTGAATAAAGACCCAGACTGAAGAATGCAGTGGACACAGGGGACATGGAGGGCATGTGTCAGTTGGGTGGCCCTTCTCAATGTGGCACATTTCTTGCCGTCATTTATTACTGCGTGCTGTCGTTTGCAGAATGACATCTCTGAAAAGGAGCAACGATGGGGAGCCAAGACCATCGAGGGGTCTGGACGCACAGAACACATCAAGTAGGTGCCAAAAGGACTGGAGAAAAGGAAGGGGGTTATGGGAAGAGCCCAAAGAAAACTTGGAGACTTGGGGGAAGGTGAGGGAAGAAAAGGATAGGGTAGTTCATGTCTATGTATTATTGTGTTTGTTTTTTTTCTAGAGTCTGTTCCTGTGTGTACCTGTGTGTCATTGCATATTTCCGTTTTATGTCTCTCCTCTTACCCTCCTCAACCCTATTATCTGTCTTTTATACCTAACAACTCTGCTATTTCCCCAAGTGGGTCTATTGGATTAACTGCCTCCCTTCCTTTAGTAAGGCATGAGAGATTCATAAAGGAAGTGGCCCAAATACTAAGGTCCTCTCTATCTATCTACCTGGCAATCATCTATCTCCTATCTATCTCTTCAGATAAATGTAAATATGTATTTAGAATTCAGGGTGACTTCCTTCAGATGAACTAAGAACAATTCAGTAAAATGTCAAGGTGAAGAACTCAGAATAAATGCTATAAAAAGAGGCCACTTCAGCTCCCATAACTGGCCCAAATAACTTTTAAAATACAGATTTGTACTTAGCTATTTGACAGAAGTTGGAAGCCATGAATGGTAATATGAAGAAATGTAACACTTGGAAAACCTGTTGATAAAAACTATTTTGGCAACGATGTTCAGGGATCTTTAAGATTATAGCCCCATATGCATTTTACCAGAAACAAACAAACAAACAAAACCCTCCGATACCAGAAGATAAAAGGAACTTACAGACATATCCAGGGGTTTCTGTGGGATATGTCATACATTCAGGCTGAGAGATCCCCTCCTCTCTTCCACGGATGATTCAGGATCATCTAACCAGGACCATCTGCTTTGGATAGTATCAGAATGTCAAACATTAGCAGCAAGGTAGACACAATAAATAGTGTAACAAGCAAAAATTCAACAACTACACACAAAATGGCAAGATTAATACAGTTTTAAGCTCCATTTTTAACTCCCCCTACCGCACCCTAAAAGCAGCATTTTTACCTCTAGATTTTAAAAAGTGTCAGTGGATGACCACATTGCACAAGCAACATACTGTGAAAGCCTGGCACAAGTTTCTACAACTGGATGACAGTACCACATTGTTTAATCAGAAATAAATGGTTTCGGCCAGGCGTGGTGGCTCACGCTTGTAATCCCAAAATTTTGGGAGGCTGAGCCAGGAAGATCACTTGAGGTCAGGAGTTCAAGACCAGCTTGGGCAACATGATGAAACCCTGTGTCTACTAAAAATACAAAAATTAGACGGGCGTGGTGGCGGGCACCTGTAATCCCAGCTACTCAGGAGGCCGAAGCATGAGAGTCTCTTGAACCCAGGAGGCACAGGTTGCAGTGAGCTGAGATCGCACCACTGCACTCCAGCCAGGGTGATAGAGCGAGACTCAGTCTCAATAAATAAATAAATAAATAAATAAATAAATAAATAAATAAATGGTTTCAATTAAGTAGCTATAATGAATATTATTCTTAAACCATGCCATTCTGGAAAAAAATTGAAACAATGGAACAGGGTCATTCAGGAAGCTTCTGTGATACCCCTCTATAGACTCATAGATCAAAAAAAACCACAAGATCCTTTTCCTTTTCTGAATAAAGGCCACTCAACACTGGTATTCTGGGAATTGTCCAGATGAGGATGCACACTTCATGCCTTTGGTGATATTGTAGCCAATGAGGTTTATCCGAGGTGTGATTATTGCTAATTGAAAACTTCCCAACACTCCGCCATGACGACTTGCAATATAGTAGGCATTGGCAAAAAAAAAAAAAAAAAAGAGCAAGCAACCCTCATAAAAAAATGAAATAACTTAAAAAAAAAATAGCCACCCTGAAGATGTATAGTTACAGGTCAATGGGATAGCCAATGTCTAATGCAGTACTTAGCACTTCTGAGCAGCTCAGTGATGTTAGTTTTGTTTCCTGTTAATATAGGTTAGTTTAATCAGATTTCCTTTCTAAAATCTAACAAACATGTAAACAGACAACAGCCTTTTTTTCTCCTAAGTGGTGTCTACCTGGACTGTTGGATTGCACAACTCCTATACACAGATCACTCTGATGGGTGCTGCCTGGAGTGGTACAACATGATGACCCTGCACATTTCCTTGTTAACCTAACTGAATCTATCAGATAGAATAAATGATGGAGATATTGACAAAAAAATCTCGCTCATCTCCCATTTACCCAGGTTATCAAGGAGTGAAAGCCTGGTATCTGCTGGTAACAGGCCAGGTGGCTTTAGACAAGTCCCTTTTCCTCTCTGATTCTCATTTTGCCCATCTGGATCAAAAAGACCTCTAGAGGACTTTCCAGTAGTAAGTCTCCACTATTTGGGGATTCCCTCTCGTTAGTGTGGGCTGAGTCAGTCTTTAACATCTGATGGGAATCACCATGGTCCTTGGAAAGGAGAGGGAAATTGGAGAGGAGAACAGTAGCTGTAGATGCTAACACTGACAGATCCCAAAATGAAAAAACAAAAAACAAACAAACAAAACGAAACAGTAGCTGTAGAGCTGAGACAACTAAAAGCAGGAAAAGGAAGTGGTTGCAGTTCTTACTAATCTTACTACCTTCCCCACACCGTGATGTCTCTTTTTAGGTCTGTCTTGAATAAATTTAGTTTGGAGAGTAATTTGGTAATTCAGTGAATAACTCAAATGGTCCTATGCATCCCTTATCCATTCTGTAAAGGAACTGCCTGGTTTTCAAGAACTATCACCCTTCTCTCCACCTTCTTTTCTCCACTCTTGCCCATTCATTCTCAAGACTCAAGGGTGTCTTTTCCCTTGACCAGTTTGTTTATTTTCAAATCTGTCACAGACTGATACTTTTGTAAAATAAAATACAATTAAGTTTCTGGAAAAATAAATGGTTAAAAATAACAGACAATACAACACAGTTTTTATTTTTAAATTCAACACATATAAAATCACGATGTTGTCAGGCATGCTAGTCTGTGCCTATAGACCCAGCTACTCAGGAGGCTGAGGCAGGAGGATCACTTGAGTCCAGTAGTTCTGGGCTATAGTGCTCTATGCTGATTGGGTCTCCACGCTGAATTCTGAATCAATATAGTGACCTCCCACCTCCCAGGAGCAGGGGACCATAGGTTGCCTAAGAAGGGGTGAACTTGCCCAGGTCAGAAATGGAGCAGGTCAAAACTCCAGTGCTGATCAGTAGTGGGATTGTGTCTGTGAGTAGCCACTGCACTCCAGCCTGGGCAACAGTGAGACCCCATTTCTAAAAAAGAAAAAGAAAAAGAATAAAATCACTATGTCAAATTGCTATAAAAGTTTCTAAACACATATTCTCAATTTTTATTCTTATTTCCCTGTGAAACAGAAACAGTTCAGCTTGTGGACCACACACTGAGTGGCACTGCTCTGGAATAATCTTTCAACACTTCCTGGAACCTGTCTGGCCTTTAGATTAAATCTTTACTGAGCTATAACCATAGGATGTCTGCCACAGTGGCCCTGTCCTCTTCTTGTGCCCTGACATTTTATAGCAAGTGGAAATAAAGAAAGGTGTAATGCCAAGAGTATAGAAATAGAATTCTGGAGCTCTAGGGACTGATTCCAGCTCTGCTGTAAAAAGGCTTGTGATACTGAGGAGAGTAATAATATTTTACCATCCTATCTTGATTTCCAGCGCTGACTGGAGATTATAGTACCATCCCTGTTAACCTCACAGGGGTACTGGGAAGAGCCATGGCTATAACTTAAGAATAATGACTAACATTTATTAAGCTATTATATGTCATGCAAAACACAGAGTACTTTTTAAAAACAATCCTATATCATAGATGATGTTGGCATCCTGATTTCACAGAAAAGTGAATGGATATATTAATGTTTAGCAATTTGTCCAAGGCTACAGAGATACAGGTTGAGCATCCCTAATCCAAAAATTCAAAATCTAAAATGTTCCAAAATCTGAAATTTTTGAAAGCCCACATGATACCACAAGTAGAAAATTCCACACCTGACTACATGTGATGGGTCTCAGTCAAAATACAGGTGCACAACAGTTTTTTCAGCGTCCCCAAGGGAAAAATAAAGTTACCTTCATTTATTTAGTTCTTCTTTAATACCTTCCTTAATATAGTGTATATGACACATAAATGAATTTCCTGTTTACACATGGGTCTCGTCCCCAAGATATCTCATTATGTATATGCAAATATTCCAAAACCTGAAAAAATCCTGAATCCAAAACACGTCTGGTCCCAAGCGTTTGGGATGAGGGATAGTCAACCTGTAGTAATTTGAATTCGGCTCAGTCTGACTCCATGGGCTGAAATCTTAACCAATATATTGTTTTTGTCTAATAAACATAATATCATCATGTCCATAATTCTTTTGTTGAAATGAAATGCAAATTCCCATGAACTAAGCTATTGCCAATTCCCTAAGGCTGCTTGCTATTCTGTTTACAGTGACAAAGTACTTGATAAGTTGGCCTTAATAATACTACAATCACTTCATAAACAAACCTCTTTATGAGTGCCCAAAGTCTCTTTCATTTAATGTTTTCTTCACTTTATTATTTTTCAAAAATTAACTTTGTTTTTTTTGAGACGGTGTTTTGCTCTGTCATCCAGGCTGGAGTGCAGTGGTACGATCTCGGCTCACTGAAACCTCCGCCTCTGCCTCCCAGCTTCAAGTGATTCTCCTACCTCAGCTTCCCGAGTAGCTGGGATTACAGGCATGTGCCACCTCGCCCAGCTAATTTGTGTATTTTTAGTAGAGACGGGGTTTAACCATGTTGGCCAGACTGGTCTTGAACTCCTGACCTCAAGTGATCCGCCTGCCTCGGCCTCCTACAGTGCTGGCATTACAGGTGTAAGCCACCATGCCCAGGCAAAAATTAAATTTATTGATACCTAATCATTATAAGCAAATAGTTCAATGAGTTTTGACTATATATATAATATAACCACCAATGCAATCAAGATATAGAATATATCTATTACCATGAAAATTTCCCTGTACCTCTTTGCAGTCAATACACCCCGTACTGATCTTTTTGTCACTATAGATTAGTTTTGTCTGGCATAGAATTTCATGCAAACAGAATAATATAGAATGTATTGTTTTGTGTTGTCTTCTTTCAGCATAATGTTTTCCAGATTTATCCATGGTGTTGTGTATATAAGTCTTTTGTTCTTTTATATTGTCATGTAGTGTCCCATTGTATGGATATGTCACAGTTTGATTATTCATTATCCTGTCAATAGACATTTGGATTATTGACAATTTGGATCTATTACAAATGAAACTGTCATGGGCATTTGGGTACAAATCTTTCTGTTGACATATCCTTATTTCTCTTGGGAAATTGCCAGAAGTAGAATTGCTGAGTCATATAATAAGTGTATGTTAAACATTTTGAGAGACTCTCAAACTCTTTTCCAAAGGGAATTTACCCTCTTTCATTCCTACCAGTAATGTGTGGGTTTCAGATGCTCCACATTTTTGTCAACATTTGTTATTGTTAGTATTTTTAAATTTAGCTGGGTGCAGTGGCTCATGCCTGTAATCCGAGCACTTTAGGAGGCCAAGGCAGGAGGATGACTTGAGCCCAGGAGTTCAAGACCATCTGGACAACGTGGAGAGATTCAGAGTCTACAAAAAAATTAAAAATTGGCTGGCTGTGGTCTGAGCTATTCAGGAGGCTGAGGCAGGAGAAGCACTTGAGCCCAGGGGGTTGAGGCTGCAGTGAGCCATGTTTGCCCCACTGCACTCCAGCCTGGGTGACAGACTGAGATCCTCTCTAAAAGACAAACAAAACAAAACAACAACAACAACAGCAAAACCAACTTAACCACTCTTTTAAGTTAATTTGAATTTCTCTGATGGCCAGTTTTATTGAGTATATTTTCATTTGCCATTCATATATCTTCATGTATCTTCTTTATGAAGTATCTGTTCACATCTTTTTCTCACTTTTAAAGTGAGTTGTTTGTCTTTTTATTAAGTTGCTGAAAGTTCTTTATATATTCTGGATGTAAGTCTTTTGTGAAATATGTGTTTTACAAGTGTATTCTCCCAGAACATAACTTGCTTTTTCACTTTATTGATTGATTGAGATGGAGTCTTGCTCTGTTGCCCAGGCTGGAGTGCAGTGACATGATCTCAGCTCACTGCAACCTCTGCCTCCTGGGTTCAAGCGATTCTGCTGCTTCAGCCTCCTGAGTAGCTGGGACTCAGGCGCCCACCACCAAGCCCAGCTAATTTTTGTATTTTTGGTAGAGACGGGGTTTCACCATAGTGGCTAGGCTGGTCTTGAGCTCCTGACCTTGTGATCCACCCGCCTTGACCTCCCAAAGTGCTGAGATTACAGGCGTGAGCCACCACACCTGGCCACTTTTTCATTTTATTAATGGCATCTTTTTAAGAGCAAAAGATCTTAATCCTGATGATGTCTAATTTATTGAAAAAAAATTTATGGGGCTGATGCTTTATGTGTCTAAGAAATATTTACCTACCCCAAAGTTGTGAAGACTTTCTTTGATGTTTTGTCCTAAAGGACTGACAGTTTTAGCTTTTACATTTAAGTCTATGACCCATTTCAAGTAGACTTTTCTGTGCAGTGTGAGGTCAAGATTGAGGTTCATTTTTCTCCATGTGATTATTTAGTTGTTCAACAATATTAAAAGAGTATTCTGTTCCCATTGACTTACCTGGCATCTTTGACCACATACATGTGGGTCTATTTCTGGACTCTATTCTGTTCTGTTGATCTATTTTCTACCCTGACAGCATACCATACTGCACTGATTATTGTAGCTTTATAAGTCAAGAAATCATGTAGTCCTCAACTTTGCTCTCCTTAAAAAAAAAAAAAAAAAGAAACAAAAGATTTTACTATTCCAGGACTTTACATTTTCACATAAATTTTACAATTCACTAGTCAATTCCTACAAGAATGCCTGTTCAGATTTTGATTGGGATTGCATTGAATCTATAGATCATTTTAGGGAGAACTGACATCTTAATGATATTGAGTTTTCTAATCCATGAACATGGGATATCTCTCCATTTATTTAGATCTTCTTTAATATTTTCAGAAATATTTTTTAGTGTTTAGGTCTTGCACATACTTTGTTACGTTTATCCTAAAATGTTTCATGTTATTTCATGTATTTATACTTAACTTTCAGTTTCCAAATGTTTATGGCCAGTGTGTAAAAATACAATTGATTTTGATATAATGACCTTGTATCCTGTGACCTAGCCAAATGCACAATGCTTTAGTAGCTTTTTTTGTGTGAATTCTTTAGGATTTTCTACATACATGATCAGGTCATCTGTGAATAAAAACCTTATATTCTGAGTCACTCACATTTGTGCTTTTAGTTTTGTAATAAAAAACAAACACAGATTGAGGAATGAGTCATCTTTGAGGTGCTACATTTTGCTTGGTTCACATAAACTGCATTGCTTTATCAATACAAAGTCTTTTAAAACTTAAATTGGATATCTGAGAGTTAATATGTCAAAAGTTTCTTAGGCACAACACAGCATATTGAATTGGAATTTTTTGTTTTCCTCTCTATCTCTTCTAGCTGTCCTCTATCTCCATACATAAAACATCTTTGTGTCCTCAGAGCCTAACAGTACCTCACACTTAAAAGTTGTTTAGTTAATAGTTATAAAATGAAGGAATGATGTAATTAAGACCTGTTTAGGCCAGGTGTGGTGGCTCATGCCTGTAATCCCAGCACTTTGGGAGGCCAAGGCAAGAGGATCACTTGAGGTCAGGAGTTTGAGACCAGCCTCGCCAACATGGTGAAACCCTGTCTCTACTAAAAATACAAAATCTAGCGGGGCATGACATGCATGCCTGTAATCCCAGCTACTCTGGAGGCTGAGGCAAGAGAATCACTTGAACCCGGGAGGCGGAGATTACAGTGAGCTGAGATCATACCACTGCACTCCAGCCTGGGCGACAGAGCAAGATTCTGTCTCAATAATAATAATAACAATAAAGACCTGTTTAGAATGACTTCCACTATAACCTAAAGAAGTCTGTTTTCTTTGGGCCTCAACAATTTCATTCAAATTATATCATTGGTATGATCCCCTGACTAGTTTTTCTGTTATCCTTTAGATGAATATTTCTGAGTATCATTTTCTAATCCCTTTTAAAAAGTTGTTTTAACTATAATATAGTTATAACCCATTTAACAATTATTATATTCATTAAAAAATTGCAGATTTTTTCCATTTGAAAGTAAATTTTGGCCCCATTTTCTTCATCTTTCATCTGAATACTTCAGTTGGAAGACATTGGGCAGGCATTTACATGTCCTTGGTACTAGTAGCTTATGACACAGTGTTGGTGTTGAACTGACAACACAAGATCTCTGCTTTCAACGCTGCCAGAGAGTTTAGAGGAGGCATGGGAACAGGGGGTTCTTCCAGCACTTGGCTTAATTTCATCTGGTTCATAGCCAGCTTTCTAAAATTAACTGCGGCTAAAGCTGAGAAGGCTTTTTAAAAAAGACCTTTGGTAGAATTATCCACTAAAGGCCACCAGATGGATCTATTCTTCCTTAAAAGAAGACAATTTCTGCTGTGAGACAGCCATTCTACGTATAACCAATGTGTCTGGTTGTCCTGAGCTGATAAAGTCCCAGCTCACCATCTAACATCACTATCTCAATACCCTAAACCCTCATTGCTTGCTGCAGAAAGTCAAATTTCTTATTTAGGGTTCTCTTGCCCAAATGTTTCCAAGAATCCCCGGATCCTTATATGTGTCCAAATAACAGATCTGATTGTCACGTGGGGCTGAGCTATCGCTTCATATCCTCAAGCCAAAGAGGTTGGCCAAGATGGCTTTCTGCCCTCTTAATTGTTGCAGTCACCTTCATGGTAAAGATGGAAGTGGGTGTGAAGTAAGAAAGATAATGCCTTTTTTTGATGGTACTTTCTCTCAGGGATAGAGGTGTCCCTTCAAATCAAGATAATTTGAGGCTTAAAGTGTTATAGCAATAACTGTGAGTGGATTTTCTTAGTTAGTTTTCATTAGTCCTTAGTTTTCTCAGGTATTATCAGCCTAGGGGGAAGGGGCAGAAGATCTTAATTCATGACCAAAAAGCATAAAAAATACCACTAATGTTTACATAAATTTTCCCAATTCTGTGTTTTTATAAGCATTATTTTTAATGACTTCCTAGTACACTAGTGAAAGGTAGTATTTCAATTTATTTAACTATTATCCAACCATTGGTCATACAGATTGTTTCTTAGTTATTGCTATTATATATGATGCTTCAATGAGTATCATTTAGACATTAAGGACATTAAGCTTTGCCATATTTAAAATCATTTCCCTGGTGTAGACTCCTAAAACTAGAATGTGTAGGTCCAATGGTATGTGAATATTTTTCTGCTTTTTGAGACACATCCTCTAATTGATAGAAAGCAGATCCATTCAGAAAAGAAAATAACTTTCCAGTTATCAGAATATAGGTATCATTGTCCTCTAATATTTAAGAACATGAAAAATGGGACTAAAGATCAGAAGGTTATTTTAGTGAGCAAAATAACAGACTAGAGGAAATATTATTGGCCTATGGAGAGTTTAAATCAGGCTATGGTATGCAGGCCAGACTGATCTTTTACTTCCAGAACCATCACTAGTATATTTTGGGGGCCCAGGTTATTACTGAAAATAAACAGGACAGACTTCAAGACTTCCATTTTTCTGGGAAGATGGGTTTCTTGATCTCCCTAGGATAGATGAACCTTGGTCATGTGGTTTCTTCCAGCATCCACCAGCTGAGGAACAAAGTATCAGAGGAGCATGATGTTCTCAAGAAGAAAGAGATGGAGTCAGGGCCCAAAGCATCCCATGGCTATGGAGGTCGGTTTGGAGTAGAAAGAGACCGAATGGACAAGGTAAGTTGAAAGGGAAAGATTTGCTTTAAAAAAACACAAGCCGGGTGCGGTGGCTCACGCCTGTAATCCCAGCACTTTGGGAGGACAAGGCGGGTGGATCACGAGGTTAGGAGATCGAGACCATCCTGGCTAACACGGTGAAACCCCATCTCTACTAAAAATACAAAAAATTAGCCGTGCGTCGTGGTGGGTGCCTGTAGTCCCAGCTACTCAGGAGGCTGAGGCAGGAGAATGGCGTGAACCTGGGAGGCAGAGCTTGCAGTGAGCCGAGATCACACCACTGCACTCCAGCCTGGGGGACAGAGCGAGACTCTGTCTCAAAAAAAATAAAATAAAATAAAATAAATAAATAATACATTAAAAAATTGATATATATACTTATATATTTTGTAAATATGTATAAATAATTATATACTTATATATAATTATATACCTCTATAATAAGAGCCAACTATATATAAGTATATATAATTGACTCTATAATAAATAATTGGCTCTATAATAATTGGCTATAAAATAATTGGCTCTATAAGAGCCAATTATATGTAAGTATATAATTATATAAGTGTATATTTATTATATATGCTTATATTTTTATATATGTTATAATAAATATAATATAATGTATATTATATTGTATATATTATATTTTATATATACTTATATATAATATAATATGTAAGTATTATATATAAGTTATATATAAGTTATATATAAGTATTATATATAAGTTATATATAAATATTATATATAAGTTATATATAAGTATTATATATAATATATAATATATATTATAATATATAATATAATATATAATATATATTATAATATATAATATAATATATAATATATATTATAATATATAATATATATTATAATATATTATGTAATATATAATATAATATATAATATAAAATAATATATTATGTAATATATAATATAATATATAATATATATATTATAATATATTATGTAATATATAATATATAATATATATATTAAATTATGTTTATATAATATGTAATATATATATTAAATTATGTTTATATAATATGTAATATATATAGATTATATTATATATAAAATATATAATATTATATATATATTATATATAAGTATTATATATAAGTATATATAATATAATATATATTATATTATATATAAGTATATATAATATAATATATATTATATTATATATAAGTGTATATATATAATAGGTATATATTATATATAAGTATATATTATATATAAGTATATAATTAATATATTATATATTAATACATTATATATTATATACTTATATAATTATTTATAAATATATTTATAAATATATATTATTAATATATGTTACATAATTATAAGTAAATGTAAATGTATAAATTTATAGTATGTATATTTTAATATATTATAATTATATGATATAACATATTTATATTATATATATAGTTTATTCATAAATATATAGTATATAATATTTAAGTATATAAAAAATTTTGCTAAAACACCCAGATACTTTTGTTCTAGATCAAAATATATATTTTTTGACTCATTCATTGGTTCATGAGTTAAAACTCATTCAAAAGTACAGTAGTCATTTGGTCTAAAATATAATGTCCACATATTATTTGTATCAAATTTTTCTGATCTCATCACATAAGATATACATGGCAGAAAATAAGAGCCAAGATATTAGAACTGCTGGCCTGTTGTAGCCCCAACCACATTGTAACTCCTAGACCAAGAAGACAGGGAGCACAAGTGGAGAAGGAAAAAATATGTTTTAAAATTATTTGCTGCTTTTAAATGTTTTATGTATTATGTCTATGTTGCAACTTCTCTTTATTATTTTCTTTACTGTGTATTTAGTGATTTTTTTTGTATACATATCCTACATTACATGGTGTCTAAAGCTCAGAGTTCACTTCTGAACTTTGATGGCCATACAGGAGCAAAGATCTAGAACAAAATCACTGGCTCTCCTAGTGAAATATTCCATCCCGGCTATGGCGTCCGGTCACTCCCCTTGGTCTCTCCTCCACACTACCCCACACTACACTCTGTTCTGCTGCACAATGCTCTTGTTTCAGCTCTTTTTGTTTCTGGTTTAAACACTGCTCTGTCTACCTTGTCTCTATGCCCTGGTTCCCAGCCCATCCTATGGGAGTGTTCAGAATGAAGGATTCCTAATGGTATTAGAGAAGAACAGGGATGAGCAGGTCTCCAGAAAAAGTCATCTTGCTCTCCCATCTCGTATTCCTTGGCACCACTGTCAGAGGCTATAGATCTGACCCAGAATGGAATTTCTTACATGCCTACATCCCACTCCATCTCTGTATTTATTTTTTTAAGGTCATTTTTATTTTTTCACTCACTCCATCCTTGATTTTTCTCAGAGTGCAGTGGGCCATGAGTATGTTGCTGAGGTGGAGAAGCACTCTTCTCAGACGGATGCTGCCAAAGGCTTTGGGGGCAAGTACGGAGTTGAGAGGGACAGGGCAGACAAGGTAAGTGACCACTCTCTCTCCCAACCACCCACCTCCAGTCATGTGAAAGTTGCCCACAATCACCCCTGGATGGAGGCACATGCTTCTTTGTTGAAAGACAGGACAGTGGATGCTGTGAGGACCTGACACTGTCACAGGGATACCCCCCTCAGCAAGTTCCTTGGTGCCAATGTTGGAAGCCACATGCTGAGCTGAAAGACAGTGATTCAAAGAGGAGAAGACTCTCAAACTGTGTGTTTGAATGAATAATTCCTCAAGCCACTGGTTTTTATTATACTGATATGCATGAAGATAGAACAGAGAATCATCTAAGCTCTTCTTTTGGCTTAACATCAAAACCTTATAAATACTCATGCCGTTTAGGAAAACAGAGTCATCAGTTTAAATATTATTGCCATGGCAGCAGATAATCAAGTTAAACAACTAATTAGGGTTACTATTTACAGAATTTAGCATCAATCTATGAAGTCCAGATATCTTTAAAGGTTCCTTTGTGCAAAACAAAACAAAATGTTTTTTAAAGAGAAAAAAAAGTACCGTATGATTACAGCATCATATTGTTGACAGGAGAGTAAGATTGATAACTCATCGATGTTTTTAGTTCCACGCCTTATTAGGTCGGATTCTTTGAACTCATTTTTTATGGTGCAGAATGGTGTCTCCTGCCCTGCAGCTGCACACAGAGAGAGGACATCTGCTTCACAGTTAGCTGAGATTTTTTCTTTGTTTTTACCAACAGTTGTTAATTAGGTGGACATGAATCCTTAAAGCTAAGGATTGGAAGCTAAGGCAGCTAAGTTCTAGAACATTAATTGTTTGCATCATGGGGGGTAAAACCATGAAAAACAAAATCAAGAAAGTTTAAAACATACTGCAAAGCTAAGGGAAGATGTAGAAGGCAATAGTGGAATATGGAGCATGCAGTGTTCTAGAATCAGGATGGAATTCCCTGTTCCATCTTGGCACCACTCTTGCCTGCCTTTGCTTAATCACCGATTCTTACATCTTTTGCTCACAAGCCACAAATGGAATCACCCAGTCAGTGTGTCATGTAAATCAAGAAACAATACATGTTAATTAGTTCTTAATATGCAAAAACCCAGACTTGCTTAGATACCCATAGTTCCTGAGCCAGATGGAGAACAAAGCTCCAAAACTCTGCGGTAATGTTGGGTATCTGGGCAACATGTCCAGTCCCAGAGCCAGCTAGGATCCAGACTCTCCTGGTTGCAGTTATCCCACCAAAATCCACATATTTGTGTTTCCATTATTGAGTAATGAAAGAGAAGAGGCACAGCATTATCAACTGGGAATAGGGTAATGTCTCTTCATGAGCAGAGTGCTTTATACTTTACAAGGCACTTTTCTAGGTATCACATTTCACTTTTGTGAGGATTCGTTAGGAAGAAACGCTCTAAGTTAGTGAATGAAACTAAGTAGACACTTTACCTTGTCCCATTTAGTTCTCATGACATCCCAAATGAAGAGGGATCATTTCTCTCATTTTACAGTCGAGGTAGATAAGGCAGGCATGCCTCTCCTGATTTTATATTAAAAGAGACTGGGGCTTAGTCATATAAAGGAACGTACTTAAACTTCAACAACTATAAATAGGGGATGTAGGGTTTGAACCTAAAACTGTCTGTGTCCAGGGCCTATGTTCATTGCTCTGTAGTATCCTGTGTCCATACCAGCCTGTTTCTACATTAAACACCTATACTCAGCCTGAAGCCCCTACAAACTACCTCTGGGGCTGGCTGGGAGTAAGGGGAGGTTAGGAAGAGGAAAAACTGTCAGCTCTGACTCTAACCAATTCTGTCTCCTCTTCTCTGTAGTCAGCAGTCGGCTTTGATTATAAAGGAGAAGTGGAGAAGCACACATCTCAGAAAGGCAAGCACACTGTACTTCACTCAGCCTCAGCAATCTGACTGGCAGGCTCTTCTGCTAAGACTTTATCTTCCAGCAGTTGTCATCAGCTTTTTAACTTCCATGACCCAGCGCACCACTATTTTATTTACTTTTTGTTCATTTGTTTGTTTTTGAGACAGGGTCTTGCACTGTCACCCAGGAGGGAGTGCAGTGGCACAATCATGGGTCACTGCAGCTTCGACTTCCTGGGCTCAAGCGATCCTCCCACCTCAGCGTTCTGAGTAGCTGTGACTACAAGTGTGCACCACCATGCCTGGCTAATTTTTTATTCTTTGTAGAGATGGAGTCTCACTATGTTGCCCAGGCAGTGTCAAACCTTTTGGCTCAAGTGATTCTCCCCTCTCACCCTCTCAAAGTGCTGGGATTACAGGCATGAGCCACCGCACCCACTGCTATTTTACATACTTTTTTATTTTTTTGAGAGGGAGTCTCGCTCTGTCACCCAGGCTAGAGTGCAGTGGCACTATATTGGCTCACCGCAAGCTCTGTGTCCTGGGTTCACGCCATTCTCCTGCCTCAGCCTCCCAAGTAGCTGGGACTACAGGCGACTGCCACCACGCCTGGCTAATTTTTTTTTTTTTTTTGTATTTTTAGTAGAGACGGGGTTTCACTGTGTTAGCCAGGATGGTCTCGATCTCCTGACCTCGTGATCCACCCGACTCGGCCTCCCAAAGTGCTGGGATTATATGTGTGAGCCACCGTGCCCGGCCCTATTTTATATGCTTTTTAAACCCAGTGTGCACTTGCTTCTCTTTTTCTCCATGATCGCTTTCTATAATATTGATCAAGTTTTTTTTTTTTCTTTTGAGACGGAGTCTGGCTCTGTCGCCCAGGCTGGAGTGCAGTGGCTGGATCTCGGCTCACTGCAAGCTTCGCCTCCCGGGTTCACGCCATTCTCCTGCCTCAGCCTCCCGAGTAGCTAGGACTACAGGCACCCGCCACTACGCCGGGCTAATTTTTGTATTTTTAGTGGAGACGGGGTTTCACGGTGTTAGCCAGGATGGTCTCGATCTCCTGACCTCATGATCTGCCTGCCTCGGCCTCCCAAAGTGCTGGGATTACAGGCTTGAGCCACCGCACCCGGCCATATTGATCAAGTTTTTGAATCCCTCTTTTTTGTCTAATGGATTGAAAATAAAGTATTCTATTCCTTTATTTTAGAAGGTTATTCCTAAATTTTAACTTGCATCTTTGACTTAAATTTAAAATTAATCACAGTCTCTTCCTGAGTGTATTGGAAACATAGAATATTTTAACTACATTCTTTTTAACCAACCATACTGTTGTTGTTCAGTATATTGGTTCCATCTTATTCCATCTTATTATTGATTCCATCTTATAAACCCTACAAAAATGAATCATTATTATTACTTAGTAAATGCTTATTTAAATTGACCAAGGTATTTACCTATTTCCTAGCTCAGCATTGCTTATTGTATTTCATTGTTTCACCTTTGTGTCTTCTATTTCCTTCTTGCTAAAATATTCCATTGATAATTCTTTTAATGAGTCTATGAAAGAACTTTCAGTCTTTGAAAAATGTCTTTATGTTGCATCATTCTTCATTTTTATTTTCCCTTCATCACTTTGAAGATCTTATTTCATCGTCTCTGACATCTCTCTTGTGTCAGACTATCATTCCTGAGTAGGTAACATGTCTTATATCTCTGGTTTTTTTTTAATTAAAGATTTTCTTTTGGTCTCTGATATTCTTCACTATTATTAGGGTGTGTCTGGACGTTAGATCTACTTTTATTATCCTATATGGGACTTACTGCCCTTTTTCAGCCTCAGATGTGACTTTCATTATAGGAAGTTCTCAGGCATTTTCTCTTTGAATAATACCTCTTCTCTCTTCTCTTTATGTCCTTGTGCTGCATTCTGGGTTATTCCTTTAGATCTAGGTTAAGTTCACTAATTCTCCCTTTAGCTGTATTTCATTATTGTTTAAGCTGTCCATTGCATTTTAAACTTTCTTTCAAATATCTTCCCTTCCCTTCCTTTCCCTTCCCTTTCCTGCCCTGCCCTGCCCTGCCCTGCCCTGCCCTCCCCTCCCCTCCCCTCCCCTGCCCTCCCCTCCCTTCCCCTCCCCTTCCCTTGCCTTCCCTCTCTTTTTTTAGATAAAGTCTCATTATGTTGCCCAGGCTGGCCTCAAACTCCTGGGCTGAAGTGATCCTTCTGCCTTGGCCTCCCAAAGTGCTGGGATTACAGGCATGAGCCACCACATCAGATATTTTCATTTCTGGAGTTTCTTTTGGTTCTATTGCACATCTGCTGATTCATTTTCCATAAGACATTTTGGTTTCATTACGGTTCCCTGTGCCACTTCTTTAAGCTGTTTAATTATTTTAAACATGTACTTTGCAGTTTCTTTCATATTTTGTATTATTTTGCAGTTCTTGGCTGTGCCATTTCTTCTGACTAATCTGCTGTTCCTCATGGTTATTTATTTCCTTGATGGTTTGTAATCTTTGTTTATAAACTTATTTTAGTGAAGGAGAGGGATATTTGTTTTATGAGAATTTCATGTGCCCTGGGTTTAGTAAGTACCTCATCCAGGGAAATATTGCCTCTACTTCTGGCTCAACTCTAGAGGTCTTAATAGTAACGGACATTTTTTTTCCTTTATTATTATTTTTTCCCATGGAGTTCAAGTCTTTCTGGTTTTTAAGTTGGTTATGGTATGTTGTGCTTTTCAAGGAATTTGTTCATTTTGTCTGTGTTGTCAGGTTTATTGGCATAAATTCATTTATAATATTCTCTTCTTTTTAACTTCTGTAAGATTTCTAGTGATATGAAATGCCTATTTTCATTTCTGATCTTACTTGTGTTTTTTCTCTTTTTAATTATTCTTACTAGAAGTTTATCAATTTTATTACTCTTTCCAAAGAACAAGCTTTTGGCTTTGCTAATTTTCTCTATTGTTTACTTGTTTTAAAAAATGTATTGGTTTCTGCTCTTATCTTTATTATGTTTTTCTTCTACTTAGCATTGATTTAGTTTGTTCTTTTCCTAGCCTCTTAAGGTAGAAACTTAGATAATTGATTTTAAGCCTTCCTTTACTATATGGGCACTTAAAAAGCTATACATTTTCCTCTGAACACTACATTCATTTGCTACAAACATTTGCTACATTCAACAAATATTTGAATGTGTGTGTTTTAATTTTCATTCATCACAAACCCGTGGTCCCAGCTATTCAGGGGACTAATGTGGGAGGATCACTTGAGCCCAGGAGGTTGAGGCTGAAGCAAGCCATGATTGTGCCACTACATTTTGGCCTGGGCAACAGAGTGAGACCCTGTCTCAAACAACAACAACAACAACAAAAAAAAAAATCATTCAGTTAAAAATATTTTCTTATTTCACTTGTAATTTCTTCTTTGACACATGTATTATTTAAAAGCTGTTATCGATTTTCCGAGTATCAGGGAAATTTCCTAGATAATTTTATTGGTATTGACTTCTACTTTAATTCTATTGTGATCAGAATATGATCTCTAATATTTCAGTCTTTTGAAATGTACTGAGACTTACTGTCTTAGAGACTTATGGACCGGCACATGGTCTATTTGGTCAATGTTCTATATGCATGAAAAAAGTATATTCTGTAGTTTGGGGTATAGTGTTGTATAAGAGTCAATAAGGTCTTATTAGTTGATAATGTTTGGATCTTCCATAATTTTACTGATTCGTTTTTGCCTAAAATACCTATTAATTAATGAAAGAATGGTGTTAAAATTTTCAACTACTATTACAGATTTATCTATTTCTCTTTCTACTTCCGTCAGCTTTTGCATTGTGTGTGTGTGTGTGTGTGTGTGTGTGTGTGTGTGTTGGAGTCTTGCGATGTTTCTCAGGCTGGTCTCGAACTCCTGGGCTCAAGTCACCCTCCTGCCTCAGCCTTCTGAGTAGCTGGGACTACAGGCATTCACCACACCTGGTTTTTCACATTTTTCTTTTATTTGGGAGCTTCATGAATTTTGGTTCTGTGAATAGGTTTATGCTAGCATACATATTCCTGATAAAAGGTATTGTTCTTTTATCATTGGAGCATGTCTTTCTTGTCTCTTAGAATAAACTTTGTCTTGAGATCACTTTATCTCATATTCATGCCATCTTTCTTATGCTTACTCTTTCCAAAATGTATATTTTCCTGGATCAGTATTTAGTTAATTTCTCAGCTTAGAATTCCTGCATCACATAAGTGGAAAAAAAATGTGTATTTGCATTCTACACTCAGATGTAGGCTTGGAGTTTCCAAGTCATATAAGCAAATTTTCCCCCTATCAAATATTGAACAGGCTACAAGCCCCCCTCATAATTTTCCTGGGTAAATGAGTAGAATTTTTCTAGCACTCTCTTATAGGAGTGGACAGAGCTTCATTTCTGGCTTTCTTCCCTCCTCCCCCATTCTTATATGGAAATTAGAATCACAGAGCCTCGATCCTAATCCCTATTCATTACATTTGGAATTTAAAATCTGACCAGGTGTGGTAGTTCACACCTGTAATTGCAGCACTTTGGGAAGCTGAGGTGGGTGGGTCCTTTGAGCCCAGGAGTTTAAGGCTAGCCTGGGCAACACAGTGAGATCCTATCACTACAGATTTTTTTTTTTAATTAGGAAGGCATGGTGGCACACACCTGTGGTCCCAGTTACTCAGGAGGATTGCTTGACCCCAGGAGTTCAAGGTTACAGTGAGCCATGATTTTACCCTGCACTCTAGCTTGAGCAAAAGAGCAAGACCCTATCTCTAAAAACAAACAAAAAATCCCCCAAAAATGCCCTTGGGTTTTCTGTGGTGTCAGTTCATAATTATCTTCACACATACAGCTTTGATTCATCTCTTTGTCTCTGGTTTCTGGAGCCAGGATTTTTTCCCTTCCTTTCTTCTGAGCTTCACTTTTTTTTTTTTTGAGATGGAGTCTCACTCTGTCACCCAGGCTGGAGTGCAATGGTGCAATCTCGGCTCACTGCAACCTCCACCTCCCGTGTTCAAGTGACTCTCCTGTCTCAGCCTCCCCAGTAGCTGGGGCTACGGACACACATCACCATGCCTGGATAATTTTTGTATTTTTTAGTAGAGACAGGGTTTCCCCATTTTGGCCAGGCTGGTCTCAAATTCCTGACCTCAGGTGATCCACCTGCCTCGGCCCCTAAAGTGCTGGGATTACAGGCATGAGCACCGTGCCCGGCCTGAGCTTCACTCTTTAAAACACAATTGTTATGTTTTATCTGACATTTCTATGTGCTTATATGGGAGTAGGGGAAAGGCATACATTTCATGTATCTGCCTTTTTTTTCTGCAATCTCCTCACTCTCTATACTTGCCCCTTCTTGAAGAAGAAGGGAGAAAACGGGAAGGTTCTTCTCATCTTGGCATGGAAATGAGAGAAAAGAGGGAAAAAGTAAGCAATATTCAATTAAAAGACTACTTAAGACATGGCTTCTCTTTAATTCCCCTGTATTCAAGCCCTGCTCTCTTCCCAGGCCCCTAACACTCTGTACCCATTCCTGCTGACCTCTCTTCTCCAGCGCTTCCCTGTGTTCTGGAGCCTAAGGGTGGGCTCTCATGACTGCTCCTTCGACCACAGATTACTCTCGTGGCTTTGGTGGCCGGTACGGGGTGGAGAAGGATAAATGGGACAAAGCAGCTCTGGGATATGACTACAAGGGAGAGACGGAGAAACACGAGTCCCAGCGAGGTGAGTTGGGGTTGGAAGGGGGAAGGTCACAGATAGCACAGGGATCTCCTTCCTTCCTTTCTGGAAGCTCACCCAGGGGCCCCAGAATACAGAGGGGCAGATGTGCAGAGCAGGGGGTGCCAGGGCAGTAAGCACATGTGTGGGGACGGGTGGTGGTAGTAAGGGGAGAGAGGAGAGATGGAGAGGAAAACAGAAGGATTAAGAGCAGGGCCTAGGAGGAAGGTGAGAGAGAAGGGGGCGTTGAGGAAGGAATGAGGACAGACAGGCTGGGTGATGGTCAGAAGATGGTTTGCCATGAGTCTTAGAGGGATCTCTGCTGTCCTCACAGAGGATAAAGAGGTTTACTGCTTCCCTGGAACCCATAGGGATGGCTGGAGTGCTCTCTGTATTTTTTCCTATTTCTTTTACATTTTTCCTTATCTGTTGCTTTCTGTTTTCCATGTTTCCCTACTTCCATCTTTGTCTTCTCCATTCACTCCCAGATTTTTTCCCCATCTGTTTCCCTCTCTTCCCATCCATGCTTCCCTCTATCCTCTGATTCTCACATTTCCTCCTACATTTGTTTTCCACATTCCTGTTTTTCTTCCCACTGATTCTTCTCACCACCCATTCCCAGCATTTTGATCTCCTATAACTCAGAACTTTCTGTCCTGCAGATTATGCCAAGGGCTTTGGTGGCCAGTATGGAATCCAGAAGGACCGAGTGGATAAGGTAAAGCACCAGAACACCAATGTCTTAAGAAGAGTTCCCTAAGTTTAGGAAAGTGTGCAGAGAAGAGCGTGAAGAAGGCTGGGAGAGGGAGGGGACGGTGGTGCTGGGCACACAGAGCCTGTCCTGCTGGCATCCTGCAGTCCCCACTGACTGCCCTCAGCATCTAAGGGGCATGTCTTCCAAAGCCTGAGCTTTGAGGACAGTGGGAGAGGCATACAGAGACACAGATAAACCGCAGGGAAAGGTCATATTGGACTGGAAATTGTATTGATTTCTTGGCATTGCTTAACCCAATCTTAAGTCTCTTCTCACCCCATGCCACTGTCCTCCCTACACTAGTTCCTCCTCATGCATTGGCCAGGGGCTCTGCTACATTCTAGGCAACTGGGCTTGGAGACGTGAGATTCTAAGGTCACTGAGCTGCCGAAAGGGGGAGCTGAACTCAGCACTTAAGAACTTCTTTACCCCCTCTGTACCACAAAACAACATTGGAACATGCTGTCCAGCTGTTGAGCATCCAATGGTTAGGGATACCTCCTATAGTGGCCCCCAACCCCCAATACCGCCTCCAGGTCACCACTACCCTTGCCCCTCTCCTGCAACACACGTGCTGTTCTCCTGCCTGCAGAGCGCTGTCGGCTTCAATGAAATGGAGGCCCCAACCACAGCTTATAAGAAGACGACGCCCATAGAAGCCGGTGAGGCTTAGTGATTCATTCTCCATGCACCTCACTTCCTTCTCCCTCATTCTTTTTCTTCCCCAGACTATATCCTAACTACCTAGATTAGCTGAGTTAGACCTGATCCCTATCCTCATATTCCCAGATTCTGTCTTTCCTAGAAAAACCAGGTAAGGCGGAGCTCACACCTGTAATCCCAGCACTTTGGAGGCTAAAGTGGGAGGATTGCTTGAGCTCAGGAATTTAAGAACAGCTTGGACAACATGGGGAAACCCCATCTCTATAAAAAATACAAAAATTAGCCAGGCATGGTGGTGCGCACCTATAATCCCAGCTACTTGGGAGGCTGAGGCAGGAGAATCACTTGAACCCAGGAGGCGGAAGTTGGAGTGAGCTGAGATCATGCCACTCAACTCCAGCCTGGGTGACAGAGTGAGATGAAAGAAATAGAGAGAGAGAGAGAGGAGAGAGAGAGAGAGAGAAAGAAAGATAGATAGAAAGAAAGAAAAGAAAGAAAGAAGAAAGAAAGAAAGAAAGAGAGAAAGAAAGAAAGAAAGAAAGAGAGAAAGTCAAGTGGATAGACAGAGTGATGTCAGGGAAGGAATCGGAGGCAGAGAACACAGTGTGGCTTGGGACAGGGGTGGGGTGGCGTGGGAACATTGGTGGGGAACCACTTGGGAAGAACACACAGGGTTAGGAGTTTCGGATGGGGTTGAGGATGAGTGGTGGCTCGAAGAAGGCATTCAGATTTATGGAATATGGACAGGGGAGGATGCTGGTTGGAAGCCCAAAGTTTACACTTTAGAAAGGACACAAGTCAGCTGGGCATGGTGGCTGACACCTGTAATCCCAGCACTTTGGGATGCTGAAGTAGGATAATCACTTGAACCCAGGAGTTCAAGATGAGGCTGGGCAACACAGCAAGATCCCCTCTCTACAAAAAATACAAAAATTAGCCGGGTGTGGTGGTGCACATCTGTGGTCCCAACTACTCCAGAGGCTGAGGTAGGAGGATTGCTTGAGCCTGGGAGGTTGAGGCTGCAGTGTCCCATGACTGCACCACTGCACTCCAGCCTGGGCTGAGACCCTATCTCAAGAAAAAAAAAAAAAAAAAAAAAAGACACGAGTCTTAGGTCGTATAGCCTGGCTTTATAAAAATCCAGGCTTCAGGGCTATGCCATCCTCCTATTATCCCTTGTTCCTCTATCGATACCTCTTTACCTTCCTGTCCCACAAATCCCTCCTCTCGGATATTTAACTGATTCCCCTTCTTCCTTCAAGTGCCATGCCCTTCCCCACTCTCCAATCCAAGACAGCCCTAATTTTTCTTGCCTGTGTCTGCAGCTTCTAGTGGTGCCCGTGGGCTGAAGGCTAAATTTGAGTCCATGGCTGAGGAGAAGAGGAAGCGAGAGGAAGAGGAGAAGGCACAGCAGGTGGCCAGGAGGCAACAGGAGCGAAAGGCTGTGACAAAGATGAGCCCTGAGGCTTCACAGCCAGTGATAGCTATGGAAGAGCCAGCAGTACTGGCCCCACTGCCCAAGAAAATCTCCTCAGAGGTGAGCACCTGGCCCTCTGGGATCCACATCCAGGATCTCTTGCCCAGACAGGAGCCTAAGGGGTCCAAACCATTGGCAGAAAATAAGGCAAAGGCCTCCCCTGGGTTAGGCAAGGTCTGTTGTCTCTGTCTTTAGAAGACTTCAGTCTGACTGTAACTGGACCTCCTATCAGAATGTTGGAAAAAACCCTCAAGATTTATATAGTACAATAGAAAGCAAGTCACCAGCCAGCACAGCCAATTATTGCTGTAGGAACTATGAGGAAGGGGCCGTCACTTCAGGTTGGAGCCCATCTTGAGGGATGAGTTCCATTTGAATTGGCAGAGAGTGGGAGAGGGTGTTCCTGGTAAATGTAACAGTGAAGACATGCATGGTGTGGTGGCTCATGCCTGTAATCCCAGCACTTGAGGAGGCCAAGGTGAGAGGATCACTTGAAGCCAGGAGTTCTAGACCAACCTGGGCAACATAGTAAGACCCTATCGCTATAAAAACAATTAAAAAATTAGCTGGGCATGGTGGTGCGTGCCTATAGTCCCAGCTACTTGGGAGGCTTAGAGAGGAGGATTGTTTGAGCCCAAGAGTTTGAGGCTACAGTGAGCTATGATCTCACCACTGTGCTCCAGCCAGGGCAGCAGAGTGAGACCCTGTCTCAAAAAATGCATAAAATAAAATAAAAAGAATGAAGATGGGCCGAGCGTGGTGGCTCACGCCTGTAATCCCAGCACTTTGGGAGGCCAAGGCAGACAGATCACGAGGTCAGGAAGTCAGGAGTTCAAGACCAGCCTGGCCAACATAGTGAAACCCTGTCTCTATTAAAAATACAAAAATTAGCCAGGCATAGTGGCGTGTGCCTGTAATCCCAGCTACTCAGGGGGCTGAGGCAGGAGAATCGCTTGAACCTGGGAGGCGGAGGTTGCAATGAGCTGAGATCGCACCACTGCACTCCAGCCTGGGCTACAGAGCGAGAGTCTATCTCAAAAAAAAAAAAAAAAGAGTGAAGATGGAGGCTTGCTTACTTGAGAGATGCTTCATTTTCCACAGGCCTGGCCTCCAGTTGGGACTCCTCCATCATCAGAGTCTGAGCCTGTGAGAACCAGCAGGGAACACCCAGTGCCCTTGCTGCCCATTAGGCAGACTCTCCCGGAGGTAAGCAAACCCCCAAAGATTCTCTGCCCCCACCCCATCTCCTCGAGTCTTAGGAATGTGGGCTGTGCAGGGTGGCCAACCATCCTGGTTTGCCTTGCACTGTTCTGGTGTTAGCACTGAAGACCTTGCCTTCTGGGAAACTCCTCTGTCCTGGGCAAACTAGGATAGATGATTATCCTAGCTGTGGTAGCTCAACAATGTGCTCTTGCTTCAATGTTTTCTTGGTCTCCCAAAGAATCTGACTTGTTTTCTACTTCCCTCCCCTCACACCTTTTACATTCTCTTCCCATTGTCTCTGGAATGTGTTTTGGGCGGGTGGGTGTGGGAGGAGATTAAAGAATGAAGATGGATGAAAGGCTGTGTTCCCCAGGAGAGGCTGTTAGATGGAGGCAAGGGTGGAGGGGAGAAGAGGCAGGGTGGTGAAGGGGGGGGTCTTATCAGTCCTCCATTGAGTCCTCCTGGAAAGTGGAAGTCACAGTGCTCCACACTGTCTCTTCTCAGGACAATGAGGAGCCCCCAGCTCTGCCCCCTAGGACTCTGGAAGGCCTCCAGGTGGAGGAAGAGCCAGTGTACGAAGCAGAGCCTGAGCCTGAGCCCGAGCCTGAGCCCGAGACCGAGAATGACTATGAGGACGTTGAGGAGATGGACAGGCATGAGCAGGAGGATGAACCAGAGGGGGACTATGAGGAGGTGCTCGAGCCTGAAGATTCTTCTTTTTCTTCTGCTCTGGCTGGTGAGTGATGGGAGGAGAAGCAGAAGAATTTGGTCATGTCCAGGGGAGGGTAAGAGGAAGAAGAATTTCTCTATTGCCCCAGTAGGATCTTTCTCTGTTTGCCTTCTTCATGTTGATGATCCCATGTTTGTGTTTCTCATTATGCAGGATCATCAGGCTGCACGGCTGGGGCTGGGGCTGGGGCTCTGGGGATCTCAGCTGTGGCTCTATATGATTACCAAGGAGGTAGGTTGGGAGTGGCCTGAGGAGCCTGGTACATGGAGGCCCCTGATATAAGACAGGGGGACATGTGAAAAGAGAGATTCATGTCTGACCATTCTAATATCCCTTCAACTTTCTCCCCAGAGGGAAGTGATGAGCTTTCCTTTGATCCGGACGACGTAATCACTGACATTGAGATGGTGGACGAGGGCTGGTGGCGGGGACGTTGCCATGGCCACTTTGGACTCTTCCCTGCAAATTATGTCAAGCTTCTGGAGTGACTAGAGCTCACTGTCTACTGCAACTGTGATTTCCCATGTCCGAAGTGGCTCTGCCTCCGCCCCCTCCCTATTCCTGCTGCAAATGTCTAACCAGATGAGGTTCTGGACAGTCTTCCCTTTCCTGCTTCATTAAGGGCTTGGGGCAGAGACAGCATGGGGAAGGAGGTCCCCTTCCCCAAGAGTCCTCTCTATCCTGGATGAGCTCATGAACATTTCTCTTGTGTTCCTGACTCCTTCCCAATGAACACCTCTCTGCCACCCCAAGCTCTGCTCTCCTCCTCTGTGAGCTCTGGGCTTCCCGGTTTGTTTACCCGGGAAAGTACGTCTAGATTGTGTGGTTTGCCTCATTGTGCTATTTGCCCACTTTCCTTCCCTGAAGAAATATCTGTGAACCTTCTTTCTGTTCAGTCCTAAAATTCGAAATAAAGTGAGACTATGGTTCACCTGTATGCTGAGGTAAATAGTACTTTTTGTGTGGCCCTCATGGCCTCAAATCTTAAGGTTCCAACCTTTCCTCTTCCAGGCATATCCAGGAGACTTTCTCTTATCACTGCCAATTCCCCTGCACCCTAGATGTCAAAGGCTAGGCCTTTTCCTTAGGCTGAACTTTTTTTTTTTTTTGAGAAGGAGTTTTGCTCTGTCACCCAGGCTGAGGTGCCGCAGCATGATCTCAGCTCACTGCAGCCTCCACTTCCCGGGTTCAGGAGATTCTCCTGCCTCAGCCTCCCGAGTACCTGCAACTACAGGCGTGCACCACCATGCCCGGCTAATTTTTGTATTTTTAGTAGAGATGGGGTTTCCCCATGTTGACCAGGCTGATCTTGAACTCCTGACCTCAGATGATCGCCCCCCCCTTAGCCTCCCAAAGTGCTGGGATGACAGGCATAAGCCACTGCACCTGGCCTCCTTAGGCTGCATTTTAAACCCAGTCCAAAACAGATCAGCCTGAGCAATGGCTGGGCGTGGTGCTGTGGGCCTATAGCACCAGCTACTCAGTAGTCTGAGGTGAGAGAATCACCTGAGCCTGGGAAGTCAAAGTCAAGGCTTCAATGAGCTGTGATCACACCACTGCACTCCAGCCTGGGCAACAGAGTGAGAAGCTGTCTCAAAAAAAAAAAAAAAAAAAAAAAAGAAGAAGAAAGAAAGAAAAGATGGAGAAGGCATTGGGATCAAGGAGGAGCTAGAATGGTTGCTAAGACCCACAGTTAGTTGCTCCAGGGCTTCATAGAGTTGGTGAGCTGCCCAGCAGGGTGTCCAAGGGAGAGAATTCAGCCATGGGTTCATAGTTTCTGTTTCTGGTTGGGCCAGTAAAGCCCCTTTCTCATTCCTCTTTTCTGCTTATCACTAGAGACAGAAACTAAAAACCATGGCTTCAGGCTGCTAGAAGCCTAAAACAAAACAAAACAAAACAGAGCAACAACACAATAAGGCAGGTTGGACAAGTTTGGTCTCAGGCTTGTGCTCTGGTTTTTCTTCATGATACACACTTGGTTTCAGCAACAACTTCTATGCCTGTGAATCACACATCTGTCTCTAGACCTAACTTATAAGATTCACCCAATTAGCCTTTCATTGTGCAAAGCAGCTTTTATTTCCTCTTCTAGAGATGTTGAGGTTTCTAGTATACAGAGGTCAGTCACCACAGATATACTCAATCTCATTCTTCATTTCAGTTTGATTTGACATCACACATAAATCAGACTTTTATAGTGATTTTCGTGACACATCTTCAAGTTCCACCTTGCTTTTCACTTTTTCCTTTGTTGTGAGATAGAAACTTCTTTTCCAGACCCTTATGCTACTAAGGCAGCAAGGTCCTCTCTGGCCCAGTTCTACAGACCTCAGCCTCCATATTCGGCTGATCTCTACTCTGGACTGCCTTTCTTGGTGATGATACTCACCAAGGGGTCTGCCCATAGACATCCTCCCTCCCTGTGTACACAGTCCCTCTTTGCTCCCCTCAGCTGTTTCTAAATCTGAAGCCACTTCTAGCTGTCTTGCCTCTGTCAGGTAACACTCGCTGTTCATGCTATTCACTCCAGCAAATCATTTCTGTCTAATCCATAGTCTCTCTGAAAGGCTTTGGTACCACTGCCCTCTCACTATGAAGTGTGCTTGTCTTATTGAAGCTCGTGCTTCAGTACGGCTCTGAAGGCAGCAACTGGAGGGGGAGAGTACGGCTGGAAGTGCGCAACCCACAAAGCAGTTGTGGGCAGTGCCACTCTCCTGACCCAAGGCTTCCCCAACTCACACAGTTTGGGAAGGGAAAGCCTTCTGCCCTCTTCCTTTCTCTATGTAGCACCTTATTTCTCCTCCATCTGTCCATAGCCCCTGATTTTCATCTCCATTGGTCTATAGTTTCCCTTTCTATTTCTATTAAAATCACAAACCCAGAGTGGACTTTAGGAGCTTTTATCCTCCATGTAGGAAGGACTAGATTCAAAACACGTCGAACTACCACCTGGACAACTCTCTTCCTTTCTTCCCACTGCAGTGTTAGCTTCTTTCCAGTTACTCATCTTTACAGAATAAAACCTTAGGTCACACCCTAGTCATATTTTTAGAAAATGGTGCCTTATATACAAATATGAAATACAAACCAAAGGATGGGATTAGGAAAAATAGAGTGACATTACCAAATAGTACCGAGTGGCACATTAGGATGAAAAGATGAGCATGTTTCTGGTCTGGGACTTCCTCTACTGCCTTCTAGACTCTTTTCAGAGGTTTCACCTACTTCATCTACACCAGCTCTGAGCCATGTTTAGAGAGAACCCAGGAAATAAAAGCACCCAGATTGACTAGATTGTTTCTTTTGTCGGCTAAATTCTTTATCCTCTGCTTCCCTGCAATGCCTGTCCTTTTCTTTTCCTATTTCCCACTTGCTTGAGGACTGCTAGGACTCCTGGGAAAATAACACCAATTACAGTGAGAGGAATATAAACACAAGGCTAATAACTCAACGCTCCTGGCTTCAGGTATAACCAAAGAGAGCTGAAAGGATACATTCTTGTGGGTGGCTGAAGGACATGAAGCCATACCAAACAAATCGTTTCCTTCTGGTTCCCAGCTTAAAATCACCACGTCTAAAACCTATTTCATAAATAAAGAGCTGCATTAAATCATAACTATTGTGGATAGCTATGTGCGATAAGATTTTGCTGTACTAAAAAATAAGCATATCCTAACTTATTGTCACTAGTATGACATCCTTTAGGGATTTTCAACGGGGAGCCATTTTGTTCCCCGACATTTAGCAATGTCTGGTGACATTTTTGATTGTTGCCACTGTGGGGGTGCTACTGGCATTTAATGGATAGGCCAAGGATGCTGCCAAGTATCCTGTAGTACACAGAACAGTCCCTTGCAACAAAGAATTATCCAGTTTAGGCAGGGTGCAGTGGCTCACACCTGTAATCCCAGCACTTTGGAAGGCCAAGGCGGGCGAGTCACCTGAGGTCGGGAGTTTGAGACCAGCCTCAACAACATGGAGAAACCCCGTCTCTACTAAAAATACAAAATTAGCCAGGCGAGTAATCCCAGCTACTCGGGGGGCTGAGGCAGGAGAATCGCTTGAACCCAGGAGGCGGAGGTTGTGGTGAGCCGAGATCATGTCATTGTGCTCCAGCCTGGGCAACAAGAGTGAACTCCATCCCCTCCCCACCCAGAAAAAAAAAAAAAAAGAATTATCCATTTAAAAATGTCAATAGTTCCAAGGCTAAGAAGCCCTGCTTTAGGGGATGCCAGTTTCTACTGTGTCTTTTTTTCTTTTACTTTTGTTCTTATGAATATTCACTGTTTGTTACCAAAAACAGCAGTATCATCCATTTTTGTCAGACTGAAAGCATGACCAGAAATATGGATGGGTAGGAGCAATTTCAGGGAGCCGTTATGTTCACATGTCTTCCTCTCCAAGACCCCAATGGGGTACCCAAGTGCTGTCTAGGAGCTGGTGACTGGCGCCATAGGAACTGCAGTGGGCCTTGTCTGGACTTTGCCAAAGGTGTGATCTCCCTGGGCTGCCCTGTGCATTCTGGCATGACGCTGAGGTTGGCATTAGTGTATTGAGGTCATTTCAGATAGCACAGGGTGGCCCAGGGCCATGCCTATGTTCTGCCTAACTCAGAACATAATTTTCAGAAGAAAAAAATCTTGACCCTTAAGTCATTATTAAAATGTTACAAAGTAAGTTGGTGACTTTTTGTCCTAATGTTCTCCATAAATATGGTGTCTCCTTTGGACTCCCCATTTATCAAGGCTTTCCTGCTGTATGTTGCCAAGATTCTAACAACAGACTCTGTGATCCCATTTCTGCCTCTCATATTTTGGCCTGTGGTGTCTTCAAGGCTGCCATGCTCAGCCAGGGGCTCTCCTATGTCAGGCTGTGTTAGGACTACCCTGGCCTAGAGGCAGTAGAATAATCAAAACGAGCCCTGGACTTGACCGTCAGAACAGACCCAGCTCCAGAGCCTCCAGCTTTGTTCCCTTCACCCTGTGTTCCCTGGGGAGTAACTCTCTGCACCTTAGGCCCATCCTGCGTTTCCTGTCCCATAAATTTGAAAGTGCTTTGTGAACTAAAAAGCCCATGTAAAAGCACAGGCCTGTACTGGTTATGGAATTTCATGCTCTCTCATCACTTAAGAAATTGGGCCCATCTTTCAAATGGCCTCAAATTACTTATTTTCTTCTCAGACCAATCTATTTTAGAAAGAAAGAAAAAAGAAAAGAAAAGAAAAAAGGAAACAAGTCATCAATGTGGCACTATGGTACAAGACATGGCTTAGGAAATTCTTAGGCCTTGTGTTGAGGTTTTGAAGGACATTGCATGTTCCAATACACCCTGATAAGCAAATAGGCAGTTTACAGAAGGGAGTCCTCAAAACCACACTCTGTCCTACTTCAGGAACTCCAAGAAGAAATCCAAGAAGGGTGCATCGAGTGGCATCTGAATTTTTAGCAGACGTATCTTCCTTGTGGTCTGACTCTAAAGGTGGAGACTAAGCTCTCTCGGGCCTGCTCACGGGGCTGACACATGCTGGTCAAAAGAATCGGGTCAGTTTTGTGCTCTACAATGTTGAAAGGACAGGACTTCAGGTGCTCAGACATGGAGGTGACTTCATTAAACTCCCAGCTCTTGATTTTGGAGAAGAGGCTGCTGAACTGCCAGATCTGTTGAGAAAGATAGAAGTTCAAAGGTGAATATAGGGGCGTTACCTTCTGGCTGGCTTTATTTGGGCACTATAAGGAAATATCCTCCTGTTCTTCATATTCTTAGACTCCAGAGTGTTTAGTGGCTCCTGCAGACATTTGGTAGCCCCTCCTCCAGCATCCAATTCCTAGTTCCCCCTGCCAACCAATAATCTTCCCAACCAGCCCTGTAGTTGTGAGAATCACTAACACCAACCAGCATATTGACACACACTCTCCCTTGCTCCTCCACCAGCAAGTGATTAATTTTAAAGTAGATGCACAGTTCAAATCAGGACAATTAGTACCAGACAATAAGAGTTGCATCTTATTCCAGAACTTTTGTTGGAGATACCAAAAAGCAGATTCTCTTTTTCTTTCTCTACTTGAACTGCAAAGCTGAAGTCCTAGGAGGTGCCAGCAATCACCAGAGACCACCGAGTGAGCACTATCTTACAATGTAGCCATTATTGAGGAAGTAGAGGTAAAAAATAGAAAGAAGAGATGTCATTTGGGGGCATTTTTTGAGCTGTTAGATCAAGCGTTACCTGAAGCCATTACCTTTAGACTTTTTAGTTACATAGGCCAATAAATTCCCTTTATTGTTTATGCCACTTTAGGTTGATTTTCTGTTGCTTGAAATTAAAGTATTGTAACTCATAAGAGTCTCACTAGAGTGGGAACCCCATAGGAGAATTCTATGAGTTCCGAAATATCCTCTGGTCTTTCCACCTGGGATGTGATGGCAAAGTCACCGTTTTCAAGTCTGGTGATGTGAGTAGGCATAGCCTAATACTCTTTCAACCTGACTACTTCACCTACAGTTTCTTGTCCTTGTTGCTATGTAGGAAAAGCGGTTTTTTTGAGATCTTAGAACTGTTTCTCTTTTTACTTTAAAAATCCATTCTAATGTGAGTATCCTTTAGCCCCAACTAAATTTTCTTTATTTCTTTCTGCAAGGAAATTAGCTTGTCCCAAATAATATCTGAGAGTGGTCAGTCATCATTGAATTGGGGACAAACTTGAGCCAAAAAATAATTTCTAGTATCTGAATTAAATTATTTACATCTGGTTTTAGGCGTTTTTAAACAATACGATTCCTGAAGGCAGTGTGTTAGTCTTCATTCATGTTTCTTCCTAATACATGCTTGGTTGGCAATCAGTGTTTATTTAACACTTGAATGCAGGCACATATACAAGAGAGAGAGTCTTGTAATTACTTTTTGAGGAAGACTGCTCAGGAATAAATAATGGAAAACATACAAAATGTTTTAGACATGATCAAGACAAATAGATGCAAACAACTCTAACTCCCCAGTGCCAATTTGCAAATACCACATATTAGGAAGAAATTCAACAGTGAGATTATAGAATTATTGACCTAAATGGGCATCACAAATTCATGGTTCACAGTACCAACAGGTTTACCATGAGAAAGGATGCTATAGGCACTGGGATATGATGAATTAGGTGCCTCACTTCAGTATGGTACAAGCTGGTAGAAATTATAATACAGTTAAACAAACATGACCTATTGGGGAAAAGGAACAAGGTATTTCTGAAGGGAAAGGTTCTTCGATTTATACAGCAGAGTGTTTTTTGAACAATTAAATTAGCACTTGAACCGGGGAAATCAGTGGGCCAAATTCATTTAGAATTTCAAAATGCCTTTATCAAAGGCAAAAACTGTTTTAAAAAATTAGTTGACATGGGACTGAGGAGATTTGTTGGCCTCCTTTATCAATCAGAGTCACAGCCGGGAACAGGCGGCACTCTCAGACTGGGTAATTTGAAGAGATTTTTTTTTTTAAGGAATGATTTACAGACACGAGAGCAGGGTATAGAAAAGCCACGAGATACAGTGCAGTATCCAGGGTGAGTAGCTACCTAGAGAGTTATGCCCTGGGCCTGAAGGAGAAGAAGGAAGATCGTTGGATCCCGCAGTGAGTAATTTTGTGTAGAGAGCCACCTGATAAAGGCACCTTCAGTGGAGGGACAGCACCTGCTCAAAGTGTCACAAAGGGGAGGAACCATGCAGGGGGGAAGCCAGGAGAATAGATACTTCAACGTCATTCTTCCCTTCCTCCCATCTCCTGCTGACACGCTCCATTTACATTAGCCCCACTGGAAGATGGAGGGTAAGGGAGCCAGCTGAGGCAATCTGTCCAGGTCAGCCTCCTGGGGGACAGACAGGGTGGAGAAGGATGGAGAATGGGTCTTGAGAGCAAGCAGAAGATATTCAGCACACATACACAGATGAACAGGCACTACCCTCCGGATTGCTATTTATGTGTTTATAGGTCTGTCTTTTCTACTAAACTGACCTCCTTGAGTCAGTCTTATTCTCAGCAACTGTTCCCATGCCTAGTACCCTGCTTGGCACATAAAAAGCTCTTTAAGGCCGGGCGCAGTGGCTCACACCTATAATCCCAGCAATTTAGGAGGCTGAGGTGGGTGGATCACCTGAGGTTGGGAGTTCGAGACCAGCCTGACCAATAAGGAGAAACCCCGTCTCTACTAAAAATACAAAATTAGCCTGGTGTGTTGGTGCATGTCTGTAATCCCAGCTACTCGGGAGGCTGAGGCAGGAGAATTGCTTGAACCTGGGAGGCAGAGGTTGCGGTGAGCCGAGATTGCGCCATTGCACTCCAGCCTGGGCAACAAGAGCAAAACTCCATCTCAGAAAAAAAAAAAAAAGGCCAGGTGCAGTGGCTCACGCCTGTAATCCCAGCACTTCGGGAGGCCAAGGCGGGTGGATCACCTGAGGTTGGGAGTTTGAGACCAGCCTGACCAACATGGAGAAACCCCGTCTCTACTAAAAATACAAAATTAGCTGGGTGTGATAGCGCACGCCTGTAATCCCAGCTACTTGGGAGGCTGAGGCAGGAGAATCACTTGAACCTGGAACGTGGAGGTTGTGGTGAGCCAAGATCATGCCATTGCACTCCAGCCTGGGCAATGAGAATGAAACTCCATCTCAAAAAAAAAAAAAAAAAAAAAAAGCCTTTAAAAATATTTGTTAAGGCCAGGTACAGTGGCTCACACCTGTAATTTCAGCACTTTTGGAGGCTGATATGGGAGGATCACTTGAGGTCAGGAGTTCAAAACCAGCCTGCACAACACAGTAAGACCCCATCTCAATTTAAAAATTAGTCAGAAGTGGTGATGCACATCTGTAGTCCCAGCTACTTGGAAGACTGAGGCAAGAGGATCACTTGAGCCCAGAAGTTCAAGGCTGTGATTGCACCACTGCACTTTTGCCTGGGCAACAGAGAGAGAACCTGTCTATAAAAAATGAAACAAAAAATTGCTGAATGAGTCAATCAATAAATGAGTGTTTACTTACCTCTCTGTGGACTCTCCAGGAGGTGCCTCCATGGGAATACCTCTTTTTCTTCCATTGCAAAAGGACCATTCCTCTCTCTTGTAACAAAGTGGCACAGATATTCCTCATCAGCACAGACACCTGGGAGAGCTGGGCCAGGCTGACGCTGTCCAAGAACCCAGCAATGTACTTCAAAATCTCCAGGGGCAGGCTGGTTAAAGAATTCTGGCTTTTTCCTCCATGACCCAAAAGATGGTTGTTCTTTCTTCCCTCACTCAGCTCTGGAGCAACCTCCGGCTTAATGGCAAAGGTCTTGAGCTCCTGGCTATAGATTACTTTTGCCTTTTGCCCTGGGGGACGGAAATGGTTTTGAACAAATGTACATCCCAAGTAGGCGAGGGGGCATCGATGCTGGAACCAGCCATTGAGACATGACTGAATGTCTGTGTGGACATTCTTGAAGTGCAGGGGGAACTCATCCCTCCTGAAGAATTTGTTGCAAGTGAAAGTGAAGGCAGAGCTGCTTTTGTTGTGTCTCCTGGTCACACACTCACTGTGGAGCTCCACGTGGAGTCCCCCTGGGGTGGCAGCGGTTAGGTCAGCCAGCACTGTCCCAGAGGAAAACTGTTCTGGCTCAAAGTTGTATGTTTGTGTGGCAAAATCCATGAACAGTCCATCAATGCTTCTGGATTCAGAGATGACGTGGCCTTTGAGTTCTCTTTCCAAAGCACACTGGAGGGTGGTCTTGATGAGATCTGATTTGGGCAGGTCCTCCACAGTGATCCCCAAATCTGAAGTATCCACTGCCTTGTGTTCACTTGGCTTACAACTCAACATGGCATCTCCAAGTCGAGCTCGCTTTCCACAGTAGCTCACAGGAACTTTGAAGGTGTAAACAGTCTTAACTTCCTGAGCCTCAAGCTTGCCATAAACAAAGTCTCTCTCCTTGGGTGTACAAGCAGGCATCTGACCAAAGTGAATCAGCATCCGCCCATTGTGCACTAGATACATGTTATAGTCCTTTGCATCCACAGCTGTTTTCAGTCTTTCCAGAACACCATCCTGCCAAGGGGCAAGCCCTGTGGTTTCCATGGCTGTACAAATGTCCTGCTGCTTCTGATTTTCCTGTGGTTCTTTCTTTTTGGGAGCGCCCTCTCCTTCTACCATGTTATGGCCACTGGAAATCTGTTCTTTCTTGGAGTCATTCTTGTTCTTGCTCTCACAGCTCGCTGATGAATTTGTTAAAGCAGAGGCTGCGTGCTCTTTGCTGAAAATATTTTCCCACTGGCCAAACTTGACCAGGTCCATCCCTTCTTTGGTTTTGGCTAGCACCTCCCGTTCTTCTTGACTTAGCTCTGCCATCTCCCCATTAGTTGCTGACAGACCATGTGGTACCAAACCGATATCCACTCCACCCACTGCTCCTCCCATTTCCTCCACACTGGTTTCACCATTCATAGTTGGTTCCTCCTCAGTAGCCTCTCTAGTTTCTGGGAAAAGTTCCACCATTTTCAAGGATCTGAAGAGGACCTTCTGATCCTGCAGGGCCAGGGCTGTGTCCAAACACTCCTCACTGGGGGTCTCTTTCATTATGTTTTCATGAAGGGTGGTTTCAGAGTCCACATTTGGCCAGCGGTTCCACTCCATGGAGCAGCAGACCACGCTGGCGGGGCACACCTGCAGGTGCTTGGCCAGTTTGTGGCGGGACATGGATAGAGGGCAGCCATATTCGGAGTTGAGGCACGGAACCTGCTCTAAAGGGCAGAGGAGCTGGTGCTCTGCCTCTTTGCACATGTGGAAGGTGGCACCACAGAGCAGGTGGCAGCTTATTACCAGGCAGGAGGTGTTGGGTTCCACAGGAATGTGGCAGTGGCGGTTGAAGCATCCCTCACAATGCCTGTGGTGCCCTGGCGGGGATCTGCGGGCTTTCCCCTGGACACACCAAGGACAGGGGGAAGAAAACAAATGAATACTGAGGAGAAGCTCTATGCATGTCTATGACTGTCTTTTAATTGACATATTTCCTATTTATACCTGCTTTTTGTAGAAACCTTGAAATATATGGAATATCACAATCCCACAATCCAGAAATAACAACTATAAGTACTTTTTAGAATTTTCCAATAGTTTATTATATACATGTAGTAGATGTGTTTAGAATAGGAAAAAAAGAATTGAATATAATGGACTACACTGTTGACAATTGTTATTTTTGAGTTGTGGATTACAGGTTATTTATATCATACGGATAATACTATGAATACAACTTTTCATCCTGCTTTTTATCTTGCTATTAGAACATGAAACTAGATTGTTTTATTAGTTATTCTTTACAAACTTTCTTCATAATGGCAGTGTAACATTCCGCAATATGGGTGTGCTATCATTTAATCAACTACCACCAGAGGGCGGGCTGGGAGGACAGCAGCCATGTCTGGTTTTGCTCGCATTTATGTCCCTAGCGTCTAGCATGGGACCTGGACCTTTGTGGGTATTCAGTGCTTGCTGAATGAAGGAATTGCTAGCCATTTAGATTATTGCTGGCTTTTTGACTATTTTATTTAAATTTTCACTTAAACTCTTTGCTCAAAAATCCTTCTCAACTGTTTTCCCCTTACTCTGTGTCAATTTCTTCCAAGTTCTGTTCAGCATCTCTAGTTTGGAAAAAAGTTGATAAGTATCATCAAACCATAAGAGCAAGTCTGCTAGCTGCTTGGGCTACAGGATAAATGAAGGAAGACCTGGACCTCTCAATGGTGAAGCTTCAATAAGCTCCTGGTGCTTACCATGGCGCCCCAATTTCTTCTTGCTTCTTAGCTCTGCGGGAAAATATGAATATAAATAATTAGTAAGAAAAGCAGTTAGGTTACCTATATTAATAGGGGCTAAAGAGACTTCACACACTATCTCATTTAATTCCTTCCACCATCCTGGAGGTGTCTTTATCCCCATGTTTGAGTCAAGGAAACAGAAGCTTGAAGGTAAGTAACTTGTCCAAGGTCACACAGCAGCTAAGTGATGGAATCAGCTTTGTAATCCAGGCCATGCTGGCCCATGTTATTTTCACTGACCCCCACTGCCCTCTGATAGGGCATATTACCAATCATGGGATGTTAACTTCTGCTTCCTATAACTTTCTCCATTGTCTGCTGACAATTATCCTGGCATTCTAAACACTCTGCTACCCACAGTCTGGCCTAGGTTACCTTCTAATATTCTCTTCCACTGGGGCTTCCTGTCCACTTAGAGGTTAGCCTGAGATCTAACTTTGTCTGGGGCAGTGTATAAGTGTCTGTGAAATATCTGTAACATGCCATTTCCCCTGGTATATTCAGCTGTGCTAGAGCAGGGGTCAAAACCCCAAAGGTCCCAGAAGTTGACTGAACAGAGACTCTGGCAAGTGAAAGAGAAAATGCCCTGTCTTCAGGGAAATGAAATTTCTCAGCCCTGGTTAATTGATGCCATGTGGGAATGTGTTGCCAGACCTGGTTTTTCCAGAGACAGTGGGGATGCGGAATTTTGTGAGTGGTGATATGGTTTAGTGGTTAGAAGGCAGACTGCACAGGTTTCCACCCTGGTGCTACAAGTCAGTGGCTGTGAGACTTTGGGAAAGTTACTTCACTTCTTCGCTCATCAGTTTCCCCATCTGTAGAGAGAGGATAATAATAGTACCTATGCCATAGTGCTGCTGTAAGGAGTAAATGAGCTAAATATACATGAAACTCTTAGAACAGTGCTTGTTTCACAGGCAGTGATCTATACATGTTTGCTATTATAAAGTAGTATTTTACATTTCATCACAATGCAAAATATTTTCTACATAATATATCGAAATAAAAAACTCTGAATTTTAAATGTTAACAACTAACTTAATTTAAAACAACACTATTTGAGCCAAGGAAAAATGTGAATGCTGGCCAGATAGGATCTGTAGGTTGCCAGTTTGCAATATCTGGTCTACAGAATTTGTAACATAATTTCAGCACTGTGTTAGTCTGTGATGGAGTGGGGAGGTTAGCATCCAAATGTCAGAAGATCCATAAGTTTAAAATTTGGCCAGGCGCAATGGCTCACACCTGTAAACTCAGCACTTCGTGAGGCTGAGGTAGGTTGATTGCTTGAGCCCAGGAGTTCCAGACCAGTCTGAGAAACATAGTGTTACCCTGTCTCTACTAAAAAAAAAAAAACAGTTAAAAAATTAGCGGGGCATGGTGGTGCACGCCTATGGTCCCAGCTACTTGAGAGTGACACTGACGTGGGAGGATCGCTTGAGCCTGAGAGGTCAAGGCTGCAGTGAGCTGTAATGACACCACTGCACTCCAGCCTGGGTGAGAGAGTAAGACACTGTCTCAAAAACAAACAAACAAACAAAAAACCATTTTACTACTTTAGAATTTGCCAGTTCATTGTGGGTAAAATTTCCCCCAACTTAAAAAAAAAAAAGACATTTCAAATATACAGAAAAGGTGAAGGAATACATACAATGAACACCAAAATATACTTTATCTAGATTCAACAATTGCTAACATTTTACCATTTTTGTGTCCTTTCTTTCTCTCCTCTCTGTCTCTCTCAATCTCTCCCCGCCCCCCAACCACACACACACACACACACACACACACACACACTCACACACACACACACACACAGAGTTTTGGCTGAGCCACTTGAAAATAAGTTGCCAGCTGGGCGCGGTGGCTCAAGCCTATAACCTCAACACTTTGGGAGGCCCAAGCGGCTGGATCACCTGACATCAGGAGTTCAAGGCCAGCCTAGTCAACATGGTGAAACCCCGTCTCTACTAAAATTACAAAAAAAAAAAAAAAAAAAAATTAACCGGGCACTGTGGCATATGCCTGTAATCTCAGCTACTCGGGAGGCTGAGGCAGGAGAATTGTTTTAACCCAGGAAGCAGAGGTTGCAGTGAATCGAGATCACGCCACTGCACTCCAGCCTGGGTGACAGAGCGAAACTCCATCTCAAAAAAAAAAAAAAAAAAACACAAGAAGGAAAGAAAATAAGCTGCTGATATAAGACGCTTTATCCCTAAGTACTTCAGCTTGTACTTCCTAAGAATAAAGACTTATAATAATATTGTCTCACCTAAGAAAACTAAAAATACTTTTCTAATATCATGTAAAATGCCTATAGTCACATTTCTCCAGTTGTCTCCAAAATGTCTAGTATAGTTATTTTTAAATTTTTAATATTTTTATTTATTAAACATTTTTATTGATATATAATAGTTGTACATATTTTGGGGGTATATGCAATATTTTGATGCCTGTATACAATATGGAATGATCGAATCAGGGTAATTGGGATATCCATCACCTCAAACACTTTTCTTTATGTTGGGAACATTATAATTCTTCTCTTTTAGCTTTTTTTTGACAGAGCCTTGCTCTGTTGCCCAGCCTGGAGTGCAGTGGCACATCACAGCTCACTGAAACCTCCACCTCCTGGGTTCAAGCGATTCTTCTGCCTCAGCTTCCCAAGTAGCTGGGATTACAATCAGGCGCTACCACACCTGGCTAATTTCTGTGTTTTTAGTAGAGACAGGGTTTCACCATGTTGGCCAGGCTAGTCTTGAACTCCTGACCTCAAGTGATCCGCCTGCCTCGGCCTCCAAAAGTGCTGAGATTACAGGTGTGAGCCACTATGCCTGGCCTCTTTTAGTTATTTTGAGATATACAATAAATTATTGTTCATTATAATTTTTCTACTGTATTATCAAATACTAGAACTTATTTCTTCTAACTTTATTTTTTAAAAAATTTTGTTGTTGTTTTTTGTGACAGAGTCTCACACTGTTGCCCAGGCTGGAGTGCAATGGCGCAATCTCGGCTCACTGCAACCTCCGCCTCCCAGGTTCAAGCGATTCTCCTGCCTCAGCCTCCCGAGTAGCTAGGATTACAGGTGCCCACCACCATGCCCAGCTAATTTTTTGTATTTTTAGTAGAGACGGGGTTTCACCACGTTGTCCAGGATGGTCTCGATCTCTTAACCTCGCGATCCGCCCGCCTCAGCCTCCCAAAGTGCTGGGATTACAGGTGTGAGCCACCGTGCCCGGCCCAAAATTTTTTAATTGATGCATAGTATTTGTGCATATTTATGGTGTGCGTGTGATATTTTCTTATATGCATATAGAATCTGTAATCATCAAGTCAGGATATTTAGGTCATCATCTCAAGTATTTATCATTTCTGTGTGTTGGGAACATTTCAAGGCCTCTCTTCTAGCTATTTTGAAATACACAATACATTGTTGCTAGCTATAGTCACCCTACTCTGCTATCAAACACTAAAACTTGTTTTCTCTGTCTGTTCATATCCATTCACCAACCTCTCTTCTTCCCTCTCCTACTATCCCCTACACCCTTCCCAGCCTCTGGTAACTATCATTCACTCTCTACCTCCATGTGATCAACTTTTTTAGTTCTCACATATGAGTGAGAACATGCAATATGTGTCTTTCTATGTCTGGCTTTAAGACCTCTCGTTTTTGAACAAGGATCCTTTTAATGTCAATTTGTTCCATTCGATTGCCAAGTCTTTTTAGCCTCTTTAATCTGGAACAGTCCCCCACATTTTCCTTTTCAGGAGAGACAGCCTTAAATCACAAGGAAATTATAGTCTGTTTCATTCATTTATTAGTTCCTCCACTCATTCACCCACTCAACAAACATTTGTTGATTACCTACTACTACTTGCCAGTAAGTGAGCATAAGGATCACCTGGACGGCTTGTTAGAGTCTTAAACACTATTGTTCATTAGAGTCAGCTGTGATGCTTGCTAAACCTATAGATCTGCACTGTTCAATATGAAAGTCACAAGCCACATGTGGCTATTTAAATTTAATCAAAATGCAATAAAATGAATAATTCAGTTTCTCAGTCACGTTAGCCACATTTCAAGTGCTCAGTCGCCATTTGTGGCTAGTAGCTCCTCTTTAGGACAACACAGAATAGAACATTCCCATCTTCACAAAAAGTTCCACTGCTACAGATGCTGGCTGTACCCCTGGACCTGAGGGAACGATGGACTCCTGGAATTTACATGCTTAACACACTCCCCATCTGATTCTTACGCACATTAATAAATGAGAACCCTTGTTCTGGACCCCACTGGGGCTACTGAGTGTGAAAGAGGAATCACGGCAGAGTGCTCTATACTCCTAATAGCCCTAGTTAGGGGGCAGGTGAGAAATCGCAAGCAGGAGCATCAAACAGGGTCAGGGCCCAGCAGAAGATAAACAAAGGTGTTAAAGCCAGAGAAGGAGAGGAACAGAGCAGGGTGGCTGAGAGGGTTGGACTGTGCTATGATCTGAATGTTTGTATCGACCCCCAAATTCATATGTGGAAGTCTAATTCCCAGTGTGAGGGTGTCTGGCTGTGGGGCCTTAGAGAAGTGATTATGGTAGAGGAAGCTCTGCTTCCTCAGGCCTCTGATTTAATAAGACATGACCAGAGTGACTCCATCTTAAAGTGAATAGCGAGGCACTCACAAGACACCTGTAAGGTTAATACTTATGGTCTGAAAATAGCCACATCCCAAGCTGACCACCACTTATAATTACAGAATATTTATGGCCAGACAAAACTTCTCCCACCAAGCCTGCAGAGCGCCCAGATGTCCTGAGAGTGCAGCCCTTTTTACTTAAAGATAATGTTAATGAGCAAGCTGAGGTTAAAAGATTGATGGTCTTCGATAACACTGACAGCTGCTACCTTTAGTGAGCACATCTGCCCATTTCAAGTTTAATTTAGCTCCTTATAGTTTCCTTATAGTTTCTTTCTTTCTTCTTCTTTTTTTTTTTTTTTTAAGACACAGTCTCACTCTGTTGCTCTGTTGCCCAGGCTGGATTGCGGTGGCACTATCTTGGCTCACTGCAACCTCCGCCTCCCGGGTTTAAATGATTCTCTCACCTCAACCTCCCAGTAGCTGGGATTAAAGGCACGCACCACCATGCCTGGCTAATTTAATATTTTTAGAAGAGACGGGGTTTTGCCATGTTGTCCAGGCTTGTTCCAAACTCCTGACCTCAAGGAATCTGCCTGCCTTGGGTTTCTTATAAGTAGAGACACTAACAAAAGAGGGAGCGTTCCTCCTTCTGCTGTGGATGCCCTAGTCTGTAACAGAGTAGTTTCCAACAAATGTGCTACTTTTTTTTTTTTTTTTTTTTTTGAGATGCTCTCTCTGTTGCCCAGGCTGGAGTGCAGTGGCACGATCTTGGCTTACTGCAACCTCCGTCTCCCAGATTCAAGCGATTCTCCTGTCTCAGCCTCCTGAGTAGCTGGGACTACAGGCACATGCCATCACACCCAGCAAACTTTCTGTGGGGGTTTCATCGTGTTAGCCAGGATAGTCTCGATCTCCTGACCTCGTGATCCACCAGCCTCGGCCTTCCAAAGTGCTGGGATTACAGGTGAAAGCCTCCGCATCTGGCAAATGTGCTTCTTTCACTTGCCTCAAATCCTTTCCTGTGAGAATCCAAGAACCCACTCTTGGTGTCCGGGTCGTGACCCTCTTTTCCTGCAACATCCTTCTGGTGTCCTTGTATGGGGTGGACAATAAGAAGAGACTCCCACTCGGAAGGAAAACAGTCTGCGCAGCATCAGTTGGCTGACTTTGGGTAAGTGGGGCTCATTTTAGAGTCATTAAGCTATTCCAGGGGACAAGGATGCTTGTCCACTGCTACTTGAGTTTGAGGCCCAGGGCCCAAGGAGTTAGAAGCCCCAGGGTTTATTTGGAAAACGGATTTGGCCCTATGAGATGTTTGCCACTAACTCCTTGGGAGTAATCCACCTTGTGCTCTCTGTTGCTGGCCTGAGCGTCCTGCTTCTTGTCTCCTGTCGGCTTGCTGCCTTTGTTTCACAGAACCTCTGAGGCTGCCACGGGAAGGATGGCCCAAACAGTTTAGCATTTTCTTTTTCTTTTTTTTTTTTTTGAGACAGAGTCTCACTCTGTTGCCCAGGCTGGGGTGCAGTGGTGCGATTTCGGCTCACTGCAACCTCTGCCTCCTGCGTTTAAGCAATTCTCCTGCCTCAGCCTCCTGAGTAGCTAGGATTACAGGCGCACACCACCACGCCCAGCTAATTTTTTTTTTTTTTTTTTTTTTTTTGAGCTAGAGTCTCGCTCTGTCACCAGGCTAGAAGGAATATAGTGGCACAATCTTGGCTCACTGCAACCTCTGCCTTCCGGATTCAAGCGATTCTCCTGCCTCAGCCTTCCAAGTAGTAGGGACTACAGGCAAGCGCCACCACACCCAGCTAATTTTTGTGTTTTTAATAGATACAGGGTTTCACCATGTTGGCCAGGATGGTCTCGATCTCTTGACCTTGTGATCTGCCCACCTCGGCCTCCCAAAGTGCTGGGATTACAGACATGAGCCACCACGCCTGGTCTAATTTTTGTATTTTTAGTAAAGACAGTGTTTCACCATGTTGGCCAGGCTGGTCTCGAACTCCTGATCTCAAGTTATCTGCCCACCTCGGCCTCCCAAAGTGTTGGGATTACAGGCGTGAGCCACAATGCCCGGCCACCAAACAGTTTAGCTTTTACTTCCCTTGCTTCTCCTCTGACTTAATTCGCCACTTGTCTGAGGGACACTGGAAACAAGAAGTCACTCAGGATCTAGTCTTTTTGTACCTTAATTATTGGAAGAGATGGGCAATAACTTCTCCATTACTGCAGTTACAAGTTAAAGTGTGGTATTTAACAGCCATATGTGACAAGATTAGAAACGCCCTTTAAGAAAAAAGCCTCTTTTATGACTTTCCCTGCAAAAAATTAGCCCCAGAATGGAGGACAGGAGACTTTTTCTTAACAGTTTTCTCTTGTCTATTAATCAGAAGATCATCTTTCATTGGCTGGTCACGGACAGCCAGGCCCCGCTTTCTAGAACCAGAATGTCATTTTTGCCCTGAAATAGTTTTGTCAGGGGATCCCAAGTTACAGCTTGCCCACTTCCCTTGTTTGGTTCAACATCTTTTTTTCGCTGGGTTCCTTGTGGCATTGCCTCAGGTGACCATGGGTCTGCTTACTTGTTCTTATTATCTGATATGAACAAGGGGACCCTACTGGCTCCAGTAGTTCCTCCCTTGGCCAAATTGGCACTAAGAATTATCTTGTCACTTTTAGTGGAGCTCGGCTGGAGGCAGTACAATCTTGCGGACAAGGAGTGGTATTCAGCACCTTCAGTCCTGGTGGAGAACGCGGTATCTATCCTGAAGAGCTCACTGTTAGGGTGCATTTTAACCTATTAGGGAAGGGAAGGTTTAAACTGGATGGGCTTAAGAGAAATTTTTTTTTTTTTCTGGAGTCTGGCTGTCTCGCCCAGGCTGGAGTGCAGTGGCTGGATCTCGGCTCACTGAAAGCTCCGCCTCCCGGGTTCACGCCATTCTCCCGCCTCAGCCTCCCGAGTAGCTGGGACTGCAGGCACCCGCCACCATGCCTGGCTAATTTTTTTGTATTTTTAGTAGAGACGGGTTTTCACTGTGTTAGCCAGGATGGTCTCGATCCGCTGACCTCGTGATCTGCCAGCCTCGGCCTCCCAAAGTGCTGGGATTACAGGTGTGAGCCACCGTGCCTGGCTGAGAAATTTTTTTTTTTTAATATAACACTGGCCCCAATATCCTTTGAGAGGACCAGAAAGGTGGACCTCAGGTGTTACAGCGGCCCCTAACACTATACTTCGGCTTGATTTGTTTTGTAGAAGGGAAACTAAGTGTGGAGAAATACTCTATGTGCAGGCCTTCCTAATGGTTAGTCAGGATAAGGATTTAAAATACGCTTGTATATGTTTGATAGGAGAGAAAAATGAGGGACTAGACATAATTCATGACCACTTATGCAAGTGCCTCCTAATCCCAGGCTTCCCCCAGCTGGTTCCGGACTCCCCACTGTAAGTTCAAGTGCTCCGGAGGAACAAAGTCAGACTCCTAGTTCCCCAGAAGTGTCCAAAGTATTATTAACCCCTCCTAGTTATTTGGGGTTGTCCGATGTCCTGCCATCACCTCCTCCTTACCCCTCAAGTCCTGTCTTACATTCGTTCCCCAAAGAGCCTAGCCCCACCAGCACCACTCTCAGTGGGGCCTTTTACCAGCCGTCGAAGTTGACTCTTTGCTGTCTTCAGGAGCTGGCAGATGGTGACAGGGGCACTCTATGGGTACATGTACCCTTTTCTGTGCCTGACAGCCTTATGCCAGGAAAAATTCAGCTGGTTTTTAGAGAGTCTAGGAAAATTCATAGATGAATTTGAGAGACTAACATTGACATATTGTAGGGAAAAGAAAGAGAGATCAGACTGTTCCTGTGTCTATGTAGAAAGGGAAGACATAAGAGACTCCATTTTGAAAAAGACCTGTACTTTAAACAATTGCTTTGCTGAGATGTTGTTAATTTGTAGCTTTGCCCCAGCCACTTTGCCCCAACCTGGAGCTCACAAAAACATGTGTTGTATACAATCAAGGTTTAAGGGATCTAGGGCTGTGCAGGATGTGCCTTGTTAACAAAATGTTTACAAGCAGTATACTTGGTAAAAGTCATCGCCATTCTCTAGTCTCAATAAACCAGAGGCACAAGGCACTGCGGAAAGCCGCAGGGACCTCTGTCCTTGAAAGCGGGGTATTGTCCAAGGTTTCTCCCCATGTGATAGTCTGAAATATGGCCTCGTGGGATGAGAAAGCCTGACACCCATAAAGGGTCTGTGCTGAGGTGGATTAGTAAAAGAGGAAAGCCCCTTGCAGTTGAGATAGAGGAAGGCCACTGTCTCCTGCCTGCCCCTGGGAACTGAATGTCTCGGTATAAAACCTGATTGTACATTTGTTCAATTCTGAGATCAGAGAAAAACCACCCTATGGTGGGAGTCAAGACATGTTTACAGCAATGCTGCCTTGTTATTCTTTACTCGGCTGAGATGTTTGGGTGGAGAGAAACATAAATCTGGCCTACGTGCACATCCAGGCATAGTACCATCCCTTGAACTTAATTATGACATAGATTCTATTGCTGACATGTTTGTTGCTGACCTTCTCCTTATTATCACCTTGCCCTCCTACTACATTCCTTTTTGCTGAAATAATGAAGATAATAATCAGTAAAAACTGAGGGAACTCAGAGACCGGTGCCGGTGCAGGTCCTTGGTATGCTGAGCGCTGGTCCCCTGGGCCCACTGTTGTTTCTCTATACTTTGTCTCTGTGTCTTATTTCTTTTCTCAGTCTCTCGTCCCACCCGACTAGAAATACCCACAGGTGTGGAGGGGCAGGCCACCCCTTCAACATATGATTTAACCTGGCAAGATTTGCATATACTTCTGTCTACCTGCTTCACAGAAGAAGAAAAGCAGCATATTATGGGAGCTGTTAAAGCATATGCAGACGGAGTGGCAGCCTGCAACCAGGGGCATGACATCTATCCAGTAGGACGTACAGCAGTTCCTGACTGGGACCTAAATTGGAGTTATTAAGAGGAAGTAAGTTTGGGCAGCCAAGGTGGGCAGATCACTTGAGGTCAGGAGTTTGAGACCAGCCTGGACAATGTGGTGAAACCCTGTCTCTACTAAAAACACAAAAATTAGCCGTATGTGGTGGCATGTGCTTGTGGTCCCAGCTACTTGGGAAGCTGAGCCAGGAGAACTCACCTGAATCTGGAGGCGGAGGTTGCAGTGAGCCAAGATCTTGCCACTGCACCCCAGCCTGGGCAACAGAGTAAGACTCCGTCTTGAGGAAAAAAACAACACAAAAAGAAAGTAAGAACCTAGAGAGGAGAAACCATATGATTATTTGCCTCCTTGAAGCAATGAGAAGATTTGTGATAAAGCCTGTTAATTATGATAAAGTCAGGGAAATTACTCAGGGAAAGGATGAAAATCCAACCTTGTTCCAAGGGCAGTTAATTGAGGCCTTGAGGAAATATACTAACACTGACCCTGACTCCAAGGAGGGACAGGCATTGCTAGGAGTTCATTTCATAATCCAGTCTGCTCCTGATATCTGCAGGAAGCTACAAAAGCAAACTTAGGCCCCTGGACTTCCATAAATCAGCTTTTAGACATGACTTTTGCGATTTTCAATGGCCAAGATAGGGCAGAGGAGGCAGAGAAAGTAAAGCAAACCTCCCAAAAGGCCCAGCTTTTAGCTGTAGCCTTGAGCTCTCCACCCCTTCAGAGCCAGGCCCTTATCCCCCAAGCCCTGCCAGAGGAAACTAGCAGGCAGAAAGCCCCATTCTGGGCCTCAGAGCCACTGTGCCCTGGGCCACTGTGTCCTGGGTGTAAACCAATGTGTTTTCTGTAAGAAGGTTGGTCACTGGAAGAGGGAATGCCCTGTGTTCCCAAGAGTCGGCTCCTGAACCCATAATGGCCCAGTAGAACTAAGAGTGACCAGCCTGAGACTTCACACCTTATTTCCTGTTGGACAATTAGCCATTGCTCTGGAGGAGACTCAGGTGACTCTTGAAGTGGCAGATAAGATTATTAATTTCTTATTCAATACGGGAGCATTTTACTTTGTTCTGGCCCAGCATAATGGAGCCCTGTCTTCTATAGCTGTACAGGCATTGATGGGCAAGCCCAGAAATGCCACTTTCCTTATCCTTTAAGCTGTCCTTCAGGGACTCTGGTTTTCTTGCATGGCTTTTTAGTACTACCTGCATGCCCTACCCCTTACTGGGGAGGAATTTATTGATTCGGCTGCAAGGCATGGTTACCTTCAGAGAGCATAAAACAAACGAGTGTTTCTTTTGTTCCTCTCCCCTGAGGAGAGAAAAAAGGAAGATAAGGATGCATTTTTCTGCACCCAATGCATCCAGATCCACACCTCTGTTTGACTTTGAAAGGAATGATCCTGATACTCATTCAACCTCACAACTAACCTGGACAGTTCTCCCTCAAGGGTTGCGGGATAACCCACACTTGTCTGGAAATGCTCTAGCTAAGGACTTGAAGAATCTACAACTGCAAAAGGGCACAATTATCTAGTATGTAGATGATTTGCTCATTGCTAGCCCAGCTAAAGAGAACTCAGATAATACTACTGTTAAATTGCTAAATTTCCTAGGAACTAGTGGATATAGGGTGTCACCACACAGGGCTCAGATTTCTACTCAGAAAGCCAAATATTTTGAATATATCTTTTTTATAAATTTTTTATTATTTACTATTTGTTTCTCTTTTTATTATTTATAACACTCCTCCAGAATCAATTTGGGTTGCATCTTAACCTCTGGTACCCAAGCAATAGCCTCAGAATGGAAGGAAGCTCATTCAAGAGCCCCATACCAAGAAACCTATGTGGGCCTTTTTAGGGATGGCTGGGTTCTGCCATTTATGGGTGCCTGGATTTGGGCAAACATTTCAAGCCTGTATGTGAGGTTCTATAAAGGACAGGTTTAAAACCCTTTGATTGGAATGAGAATTGCAGACAAAACTTCAATACTGTCAAAGCGAAATTGGGCTCTGCTCCAGCCTTAGGAATCCCCAACTTGGATAAGCCATTTTTCCTTTATGTGGCCAAAAAGCAAGGTATGGTCTTGGATGTTCTTGTCCAAAAATTGGGGAATATTCCACAGCCAGTAGCCTATTTTTCTAAGCAACTCGACCATGTGGCTTCTGCATGGCCTGGATGCCTTTGGGCTGTTGCAGCTACTGCTCTTCTGGTAGATGAAGCTAATATGCTAACATTAGGACAGCACCTGGAGGTTTTGACTACACACCAAGTCCAGGGGGTCCTAGAAGCTAAAGGGCACCAGTGGATGATGGGAGGATGTTTATTAAAGCATCAGGCCTTACTGTTAGACACACCAGACATAATTCTTGAAGTTCTCCAAGTAAACCCAGCTGCTTGTCTGCCAGAGTCCACAGACGCTCTAAACCATTCCTGCATACAGGTTATGGAGCAAATTTATTCTAGCAGGCCAAACTTAAGAGATGAGCCTCTTAACAATCCTGAGACAGAATGGTTTACAGATGGAAGCTGAGCTAATTGCTCTTACTAGGGCCCTGCAATTGGAAAAGGATGTAAAAATTAACATTTCTGATGATTCCAAGCATGCCTTTTTAATGCTTCATGGTCATGCCGACATTTGGAAAGAGTGGGGACTTCTCGCTGCTAAGGACTCCCCCAGAAAACATCACTCAGATATTTTGAGCTTGTTAGATGCTGTTTTGCTGCCAAAAGAAATGGCTGTAATTCATTGCAGAGCACATTTTGATGATATTATTAAATGAAATGCCCTTGCAGATGTGGGGGCCAAGGCCACTGCACTAAAAGAGCCAGTTAACACTTATGGGCATCCTAGTGCCCACAGCCCCAGACATAGCTGAGCCAGTGTACTCCAAGGAAGAACAAAAATGGGCCAGGGATCACGATTTGGCCCAGGGCCCCTCTGGCTGGCTAATGATAATAAATTACTAATGCCAAGTGCCAATCAGTGTAAAATAGTTAAGCATTTTCATAATTCCACTCATTTGGGAAGGGATTCTTTATTTCAGTTGATATCTTATTTATTTATGGGAAAATTTTTCAAGACATTAAAACAGATGACTTCAGCCTGAAAGCTCTGTGCCCAAAATAACCCAAGCAGCCAGCCATCGCCCCCACCTCTAGTTAAACCTGTCCAACATAAAGGAGCCTATCTGGGTGAAGTCTGGCAACTAGACTTTATTTAAATGCCTCTATGTAGGGGATTCAAATATTTACTGGTGTTTATTGTTACCTTCACTGGTTAGGTTAAGGCTTTCCCCCACTTGATCCAAAAGAGCTTTAGAGGTCTCGGCCAGGTACGGTGGCTCACGCCTGTAATCCCAGAACTTTGGGAGGCCGAGGCGGGCGGATCACGAGGTCAGGAGATCGAAACCATCCTGGCTAACACAGTGAAACCCTGTCTCTACTAAAAATACAAAAAATTAGCCGGGCGTGGTGGTGGGCGCCTGTAGTCTCAGCTACTTGGGAGGCTGAGGCAGGAGAATGGCGTGAACCCGGGAGGCGGAGCTTGCAGTGAGCCGAGATCATGCCACTGCACTCCAGTCTGGATGACAGAGTGAGACTCCATCTCACAAAAAAAAAAAAAAAAAAGAGCTTTAGAGGTCTCTCAATTTTTTTTTTTTTTTGAGATGGAGTTTCACTCTTGTCGCCCAAGCTGGAGTGCAATGGCATGATCTCGGCTCACTGCAACCTCAGCCTCCTGAGTTCAAGCGATTCTCCTGCCTCAGCCTTCCAAGTAGCTGGGACTACAGGCATGCACCACTATGCCCAGCTAATTTTTGTATTTTTAGTAGAGACAAGGTTTCACCATATTGGCCAGGCTAGTCTCAAACTCTTGACCTCGGGTGATCCACCTGCCTACGCCTTTCAGAGTGCTGGGAATACAGGCATGAGCCACCACACCAAGCCTATCTAAAAGTTTATTAAAAGAAATAATTCCTCAGTTTGGATTACCTGAAAGATTGCAAAGTAGCTATGGCCCCTCTTTCACGGCAGGCATAACCCAATACCTATCCTTGGCATTGGGAATCCAATATCATCTTCATTCTGCATGGAGACCCCAATTCTCTGGAAAGGTGGAAAGGGTTAATCATAGGCTAAAGAGGACTCCGGCTAAATTTTGCCAGGAAACATCAGAGACCTGGCTATCTCTATTGCCTGTAGCTTTACTGCAGGTTTGAGCTGCTCCAAAGGGAAACTTATAATTAAGTCCTTTTGCATTAACATATGGAAGGCCTTTCCTAACTGCAAATCTCCTAATAGATGAAATGATTCATTAATTACAAAAATATGTTATCAATCTAGGACAAGTGCAAAACACATTGTGTGAATATGGATATAAAAGGCTTTCCCTCCCCACATGAGAGGAAAATTCTGTTTCAGTTCAACTAGGGTATTTAACCTTACTAAAGACTTGAATGGAAGGGTCTCTAGCGACCAGCTTTCCCCAATGTGGAAAGGACTATATCAAGCGCTCTGAGCACTCCAATAGCAGTCAAACTGCAAGGGATTCACAGTTAGGTACATTTGTCTTGAATTAAACCTGTTTCTTATGGAGCCCCACAAGCTACTGACGCCCAGTCTGCTAATCTAGTCTACCGTTGTGAGCCAGTAGAAGGTCTACACTTGTGACACCCAGTCTGCTAATCTAGTTTACTCTTGTGAGCCAGTAGAAGGTCTATACTTCCTCTTCAGGAGAAATCCTTGGAAGCTTCTTACTACAAAGTGATGCTCTGGATAAGCTTGGGGTCAAGGTTAGTCTTCCTGATCCTCCTCCTGGTCGTCTTTTACTTTTACTGGTATGAGTCTGTCCCAGCTCTGGGTAAGCAATATCTATGTCCTTACAGGATATAACTATAGAATGCAGCTTCTTTTTTATTTGTGTCTATTTTGGGGCTTCTATCCTTCCTTTCACTATTGCTGGAGGTTCAAATCTTTTCTTACAATGGGCACAGGACTATGCCGATGTCCTCTTGCTGGATTTGTGAGCTATTGCCCTTCTCTAGCATCTCAGGCTTGCCCTGGTGGATATCCCCCACACAGGGACATGCTTAGATAACTTACAGACATACTTAGAGGGACTTAAACAATGGACAGAAGCACAGATGTCTGGCCTGACTTGGAACAATGTAACCCAATGGCCAATTAATAACAATTTTAGCAATTCTGGGCATAGGAAGCCATTCTCAGTAAATGAGACCACAGAAAAGTTTCTTGCACTGGGCACCTCCTTTCTAGACCCAAAGATAAACATCCAAACTAAAAAACTCAAAAACTCCAGTTTTGAAGAATGATTTCTTCAGATTTGGGATGGTTTTCTATGACTAACCACCTCTGCAGGACACCTAAGTCAGGTAGTCCCATTGTGTTAGGAACAATGGAATCACTCCCTTGATGCCTTGACAAATGCTACTTGTGTCATGGGATGGATTCCTGCAAGAAAATGCCAACATACCATAGTCCTGCAACAAATGGACTTATCTGCTACCGATTGGTCGCAACGACCAAAACCCAACTGATATGCATCCCTTAGGAACTCATTGGATATGTGGCACCAATCTTTGGCCATGATTGCCTTCTGGGTGGCTAGGACATTGTACATGAAGCTTATCTTGACCCCAGGTCACTGGACAAAGACTATTTAAAAAAGCCAGCCAGGCTGGCGTGGTGGCCCATGCCTGTAATCCCAGCACTTTGGGAGGCCGAGGTGGATGAATCACTTGAGGTCAGGAATTTGAGACCAGCCTGGCCAATTATCCGGGTGTGGTGGTGCGCACCAGTAATCGCAGCTACTTGGCAGGCTGAGGCAGGAAAATTGCTTGAATCCAGGAAGTAGAGGTTGCAGTGAGCCGAGATCATGCCACCACACTCCAGCCTCGGCAACAGAGGGAGACTGTGTCAAAAAAATAAATAAATAAATAAATAAAAAATAAAGCCAGCCAACCTTCTCCACATAACCAGTATGTGGGCCAGATCCATTTTTCATGGGTATAACCACTTGGCCTCACTCTTCCTACCATCTATTAGATTATAAGATGCTATCTGGCATGTTGAGGTCATTGCCAATGATACCCCATGAGCTGTAAGTAACAGCCTGTGAGATATATCTTTTATAAATGCTGAAATGTATTATATGCGTAAGGCTATCATGCAAAACAGAATGTCATTAGATACTCTGACTGCGGCACAGGGAGGAATCTGTGCTATTATCAGAATCAAATATTGTATACATATCCCAAATAACTCAGACAATATTTCTTTGGCCCTCCAGATATGCATCAACAAATTAAAGCCATCTCTAATACCACACTTTCTTTAGATAATGGCTAACATTGTGGTTTGGGTCAGGGCCATCATGGTGGAAAAAGTTCCTTTTGTCACCCCGGCTATAATAATTGGAATAGGCATAGCTTTATGTTGTGGATTTTATTGTTGCTGCATGTTTTGTATGGAATGTAGGGTTTACTAGGCCCTATTCTTATTATTAATCCTTAATTCACAATGTATGGTACTCATATATCATGTTTTATAATTATAGCTATAATTCTTATAAGTTTCTATGTTTAGGATATCAACTTATGAGTGACCTACAAACCTACAGACCTATTGCTCCTCCAGTTAACTGCAACAGCTTCAAGCTACCTCTGGTTAAGACCCCTCCCAACATGACAGATCCCTTAAAGTTAGGCAGAGTTAAAATCAATGACCTTTCTCAGCAGGAAGAGGTTGCAGAAGACTGACCTCTGCCCTTCAGTGTCCCTTAGGATTAAGGGTCCACTCATGACAGAAGGGGGAAATATGTTAGAGGAACCCCTATTTACCAGGCCTCTGGCTTAATAAAACATGACCAGAGCTGGGCGTGGTGGCCCACGCCTGTAATCCCAGCACTTTGGGAGGCTGAGACAGGCAGATCACCAGGTCAAGAGATCGAGACCATCCTGGCTAACATGGTGAAACCCCGTCTCTACTAACAATACAAAAAATTAGCTGGGTGTGGTGGCACATGCCTTTAGTCCCAGCTCCTTGGGAGGCTGAGGCAGGAGAATCGCTTGAGCTGGGGAGACAGAGGTTGCAGTGAGCTGAGATCGTGCCACTGCACTCCAGCCTGGGCAACAGAGTGAGACTCCATCTCAAAAAAATAAAAATAAAAATAAAATAAAATAAAAAAGAACCATAACCAGAGTGATGTCATCTTTCAGTGAATAGTGAGGCACCCACAAAGACCCTATAAGGTTAATATTTATGGTCTGAAAATAGCCACATCCCAAGCTGACCACCACTTACAATTACAGAATATTTGTGGCCAGACAAAACATCTCTCACCAAGCCTGCAGAATGTCCAGATGTCCTGACAGTGCAGCCCTCTTTGCTTAAAGATAATGTTAAAGAGCAAGCTGAGGTTAAAGGATTGATGGTCATCAATAACACTGACAGCCACTACCTTTAGTGAGCACATCGGAGCATGTCTGCACATTCCAGGTTTAATTTACCTCTTTATAGTTTCTTATAAGTACAGACACTAACAAAAGATGGAGCACTCCTCCTCTTGCTGAGGATGCCCTAGACTGTAACAGAGTAGTTTCCAATAAACTTGCTATTTCACTGTGCTCTGTGACTTGCCTCGAATTCTTTCCTGTGGGAATCTGAGAATCTGCTCTGGGGTCTGGATCAGGACACTCTTTTCTGGCAACAATTAAGACATCAGGGTAAAACCCTCATGAATAGAATTAGTGCCCTTATAAAAGAAGCCCAAGAGAGATCCTTTGTCCCTTCCACCACATGAGGACAGGAGTAAAAGATGGCAGTCTGTGACCCAAGAAGGCCCTTACAAGACATAGAATCTGCTGGCATCTTGATCTTGGCTTTTCCAGTCTCCAAATAGTTTCTGTTGTCTGTAAGCTGCCCAGTCTAGAATCTTTTGTTATAGAAGCCTGAATGGACAAAAATGGACTGTGATGGAGCAGAATAGGATCCAGCAGGAAACACATCTTTGGGTCCAAGAGCCCAGCTACTGATCTCTTAACATGCAATGTAATGTAGAGGTAGATTCCTGCCATATTCCAGGTCACTTTTGGAAAAAAAAAGAGTCCATTATGGACTTAATGTGGAAATGTTTAAATATTAGGCTAAAGCATCTGGAATTATTTGATACACAATAGGGAGCCATTTAACACTGTAATTGGGGTGTTAAGTAAGAGTACTGGAGGAATAAATGGAGTAGGAAGACCTAGAGTTAGAAACTGCTGTGTAGAGAATGCGATGGAAGCTTGGATGGGTGAGACCAATGACAGTAAAAATAGTCAAGATGAGACACATAGAAGACATTACAAAGGGAGAATCACATTTTTATTTCTGGCTGGGATGGTAAAAAAGGAAACAAAGTTGATGCCAAGATTTCGAACCAGGAAGAAAGAATGTTGGCTACAATTTTTGAGAAAAATAGAGATCTAAAGAGGGAACAATTTGGGGAGGAGAGATGGGTCCTGAAAGTTTAATACAAGTTGCTTGAGAGGATGATAGATCTCATGGATGGGAAGATGAGGGACTGGAATGTGGAGATGCAGATTTGTGAAGTATCCACTTACAAGTGAGAGAGGAAGCCATATGTGGGAAAGTAAAAACAGAATAGAAATTGGAGCCATGAAGTACATAGCCAAGTATGACGGCTTTGGGGGAAATTAGGAAGTAGAACCAGAGATGGAGAGATCAGAGAGCTAAAAGAGTCAGGACTATGTTGTCATAGATGCAAAGGAAAAAGTGAGCTACGGCCTCAAATGATACTGCAAAGTTAAGAACAATGATGACAATGCCACTGCTTATGGCAGGTCCCCAAAGAGCTCTTGCCAGAGCAAGTGTGGCATTTTAGCTGCGCAATGGGACCCTTGGCCATTGAAAATGTGTTGTTTGCTTGTAGAGGAAGGAAAAGCTATTAAGCATACACTCCATTGTTGGCAGGGCCTGTCCTGGCTGAGAGAATGTGGCCATCTATTTTTATTCAGAAGAGAAATTCACCAATGAGGACAAAGTCTGGATAATTCAGAGTCCCCTGCTGCTTTTTAGGTGGAAAAGAAGGGGAAAATCACAAATGGGATAATGCTCTGTGAAAAAAGCTACTAGCTCCAGGAATGTCTAACTTCATATTTGCCAGCCTGTTCTGTCATTAAGTTGAGCTCAGTTCCTGGAAAGGAAAAGAAGGGCTGGCTAGTTCGGTGTGCTTCTATGTGTGCAGTGAGAACTCTGCCCCAGCAGCAGGGCTGTGTCTGGCTGGAGGGACACTGGTGACTAACTCTTAAGCTCTATCATTTCTTACCCTTCAGCACTATGGAGTATGGTTCTTCGGAACAGTATTATTGAAGCTGGAAACATTTGTGGTGCAGCCTTATTGTTCTCCAGCTCCTTGAAGTTACTTGAAAATGTCCCTTTAAGAGATAACAAAGACGCTTTTTTTTTTTCATGTTGCTATTTAAAGCTCTCCTACCAGGCTTTGGAGCTACACCCGATGAGTGACTTTGAGAGAGGACATGTACAGAGCAGAAAGGCACGGTGAGTGGAGACCACTCCAGAGAAGTTTGACAATGAAAGGAAGGGGGAAGATGAAATAGCCTCACATCTATAAACAAATCACATCTGAGCCTTTGTTGTGTATGTGGGGGAAATTGTTCTCACTGATATAAGGGTCAATCTGTAACTCTCGATAGTCTAATCATGGCTGGGTAAGTGGGATGACCAATTTGTCCTGGTTTGCCTAGGACTCTACTGGTTTAGCACTGAAAGTCCCATATCCCAGAAAATGCCTGAGTTCCGGGCAAACCTGGACAGTTGATCGATCACCTTAAGTAGGAACCAACTGGTGTTGCCCCAAAATGATCAAATTAGATATATCATTGGTTGCCTTGTGATAGAAGATGTCCTGTTCTCCCAATCTTCTCTGTTCCTGTGCCCAGTAACAGGATCCTTATCCCCCATGGGGTTTGTATGACTTTCCTAGATTGAGAGATTTCTCTGCATTTTTGGTGTCACGGAGGCAGAGAAATGAAATTTTAGTGCCTTTCCTATGCTTTTACATAACACCTCATTTAATTCTCACAACAACCATGTGAGGTGGGTACTACCATTTCCAATTTATGAATAAGGATTCTGAGGCACAAAGAGGCCTAGGCCTGTCTGTCTTCAAACTCTATACCTCTATACTCTTTGCTACATCACACTTGGCCCTCAAAGGCCCATGGAGACACAGGTGTTTGATCCACACGGTGTGGGGAAAATGCAAGCCCATTGCTAGAGTTGGGGCACAGAATAGTGTCCACATGTATTAATCTTTTCAGGTTGTAAAGGAGCCAGATGCCCTTCCTTAAGAAGCCCCTCCACCCTTATGGTGATTATTTTGATACTTCTTTGGATCATATCCCATACTGTGCCCTCTCTGAGTACAGAAAACAAAAGGAGCATCCAGGCCCAATGGCTTTGCATTTCAGAGGATATAACTGTGAAAGGGAAGGTTGTAGGGTTAAAAACTATGCACTACATAAGTCAGGTGCTGAGGCAAATGTCTGTAATCTCAGCGCATTGGGAGGCCAAGGTGGGAGATTGCTTGAGCTCAGGAGATTGAGATCAGCCTGGGCAACACAGCAAGACCTCATCTCCACTAAAAAAAAAAAAAAAAAATCAGCCAAGTGTGACACATGCCTGTAGTCTTAGCTGCTTGGAGGGCTGGCACAGGAGGATTGCTTGAGCCTGGGAGATTGAAGCTACAGTGAGCCGTGATCATGCCACTGCACTCCAGCCTGGGCAACACAGCAAGATCCTGTGTGTGTGTGTGTGTATATATATATATGTTTAGACAGGGCATGGTGGCTTATGCCTGTAATCCCACCACTTTGGGAGGCTGAGGCAGGCAGATCACCTGAGGTCAGGAGTTTGAGACCAGTTTGGTCAGCATGGAAAAACCTCATCTCTACTAAAAATACAAAAATTATCCAGGCATGATAGTGCACACTTGTAATCCCAGCTACTTGGGAGGCTGAGGCATGAGAATCTCTTGAACCCGGGAGGCAGAGTTTGCAGTGAGTGGAGATTGTGCCACTGCACTCCAGCCTGGGCACCAGAGTGAGACTCCATCTCCAAAAAAAAAAAAATATATATATATATATACATATATATATATATATATGTGTGTGTGTGTGTATGCACTACAATATGGATTCTGATATTTAAAATGAAATACCTACTAGATCAAAGCACTCAGATTATAGAAATTCTTCACTGTGAAAAGGTTGACAAAAATCTATGCCTGAGACAGAGTATGGCTATCCAGGTGCCATTTCCCTTTTAATTACTATGCCTTGTATCCACTTTTTTTTTTTTTTGAGTCAGAGTCTCGCTCCTGTTGCCCAGGCTGGAGTGCAGTGGCACGATCTTGGCTTACTGCAACCTCCACCTCCCTGGTTCAAGTGACTCTCCTTCCTCAGCCTCCTGAGTAGCTGGGATTACAGGCATGCACCATCACACTCAACTAATTTTTGTATTTTTAGTAGAGACGGGGTTTTGCCATGTTGGCCAGGCTGGTCTCAAACTCCGGGCCTCAGGTGATCCACCCACCTCGGCCTCCCAACGTGCTAGGATTACAGGCATGAGCCACCACCCCTGGCCCCTGTGTTCACATTTAAATTCTTGCTTCTTGTCTGAAAAAGCAGTATGTTCTATCCTCTTAAAAATGAACTACAGTTAAATATATGGTCAACACATTTTCTCCAAAATATGAGTTTTAAATTTCCCCTGTCTAGAGGAGTTAGCAGTCAAACTAATATAGTTTAGATTTAAATAGTCCCAAGATCTACACAGAATGTGCTGGACGTAGTTTAAATGAAACATAGGCTGGTGGAAGGACCAGGTGTGTGAGCCTGAGGCATAGCTTGTTTTTTAAAGAAATAGGGAAGCATTTAGCACCCGGCAAGGGGGCAGCAACTTGATTTGATGCAGATTGTGGTGCTGTGTGGACCACACAGAAAGGTGTAAATTGGTCCCAGTTTAGTGGCTCATGCCTGTAATCCCAGCACTGTGGGAGACCAAGGTGGGAGGATTGCCAGTTAGGTGGGAAGGCCTTGACAAAAGATCTGGAAAAGGAGTGGGCAAATTCTGCCCACTTCTTTCCATCTCCACCACTGCCCAATGCCAGGCATCATCCTTGCTCACCCGGTGTAGTGCAATGGGTTTATAATCAGTCTCACTCCTTCTATTTTGCACCATGTCTCAGTTCACACACCAGGTCCTTCCACCAACTCATATTCCATTTAAACTACATCTAGCACATCTAGTAAAATCTAGTTCTGTATGAATCTTTGTAGTATTTAAATCTAAATCATATTATGTTGACTGCTAAGACAGGGGAATTTTAAAGCTCCTATTTTGGGGAGAATGGATTGGCAATATTTACCAGCAGAAGGCGTAATTTTTCACAATTTACAAAACTAGGTTATTACTCCCCCACTTAAAACTTCCAGTGGATTCCCTTCACAAGGAAATAAACTCTGAAGTCCTTCTCTTGGCCCATGAGGCCATGCATGAGCTCTCCCTTGCTTGCTCTTTTGCCTGACCTCCCACCCTTATGCACTTTGCTCTGGTCTTGCCACTTCTTCCAGCACAGGGCCTGTGTACCTGCTCTTTCTATGAGGAGAATTCTCCTCTTGTTCTGTATTTGCTCTGTGGACTCCTTCTTGCCACTTAGTTTTCTGCTTACATGTTACCTCCACAGAGAGTCCTTACCTGACAACCCCAATATAAAGTAAATCAACGAGCACTCCCATGAATAAGCTGAGTGATTTTTGACAAGTTAATCTATCTAAAGCTAATTTATTAATTCAAAAGTAGGGCTTATAAGCAGGGCACGGTGGCTGACACCTGTAATCCCAGCACTTTGGGAGGCCAAGGCAGGTGGATCACTTGAGGTCAGGAGTTTGACACCAGCCTGGCCAACATGGAGAAACCCTGTCTCTACTAAAAATACAAAAAAGTAGCCGGATGTGGTGTCAGGCACCTGTAATCCCAGCCACTCGGGAGACTGAGGCTCAAGAACCACTTGAACCTGGGAGGCAGAGGTTGTGGTGAGCCAAGATCATGCCACTGCACTCCAGCCTGGGCAACAGAGTGAAATTCTGTCTCAAAAAAAAAAAAAAAAAAGGGCCTTTAATAACCAATAGGGTTGCACAAGGATCCAATGAGATGAAATAGGGAGTGTGTAATAGATGAGTCACTCTATGAGGAAGGTCATTCTCATAGTCACCTCCCTCCTCCAGGCCTTCATGTGTTCCCACTGCCCTCCTGTAGCCATGTCTGGCCTTTCCATTTTCAGTCCCCCTCACTCCAATGTATCTTATATTCCACTGTCAGTTTGATGATATTCAAATTCTATTTTTTAAAAATTATTTCCTCACTCTTTTAAGAATGTAAGCCTCTACACTTCCCCCGACTTTCGGCCCCCTTTAATCACCACGAGCCATTCCTTAAGCACTTAGGAATTCAAATAGTACCGCTTTAGGACTGAAACTTTGTAGATGCCATAAAGACAACTTGAAGGCATCTTTGTTTCCTAGGCCAAAATTTGTAAATTTTTTTGCTCATCTGCATTATTCTGCTCATCAAGAAAAAAGGAAAGTGTGGTCCTTGAGACTTGCCTTCTCTCTTGTGATTGGCTGTGGCAGTTGGCAGAACCTGGCAAAGTTGCTGTGATGGTGAGAATGGTGAGAGAGGTTCCAATGATGGGCACAAGTGTTGTTGCCAGCAAGGTGTGTGCAGGCAGTGGAAGGAGGTCTGACCGGAATATCAACAGAGGGTGATAATACTTCTTAAGGACCCACCAAATGGGCTTCTAGGGACTGGAGTGAGTAGAGCAAACACTGCCCCCAGCACTCAGTCAACGAGAACATTGAATAGGATTGAACTGAATTAAACTGAACCCTTAAAAAGGCAGCATTTTAAAAGCTGCGAGAGTAATTTGAAACAAATTTAGGAAGAAAGTAGAGTGATGTCAGATGTATGCTTAATTGGGGCTGCTTTTTTTTTAAGGTGAAAAGGAAATCATTTCAACTTAGGTTAATGTAGGCCTCATTGAAGAAAAGACCTCAGTGGGCTGGATTTATAATAGATAATCTGAGCACTGCCAGATTGTTTGCAGGGGATTAAAGTACTTGTTCTTTTAAACACTTGACAGGCATAGAATCCGAAATCTGGATCAGGCAGATATTAAGAAATCCGTATTCCATAGCTTCTCAAACTTCAACATGCAAAGGAATCACCCGGGCAACCTTTTTAAAATGCAGATTCTGATCCAGTGGGACCAGGGTGAGGTCTGAGACTCTTTCCTTGTAACAAAATCCAGATGAAGCTGATGGTCTAAGGACCTCATTTTGAAAGGAAAGGGTCTGTTTTAACCTCCGTGTTTCCTAGAGGAGAAACTGAGGCTCTGAGAAGTGAAATGTCTTGCCTATGCTCCCAGAGTCTCTGGCTCTAGTCATGTGCTTTTTTTCTATTGTGCTTTGATGTTTTATTGAAAGAGTCTGTAGAAATCACAGCACCACACAAAGCTACCTGAGTGGTGACAGCCAAGGCATGTTGGCAGCTTAGATGGTACCAAGGGCAGAGTAGGACAAAGCATGGAAGAAGGAGGAGGAGGTGGTGACCAAGTGTTGCTGGCCAACAAAGTCATGCTAACACATATAGCAGGTGTATTTAAATCACTGACTCAAGCAAAAGAGAATGGGATTAACAAATAATAGTTTTAACATTCTTTTCTATAATTTTAAAGTTAGTAGGCAAACAGGGTTGATGTCAGGGAGATATTTTTAGGCAAGGGGCCCTCTCAGCACCCCTCACATGATGTCAGTAACTAAACTATTCTGCCTCCTCATGTGGCTGGCGCTGGCAATAATGATTTATTTCTGAGCTTTAACTTCAGTGAAAGTGACAAGGTTAAAAGTTAAAGGTCAAAGATATTTTTAACTCTTAACCTGTTAACCAGCCAATTAATTAGTTATTTTAATTATGCATTGTTGACCTGTTTCCCTGCTATGGAAATATTTAATTGTAGGGAAAGAAAATGTATAAAGATAATTATTAAAGTAATCTCTTTGCCTTCTTGAGATTTTAACACAATCAATTTGCTGAGGCTAATTCCCACATTGGGTTCCATAATCCTTGGCTTCGACGCTGCGATTCCAGTACCTTCACTGTATCCTAAAACAGAACCACCCTCTCCCAGATCCATTCCACTTCACAATCTGAAGTTTTCCATCTATACTAGAAATCTCTCTACCTTTATACTTATTAGTTATTGAATTAGCTAGTTAATTCTTATATCTGATGCTTATGTATCAGTACTATTCTATTAAATTACAGTTGCATTGGCCAAGATAGTGCTAAAGTAACTGGATTATCTAGCGGTAGCTGGGACTCAATCTATCTGCTTGGTTACTTGTAAGCCAACACACCCTAGTTTCACCAGGACAGCATCCCAGCATACACCTTGGAGACCTTGGTGCTGTGGACGCCCTGGAAAAATTAAATGAAGTTAGGTGATTATACACAGTGAATTTGCTTGTGCCCAGGAAACAGGCATAATGATAACCCAGACACCTATAGCAGAGTCTTGGGGTACATATGGAGGTTACAGAGACAAGCAGGAAAGAACCAGGAGTTAAGGTATCTGAATAGTTACTTTAGGTCTCCTTTTACTTGGCATCGGTGGCTTTAGCCTGTACATATCAAAGGTCAGAGTGTACAGAATCCCTTTTGCTGCATAGGCCACTTCCCAGGATGTCCTTAGCTGAACTTTGAACCAGTGAAAAACAAGAAAATAAACACTGCTCCCTTACCTTGCCAATTTTTAGTGCATGCAACATTATACAGTTATTCCAGAAGTGAGAAACTATCTGTCTAAAGTTATAACTTTTGATACCTCAAGTATCATTAGTCATTTTACTTTTATCCCTCTGAATATGCAAAATTGTTCAAGCTTGTAACAATCTTTGGTTTTGGTGCATAAGCCTATATAAGTTTTTCAACTTGAAAAATATTTCACTTATATTTCATGGATGCATTTTGGACTCAAGAGAGCTGGGGAGAAGAGGGCCACACTTAGAGAATACTGTTGGCGAAAAAAAGGTGTTAAACTCTGCGGAGTTTAAATAGTATATACAGAAAATACAGTTGTGCTTATTAACCAGTAGTATGACACAGCAGACGAAATGTTAAGCTACGAGAATGACTTGCAAGCAAACATAGCAAATGTTGACTGGAGAAAAGATCACAGCATTTAGACTTTAGAAAATAGAAATTCTGATCAGGCACAGTGGCTCATGCTTGTATTCTCAGCACTTTGGGAGGCCGAAGCGGGTGGATCACTTGAGGCCAGGAGTTCAAGACCAGCCTGGCCAACATGGTGAAACCCCATCTCTACTAAAAATACAAAAATTAGCCAGGCGTGGTGGCACAGGCCTGTAGTCCCAGCTACTCAGGAGGCTGAAGCAGGAGGCTCTCTTGAACCTAGAAGGTGGAGGTTGCAGTGAGCTGAGACTGCACCACTGCACTCCAGCCTGGGCGACAGAGTGAGACTGTCTCAAAAAAATAATAACAATGAATTAAATAAATAAATAAATAATAGAAATTCTGGGCCAGGCACAGTGGCTCAGACCTGTAATCCCAGCGCTTTTGGAGGCTGAGGTGGGCGGATCACTTGAGGCCAGGAGTTCAAGACCAGCCTAGCCATCAAGGTGAAACTCCGTCTCTACTAAAAAAATACAAAAATTGGCCGGATGTGGTGGCATGTGCCTGTAGTCTCAGCTACTCGGAAGGCTGAGGCAGGAGAATCACTAGAACCTGGGAGGTAGGGGCTGCAGTAAGCCAAGATGGTGCCACTGCACTCCAGCCTGGGTGACAGAGCAAGACTGTCTCAGAAAAGAAAGAAAAGGAAATAGAAATCGTGGATTCTAGGCCTTCCACTTGTTTCCTCACCACCTCCTCCACTTCCCCAGATCCCCCCACCCATCACCATGTTATAACTTTACAGATATCATAACTGCTCTTGTTGATTATAGAAGAAAGAACCTAAGCTGTCAGAAAGCAAGTACTCTACCTGCTCTTGAAACGGAAACAGAAATTTACACATGGCTGGATCTCATTCTCAGTGCCAGCCTTTCCCCCACATCTTTACATAACTAATTTGCTTAACAATCCTCTTCCACAGGACACAAAAGTGATATGCGGCTCAGCTTCATCTGCATATTCACCTCTGAATGTCCTCGTCATGGTGCACCTGCTCCTGTTTGAATGCTTACCTTAATGGAACAGGCTGAGTCAGCATCTGCTTGCACCTGAACCCTTGATTGCAAGTAAGCGGATTGCCGGGAGGTGGCTGGGTTGCATCAGCTGCAGTAGAGGACAGAGTTCTGTTGGGAAGGCAGGGAAAGGAGAGAAAACTTCAACAGAAATAGTCCAAGTGTTGCGAAGTTAAAAATAAAACAATATCACAAGGGGCAATGTGACCAGGCTCAGCTTACGACTTTTTCCTTCCCCTGTATTTATCAACACTCAGTCTCTACTGGAGTGGCATTTAGCAGGGGAAACTGAATGAGAAGTGAAGTTTTATATCAATAGGTTTTCTTTCTCTCGAGGAAGGAGGAAAATCCTTTTAAGAAGGATCATTTTCAAGGCCAGAACAGCCTCTCAGATTCCTGCATGTGCAGTCGGCAGGCCCAGCTGTGCTGAAGGAGGCTGGCACAGCCTTCAGGACTGGCTGCTGCTCTAATTATAACCATGCTCCTCACCTAAACCCATCACTGGCTGAAGCAGCAACTTGTGCAAATGACATGCTGTCCTGCTTCAGTTTCTCCTATCTCTTGTCATGACAAGTAAGTGTCTGTCCTCCCCTGGTCCTTTCATCTTTCCTGGAAAAGGGAGAGTTTGTAATTCAGATACCAGGTGTAGAGTAAATCCAGTGTAAGAGAATTAGAGGTTGTAGGAGGCTTTAGCTGTCATTTAGTCCAGCTCCCTCTTTTTACAGATGAGGAGACAGAGATTCAGAAAAGGGAAATTGCTCATCCCAGGTCACACATCTCGTTAGTGGAAGAGCCAGAGGAAAGCCCCAGACAGCTTGTTTAACTCTCAGTCTAGCGTTCTTTATCTTATCATCTTCAGATAAACTCATTCAGGATCTTGTGAGTGAAAAAAATATAGAATCCCGGCTTTGGTGTTTTCTTTTTCTTTTTTTTTTTTTTGAGACAGAGTCTCGCTCTGTTGCCCAGGATAGAGTGCAGTGGCGCGATCTTGGCTCACTGCAACCTCCACCTCCTGGCTTCAAGTGATTCTCCTGCCTCAGCCTCCTGAGTAGCTGGGATTACAGGCACGTGCCACCATACCTGGCAAATTTTTGTATTTTTAGTAGAGATGGGGTTTCACCATGTTTGTCACGCTGGTCTCGAAATCCTGACCTCATGATCCTCCCACCTCAGCCTCCCAAAGTGCTGGGATTAGGTATGTGATTTTGACAAATTTACTTAACCATTTTCTATTTCAGTTTTCCCCATTGTGAAATGACGATGATACTTGGTGCGACCACATGTAACTGTGTCAGTACACATAAGGCACATGAATGATATGTACCACATACCAAGTGCTCCACAATGCCAGCTGTTATTTGAATGTATTTGAATGTATTTTGACTAAGAGCAGATGTGCTAAATTTGGCTGTGATTAACAGCCATTGAATTAACCTTTCCCCTGGATTCTTCATACATGTATGTACATGGAGGTAAACTTATTTGGAATGAGCAAATAGCAGTTGAAAATTGTAAAAAATTTCTACACTGATCTTGTATCTTGAAACTTTGCTGAACTGGTTTATTAGTTCTAATAGTTTTCTTGTGGATTCCTTAGGATTTTCAAGACCATGCCATCTGTTAACAAAAATATTTTAACTTCTTTCTTTGCGATTTGGATGCCTTTTACTTCCTTTTCTTGCTGTTTTTCCCTGCCTAGAACTTCCAGCACTATGTTTAACAAGAGTGGTGAGAGTGGCCACACTTCACTTGTTCCTGATCTTAGGGGGGAAGCATTCAGTCTTCCACCAATGAGGACAATGTTACCTGTGGATTTTTGTAGATGGCCTTTATCAAGTTGAAGGAGAGGAGTTTGATAGTTTGTTCTAGTTTGTTGAGTGAATCAAGAAAGAGTGTGGATCTTCATCAAATGCTTTTTCTGTGCCCAGCAAGATGATCATGTAGTTTTTGTCCTTTATTCTATTAATATCATGTATTACATTGAAGAATTTTTTTATGTTGAATCAATCTTCCATTCCTGAATAAACCCTACTTGGTCATGGTATCTATCCTTTTCATATGTTGCTAAATTTAGTTTGTTAGTATTTTATTGAGAATTTGTTTTTTCAAGTCAGATGCATAATGTGCCAATGTTGAAACAAGCTTCGAGGGTGGCACTCACACATCCACGTGAATGCCCAATCATCACATTCGTGAACTACAAAAGGATCTTATTGAGGATTTTTGCGTCTATATTCAGAAGAGGTATTACAGGTTGAGTATCCCCAATCTGAAATCTGAATTCCAAAATGCTTTAAAATCCAAAATTATTTGAGCGCTGATGTGACACCACAAGAGGAGAGTTCCACACTTGGCCTCATATGATGGGTCATAGTCAAAACGCAGTCCAAACTTGGTTTCATCCACAGAGTTACTTAAAATATTGTGCAATTACCTTCAGGCTATGTATATAAGGTGTATATGAAACATATATGAGTTGTGTTTAGGCTGGTGTCCCATCCTCAAGATATCTCATTATGTATGTGCAAATATTCCAAAAACTCCAAATCTGAAACGCTTCTGGTTCCAAGCATTTCCAATAGGGGATACTCACTATAGTCCGTAGTTCCCTTATGGCGTCTTTGTTCAGCTTTGGTATCCAGATAATATCGATCTCATAAAATGAGTTCCCTCTTTTTTTTTTTGGAAAAGTTTATGAAGGATTGGTGTTAATTCTTCTTTAAACATTTTGGTAGAACTTAGCAGTGAAGCCATCTGGGACTGGGCTTTTCTTTGTGGGAAGTTTTCAATTGTTAACTCAATCTCTGTGCTTGTTATAACTCTGTCTCAGTCTGTTTTTGTGTTGTTATAACAGAATACCTGAGACTGGGTAATTTATGAAGAGAGATTTATTTCTTACAGTTCTGAAGGATGGGAAGTCTTCCAGTCTCAGACGGAAGATGGAGGGGCCACACCTGGCCAGGGCCTTCATGTTTCATCCTCCCATGGCAGAAGGAAGGGAGAGGAAGAGGTAAGAGAGAGAGAGAAAGATAGAGGTGGGGGTGGGGATAAAGATTTTGGGGAAGAAGAAGGCGAACTCATCCTTTTATCAGGAACCCACTTCTGAGATAACTAACCCACTCCCACAATAATGGCATTAATCCATTCGTGGGGGCTCTGCCTAGTAACCCTTAAAGGTCTCACCTCTCAAAGCTGTTGCTTTGGGGATTAAGTTTCCAACGCATGAGCTGTGGGGGACACATTTATACCACAGCAAGCTCTATTCACAACATCTATTTCTTGTGGAGTCAGATTTGGTATTCTGTGTCTTCCTAGGAATTTGTCCATTTCATTTAAGTTATCTAATTTGTTGGCATTCAATTGTTCATAGTATTTCTTTCTAATAATTTTTATTTCTATAAGTTTGGTAATAAAATCTTGACTTTTCTTTCTGATTCTAGTAATTTGAGTCATTTGAGGGGGTGGTCAATCTAGCTAAATGTTTGCCATTTTGTAGATCTTTACAAAGAACCAGCTTTTGATTTCATAATTTTTTTCTGTATTGCTTTTCTATTCTCTATTTCATTTATTTTTGTTCTAGGCTTTCCTTCTTTCTGCTTTCTTTGGACTGTTATTATCAATTATTGAGAATGTTGTATGAATATACCACATTATGACTATGTATTGGTGAAGTTTTCTTAAGAATTTTAATTTTTGTTAAAATTTGCCTCATATATTTTTGGTATATGTTGTTAAGTATATTTAAGTTCAAAGTTATTATATATTTCAGGTTAGTTGTTCCTTTTGTTGTTGTCTAATATACTTCATTTCTAAAAAAAACTGTTTTGGCCAGGTGAGGTAGCTCACACCTGTAACCTCAGCCCTTTGGGAGGCTGAGACGGGAGGATCACTTGAGCTCAGGAGTTTGAGGCCAGCCTGGGCAACATGGCAAAACCTGTCTCTACTAAAAATACAAAAATTAGCTGGGTGTGGTGGCGTACACCTGTAGTCCCAGCTACTTGGGAGGCTAAAGCAGGAGAATCGTTTGAACCCGGGAGGCGGAGGTTACAGTGAGCCGAGATTGCACAGCCTGGGTGACAGAGCAAGACTCCATCTCAATAAAAAAGTTTTGCCTTAAAGTTTAATTTGACAGATATTAATAAAACTATGCCACTTCCTTCCTATGTAAAGCTATTGATCTGAGACTTTTAAAAAATATATATAAGTATTTGAAGCTATAAATTTCCTTCTAAGCATTGATTTAGCTTCATCCCATGTTTTGTTTTGTTGAGCTTTTGTTTTTTTCAGTTAAAAGTTCCAATTTTACTCATGATTTCTTCTATTTATTTATTTATTGAGACAGTATCACTGTGTTGCTCAAGCTGGAGTGCAGTGGCACAGTCACAGCTCACTGCAGCCTCGACCTCTGTGGCTCAAGGGATGCTCTTACCTTAGCCTCCCAAGTAGCTGGGACCATGGGCTCTGGCCGTCATGCCCAGCTAATTTTTTATTTTTTGTAGACACAGGGTTTTGCCATGTTGCTCAGACTGTGATTACCTCTTTAACCACTGGTTATTTAGGAATGTGTTGTTTAATATCCACATATTTGTGAATTTCCCAAATTTTATTGATTTCTAATTTTGTTCCATCATGTTTGGAGAACCCACTGCATAGTTGCAATCCTTGTGATTCTCCTGCCTCAGCCTCCCAAGTAGCTGGGACTACAGGTGCGTGCCACCATGCCCAGCTAATTTTTTTTTTTTTTTTTTTGTATTTTTAGTAGAGACAGGATTTCACCATGTTGGCCAGGATGGTCTCGATCTCTTGACCTCGTGATCTGCCCGTCTTGGCCTCCCAACGTGCTGGGATTACAGGTGTGAGCCACTGCGCCTGGCCTATTCAAAACATTTTCTATGTCCTTTTTTAAGTTTTGAAGTTTTCTCCACGGAGGTATTAATTTTCTTTGTGAATTTCTAGGTACTTTTACATTTTTCATTGAGAGGTACTTATGTTTCTTCTATTTTTTATTTTTTATTTTTATTTTTGAGACAGAGTCTTGCTCTGTTGTCCAGGCTGGAGTGCAGTGGTGTGATCTCAGCTCACTGCAACCTCCACCTCCCGGGTTCAAGCAATTCTCCTTCCTCAGCCTCCCGAGTAGCTGGGATTACAGGTGTGTGCCACCATGCCTGGCTTTTTTTTTTTTTTTTTTGTATTTTTAGTAGAGACGGGATTTCACCATGTTAGTCAGGCTGGTCTCAATCTCCTGACCTCGTGATCTGCCCACCTCGGCCTCCCAAAGTGCTGGGATTACAGGCGTGAGCCACCACCCCCGGCCCTTATGTTTCTTTATTACTGGTATTCAGAAATGGTATTAATTTTGTAGGTTAATCATGTGGCTGGAAAATATGCTAACTTGTCATTCTAAAAGTTTGACTCTTTATTTTGTGAGTTTTGCAAGTTTATCATCTCACCTTCAAAAATCTGTTTTTATTTCTTCCTGTGCTAGTTTTTACACCTCTTATTATGTCTGGACCATTGTACTATATATATATATTATTTTTTCATTGTACTATATTAAAACTAGTGGTGACAGTAATTTCCCCTCAAATTAGGACTGAAAGTCCCATTTTTAAAAACCCCAAATTCAGCCTGGGCAACAAGGTGAAACCCCATCTCCACTAAAAATACAAGAATTAGCCAGACATGGTGGTGCATGTCTGTAGTCTCAGCTACTCAGAAGGCTGAGGTGGGAGGATTGTTTGAGCCCAGGAGGCAGAGGCTGCAGTCAGCCAAGATGGTGCCACTGCACTCCAGCCTGGGTGACAGAGTGCTGTCTACAAAAAACAAACAACAAACAAAAAATGAAAAATTGGAAACAAAATGTAAGTTTATAACTTTCTGTCATTAAAAGTGGATGATAGTGTACTCACTTCCGCAACACATATACTAAAATCGGAATGATACAGAGAGAAAAGTGGATGATGGTTTCTTCGGTTTCCTTGAAAAAAAGTGTTTTTAAACTAGATAACCCAGCCGGGTGCGATGGTGCACTCCTGTATTCCTAGCACTTTCGGAGGCTGTGGCAGGTGGATGGCGTTAAGTCCAGGAGTTGGAGACCAGCCTGGGCAACATGGCAAAACCTCGTCTCTATAAAAAACACAAAAATTGGCCAGGCTCGGTGGCTCATGTCTGTAATCCCAGCACTTTGGGAGGTCAAGGCAGGCGGATCATTGGAGGTCAGGAGTTCAAGACCAGCCTGGGCAACGTGGTGAAACTCCGTCTCTACTAAAAATACAGAAGTTAGCCAGGCATGGTGGCACATGCCTATAATCCCAGCTACTCAGGAGGCTGACACAGGAGAATCACTTGAACCCCAGGAGGTGGAGGTTGCAGTGAGCCGAGATCCCACCACTGCACTCCACCCTGGGTGACAGTGCGAGATTCTGTCTCAAAAAAAAAAAAAAAAAAAATTAGCCAGGTGTGGTGGCGGGCATCTGTAGTCCTAGCTACTCAGGAGGCTGAGGTGGGAGGATCACCTGAGCCCAGGAGGTCAAGGCTTTTGTGAGCCGTGATTGTACCACTGTATTCCAGCCTGGGCGACAGAATGAGAGCTAGTTTCAAAAAAATAAAAGTGGATAACCCCCAAAACCACTGTCCTACTTTTAGAAAATCCAAGATAGTTTCGGGAAGGGAATTTTGGAGTCTCATTGGCCATGAAAGGGACTAGGCAGGCTTCTCAGGGAGACTTGTGGGGCTGATTACGTAGTGCCCAGCTCTACTTGGAAAACTCTTTTTGCAACATTTACATGGAAATCAGAGACACAGACCCAGATGTTTGGGTTAAAATGAGACAAAGGAAAAAAACAGTCATGTACAAGAGGCAAGAAGACCACTTTTCTAAATGATCTATATTTATTAGTACTCTGGTCAGAGAAATCCCAAGTCTACCACATTGGAGGTTTTCTGGAATTCCAGGCTATCTGTTAGACTGTAGGCTTCAAAGCCTTGGCTTGTCATATTGGGCCAGGTTTGTGCAGGAAATAGGCCTACAGCTGGACCAGCAAAGATGCTGAGAGAGGAACCCTGTCCTCCTACCTGGTACTTTGTGGGTGAGAGATACTGATACAGACAGTGGAAAGAAGAGCTGGATGTCTCATTCTCATCAGGAAGACTGTACAGTTCTATGATTTGGAATATGTCATAGGCATCAGAGTACAAAGCAGGAACCGAGGCCACCAGCCTCTCCCACTGAGTATCTTGCATTTGGAAGTCACTGGTAGAACTCTCAGTGAAGGTAGAGTTCCATGCCCAATGGGAAGGGTCTAAGGGCTGAGATGGAAGGGAGCTGTAGAAATCTGAAATCACAGGAGAAAAAGCATAAGGACTGGGGGATGTTCTGGGGGAGGTGGGCACATTCTTCTTGGATGGAAGGATCTGGTTTCGTTGCTTTGCTGATTGCTGCTGCTGCTGCTGCTGCTGCTTCTTCAATTTGAATCGCCGGTTCCTGAACCAAACCTGGGAGTGGGGGAAGAGGGGGAGATGGTGGTCTGTTATTGGAGGAGGCATTGGAGGCTTCTCCTGAGTGAAAACAGCCAGGTTATAATCTTCATGTCCTCTCTAATTCACCATGACACTGGGCTCTGCAAGAGCAGAGATGGGCATGACTGGAGTCAATAGGAGGGATGATGAAGATCAGGTCTGGGACCCCAGAAAGGAAGAAAGCGGGTGTGTTTCAGGGTTTGTGCTGGGTGTTCAGAGATAGGGTCCTGAACTCTAGAGAAGAGAGGCTAGTTCAGGGATCTAGGATCTAGGGAGAGGTGAAGAATTTGAACTGAAGGATTTTTAAGGATTATTTTAGGAGGTCTCTCCTATAAGAAATACTCCAGTAAAAATGTATGGCCAGTCACGGTGGCTCACACCTGTAATCCCAGCACTTTGAGAGTCTGAGGTGAGAGGATCACTTGAGCTCAGGAGTTTGAGACCAGTCTGGGCAACATAGTGAGACCCCATCTCTGAAAAAAAGAGAAAAAAGAAAAACGTCATGGGCTTTAGCAGACTCAGAGGTTAGAGGGAGTATTATTTGTCTGTTGGTAGCATTATGAATAAACAGATTGCAGGGCTTTGCTTAAAAAGACTCTAAGCGAGGAGTCTATCTGGATGAGCACCTTTCTGCTATTTGAACTCTATAGTACAAGTATTAAAAATAAGATTTCTGGGGTTTTAGTTCTAGCAACACTATTTCTTATCTCTGTGGCCCAGTTACTTTGCCTCTGAACCTCATTTTTTCTCATTTTTCAAACTGCATGAGAGTGAGGCCAGTATTTGCGATGTCCCCAGTTTGATACCGTTTCAGTAGGTACTCAATTAATGAAATATTATTGTGGGGCAGGGGTGGAGGGTGGGGAATTTCCAGGCTGGATAGGTGAATGTGGCTTGGATGGGGGTACCAAGCACACCACAGGGGATCCGACCTTTACTGTTGACTCCGGTAGGTCGAGTCTCAAAGCTAGTTTCTCCTGAAGATTTCTATCTGGGAACATGGTCTGGCTAAACAGAGCTTCTAGCTCTTCACACTGTTGGCGGGTGAAAGAAGTACGTTCTTTATGCCTTCTCCGTATTGCTTCAGGGCAGAGATAAAGAAGGGGTGGTTACATTTACATTACCAATCTCTCCCCCCAACCAAAAAAACAAAAACCAAAAAACAAATCACCATGGTGAATCTCTCATGCCTTTCCTCCAACCAGGCTTAGGATCCAGAAAAAATGAGGCAAAAATAAACACTATAGATAAAACTATAGGCTAATGCCAATTACGAACATAGATGAAAATAACTTATATAAAACATATTTAATCCCACTTTAAATGTACATATTTCTAAACTTATAATATCTTATTTTTTCAGTTCATATATATATGTGAAATCCAATATACTTAGAAATATTGATTTTTTTCTCCTCGCATTTAATAAAATTATTCTACTCAAACTGTATTTACCTTAGATAGCCATATCTTAAATATTCTGAGCCTGTTCTTTTAATTAAATAACATCGTTTTACCAGGCACTTATTCTTTACTTTCAAATAAGTAGTTTGTGATACAATATTTCTGGAATGTGTCTGTGGAATACTGTTACTGGGAATTTTCTTCTAAGCCACAGGAAACTTATTTATATAATATTAAGATAACCACTTTCCCCCCACACTCATCCCATAGGGGTGCATTTTTGACTTCCACAACCTAACTACTTACTGTAAATTGTTTAAAAATAAGAACTTGATTTATTCATTTATTTGGAAAAGCAATATGTACAAATAGTACAAAATTGAAACCATCCCTGTTCCCCAACCACCCAATTACTCTCTAGAGCTGTTCTGTTCAATACAGTAGCCACTGCTTCAAATGACTATTAATCATGGGAAATGTGGCTAGTTCCACTGAGGAGCTGATTTTTTTTTTTAACAGAGTCTCCCTCACCAGCCCAGGCTGGAGTGCAGTGCAGTTGCTTGATTATAGCTCACTGCAACTGCCATCTCCCTGGCTCAAGTGATTCTCCCACATCAGCCTCCCAAGTAGCTGGGACTAGAGGTGCACACACCATGCCTGGCTAATTTTTGTGTGTATGTGTGTGTAGAGATGAGGTTTTGCTACGTTGTCCAGGCTGGTCTCAAACCCCTGGGCTCAAGTCATCCTCCCACCTCCACCTCCCAAAGTGCTAGAATTATAGGTATGAGCCACTGTGCCGGTAATTTTTAATTTTATTAAATGTTAATTTAAAATTAAAAACTGATAGTGCAATTATTGGGAAACTAGTATGCTTGGAACAACTTGGGCACGTCAACCTTTTTTCAACTGTGATTTTATGAAATCTAAATGCAGATCAAGTATTTCTCATGAAATATTTAGCATCTAGACTGAGATATGCAAAGTGTAAAGTATTCACTGGATTTTAAAGTCTTGCTATGAACAAAGAATGTAAACCATCTCATTGGATTATATTTTGTCTGCTTAACAAAATTGTTACATTTTATGAATGTGTTGCATTTAATGTCATATATACATTGTTTAATTACCTATTAAAAGTAAAGTTAGAAGCTTTAAACTTACTATTTTGGCCAGGCATGGTGGCTTACACCTGTAATCCCAGCACTTTGGGCAGACCACTTGAGGTCAGGAGTTTGAGACCAGCCTAGCCAACATGGCGAAACCCCATCTTTACTAAAAATACAAAAATTAGCCTGGAGTGGTGATGTGTGCCTGTAAGCCCAGCTACTTGAGGCACGAGAGTCGCTAGAACCCGGGAGGCAGAGGTTGCAGTGAGCTCAGATCATGCCATTGCACTCCTGGGCAACAGAGCGAGACTCGGCCTCAAAAAAGAAATAATAATAATAAACTTGCTATCTACTTGTGTGTATCTAAACACAACATATAAAAGTAAATTAAATAAAAAACATATAGATGATACAGTAAAGGAAGCAGTGGGTTTTTGTGTGTGTTTTTAGCTTTTTACATACTTTTGAATCATTAGCTTGCTTCTGTATTTATTCAAAATGTCCCTTGAAATAGGACTGTCTCTACTAAAAATACAAAAAATTAGCCAGGTGTGGTGGCACACACCTGTAATCCCAGCTACTCAGGAGGCTGACGCGGGAGAATCACTTGAACCCAGGAGGCGGAGGTTGCGGTGAGTCAAGTCCGCACCACTGCACTCCAACCTGGGCGAAAAAGTGAGACTTCATCTCAAAAAAAAAAAAAAAAAAAAAAAATATATATATATATATATATATATATATATATACACACACACACACACACACACTTTATAACTCAAAATTATGATTTATGAATATATAGAGAGTAGACTACAAAAATTATGAGAACCTATTGCAATGACAACCTCAGAGAGGCGGTAGAATGGAACTGATAGAAATGGTTGAGTACTTTTGTTTTACCTCCATTATCTTAATTTATTTTGTTTATTTATTTTATTATTATTTTTAGAGATGAGGTCAGGTGTTCGAGACCAGCCTGACCAACATGGTGAAACTCCGTCTCTACTAAAAATACAAAAATTAGCTGGGTATGGTGGTGCATGCCTGTAATCCCAGCTACTCGGTAGGCTGAGGCAGGGGAATCACTTGAACACGGGAGGTGGAGGTTGCAGTAAGATAAGGTCTTGCTCTGTCTTAGGAGTTCGAGACCAGTCTGGACCACATGGTGAAATCCCGTCTCTACAAAAAAGGGTGTAGTGGCACGCACCTGTATTCCCAGCTACTCGGGAGGCTGAGGTGGGAGAATCAGTTGAACCTGGGAGGTTGAGGCTGCAGTAAGCCGAGACCGCGCCACTGCACTCCAGCTTGGATAACAGAGTGAAACCTGTCTCAAAAAAAAAAAAAAGAAAAAGAAAGAAAGAAAGAAAATATAAATTTGATTTTGGAAGGCCAGGTGCGGTGGCTCATGCCTGTAATCCCAGCACTTTGGGAGGCCAAGGCGGGCAGGTCACGAGGTCTCGCTATGTTGCCCAGGCTGGTGTCTAACACCTGGGCTCAAGGGATCCTCCTGCCTCAGCCTTCACAGTAGCTGGGACTAAATGTGCACCACCATACCCAGCTCATCAGCCTCCTGATTCTATTCCAGGAAAACCCATCTCAATCAAATATGACCAACATACAAGATATTTAGTCCTAGATTTAGGTCTGTTATATTCCCACCTGGTAACTACCCTCTTAGGGAAGGACAAGTGGGCTCCCTGAGAAGAGAGACAGACTACAGAGAGGGCACAGGGGAACAGAGCTTGCTGGAACTGGCTTGGTCCTGTGGTATCAAGGACACGCTGGAATCACTGATGCTGATTAAAATATGTGGCTGAGGAGTCACAAAGGATACCCTATTCATCAGAGTACTGTGGAAATAAACATTATATACTTGAAAGTATTTTCAGTCAGCCTTGGCTAAAATGAAAATTAAAGAAACTATAGATCAGTTTGGTATCAGATAAGGAAAAATAAAAAGCCTGGAGCCAGGATATACTTTGTGTTACAAATACTTCAATAATTATAAATGCAGACCTAAGTTATTTTTTAGGGCAATGTGATAAGGAAGATTAAGTCAAGGAAACATCATATATGGACAACTACCAATAATATCCCAGGAAAACTCACATCCATGTGGGGCACATTTCTTCCAGAAATTTAAATGTATACATGCTGTCTTCTGAAAACTTTGATCTATTTCTTATTCAATTAGCTCAAGGAGTCCATAATATGCAAGTTGCACTGTGGAAAAGTTTTAAGCAGTAATCTTGATATATGTTCAACAGTAGAAATTTTGCTTTTAAAACTATACTTTTCAGGCTGGGCACGGTGGCTCACGCCTTTAATTCCAGCACTTTGGGAGGCCGAGGCAGGTGGATCACGAGGTCAGGAGATCAAGACCATCCTGTCTAACATGGTGAAACCCCGTCTCTACTAAAAATACAAAAAAAAAAAAAATAGCCGGGTGTGGTGGCGGGTGCCTGCAGTCCCAGCTACTCATGAGGCTGAGGCAGGAGAATGGCATGAACCTGGGAGGCAGAACTTGCAGTGAGCCGAGATTGCGCCACTGCCCTCCAGCCTGGGCAACAGAGCGAGACTCTGTTTAAAAAAAAAAAAAAAAGATAAAACTATACTTTTCTAGGAATATGATTATGAACCTATTACCCAAACTCTTCACCTCAATTTCTTTTTTAAAATTTTTTAATTTTTTAAATACAGATGGGGTCTTGCTATGTTGCCCAGGCTAATCTCAAACTCCTTGGCTCAAGTGATCCTCCCCACCTCAGCCTCCCAAAGTGCTAGAATTATAGGTGGAAGCCACCACACCCAGCCCACCTCAGTTTCATCAAGCATAAAAGGGGAATGTGGCCAGATGTGGTGGCTCACACCTGTAATCCCAGCACTTTGGGAGGCTGAGGTGGGTGGATCACCTGAGGTCAGGAGTTTGAGATCAGCCTGACAAACATGGAGAAACCCCATCTCTACTAAAAATACAAAATTAGCCAGGTATGGTGGCGCATGCCTGTAATCCCAGCTACTCTGGAGGCTGAGGCAGGAGAATCGCTTGAACCTGGGAGGCAGGAGGTTGCAGTGAGCCAAGATTGCGCCATTGCACTCCAGCCTGGGCAACAAGAGTGAAACTCTGTCTCAAAAAAAAAAAAAAAAAAAAAAAAGTGGGGTAGGGGGAATGTTAAGAGTACGTACTTTTGGCCAGGTGTGGTGGCTCACGCCTGTATTCCCAGCACTTTGGGAGGCCAAGGCGAGCGGATCGCTTGAAGTCAGAAGTTTGAGACCAGCCTGGCCAACACGGTGAAACCCTGTCTCTACCAAAAATACAAAAATTAGCCAGATATGGTGGCAAGCACCTGTAATCCCAGCTACTCAAAAGGCTGAGGTAGGAGAATCGCTTGAACCCCAGGAGGCAGAAGTTGCAGTGAGCTGAGATTATGCTAGTGCACTCCAGCCTGGGCGACAGAATGAGACCTTGCCACACACACAAAAATGAATACCTACTTTATAATAGGGTTTGTAAATTTATTACATGAATGTATTAATGTAAGGCACTAATTATATTGATTTATTAATGTAAAGGCATTAATACACTAGAATAATGTGTGGCACATTGTATGCACAACATACCTCTCTTTTGTAAATTAATTTTATTTTAGTTTAGAGTATGTCACTGAAAATGAAGTCTTTTCAGCCGTGTAATGTGACATGTAAAATATACTTTTCTGGCCAGGTGTGGTGGCTCATGCTTGTAATCCCAGCACTTTGGGAGGCCAAGGCAGGCGGGCGGATCACTTGAGGTCAGGAGTTCAAGACCAGCCTGGTCAACATGGTGAAACCCTGTCTCTACTAAAAATACAAAAAATTAGCTGGTGTGGTGGCACACACCTGTAATCCCAGCTACTCAGGAGGCTGAGGCAGGAGAATCACTTGAACCCAGGAGGTGTAGGTTGCAGAGAGCCAAGACCATGCCACTGCACTCCAGCCTGGGAGAAAAAGTGAGACTCCATTTAAAAAAAAATAAAATAAAATAATATATATATATATATGTACATGTAGATATATATATGTACATGTAGATATATATGTACATGTAGATATATATATACACACACATATATACACAACACACTTTTCTTTATAACTCAAAATTATAATTTATGAATATATAGAGAGTAGACTACAAAAATTATGAGAAACCTATTGTAATGACAACCTCAGAGAGGAGGTAGAATGGAACTGATAGAAATGGTCATCAAGTACTTTTGTTTTATCTCCATTATCTTAATTTATTTTATTATTATTTTTAGAGACAAGGTCTTGCTCTGTCTTAGGAGTTTGAGATCAGTCTGGACCACATGGTGAAATCTTGTCTCTACAAAAGAGGGTGTAGTGGCACACACCTGTAGTCCCAGCTACTCGGGAGGCTGAGGTGGGAGGATCAGTTGAACCTGGGAGGTTGAGGCTGCAGTAAGCCGAGACTGTGCCACTGCACTCCAGCTTGGATAACAGAGTGAAACCTCTCTCAAAAAAAGAAAAGGAAAGAAAGAAAGAGAGAGAAAAAGAAAGAAAGAAACAAAGAAAGAAAGAAAGAAAGAGAAAGAAAGAAAAAGAAAGAGAAAGAAAGAACAATGAGAATATAAATTTGAGTTTGGAAGGTCAGGCATGGTGGCTCATGCCTGTAATCCCAGCACTTTGGGAGGCTGAGGCGGCTAGATCACAAGGTCAGGCATTTCAGACCAGACTGACCAACATAGTGAAATCCTGTCTCTACTAAAAATACAAAAATTAGCTGGGCGTGGTGGCGCACGCCTGTAATCCCAGCTACTCGGTAGGCTGAGGCAGGGGAATCACTTGAACTCAGGAGGCAGAGGTTGCAGTGAGTCGAGATCACACTACTGCACTCCAGCCTGGGTGACAGAGCAAGGCTCCATCTCAGAAATAAATAAATAAATAAATTGAGTTTGGAAATAGACACACTTTAGCCACTGGACCATCCAAACCGCCACAGTCTCAGGGAACACATATGTCCATTATTATTAGAAAATTTGGTTTGGGCACTGTTGATGACATCAGTAATTTCAGCATTTAGGGAGGCAGAGCATTCAGCTTGACCTTGGGAGTCAAGACCAGCCTGGACAACATAGTGAGACCCCCATTCTCCACAAAAAGGAAAAAAAAAAGGAGAAAATTTGGCAAAACATAAATGTCTGTTTACGTGGAGGGTCTCAGTTTTCACATTTATAAAATAAAAAAGAATAGCTTTATTTTATTGAGTCACTTCACAGATTATGTACAATGAGACCTTATTTTCCTCTTCCTTTTCTCTTTGTCCTACATTTATTTCATTTATTTCCAACCACACTTTTTTTTTTTTAATGTTTGAGACAGAGTCTCACCGGAACACCCAGGCTAGAGTGCAATGGCTCAATCTCAGCTCACTGCAACCTCCACTCCACAGGTTCCAGCGATTCTCCTGCCTCAGCCTCCCAAGTAGCTGAGACTACAGGCGCTTACCACCATGCTGGCTAATTTTTTAACTTTTATTAGAGATGGGGTTTCACCATATCAGCCACACTGGTCTCAAACTCCTGCCCTCAAATGATCCACCCACCTCGGTCTCCCAAAGTGCTGGGATTACAGGCATGAGGCACTGTGCCCAACCTAGCCACACCTTCTTAATTGAGCCAGAGAGTGACACTCTGAAGTGATGATGCCCCCCACTCAAGAGGCCGTGCATGCTTCTGTGCTCGCTCTCATGCCTGCCCTCTCTCTGTCTCACCCACTCTCTCCCTCCAAGCCTGGACTAGCCTTCTAGAGGATGAGAGACTATAGCGAAAAGAGCTCATATTCTGCAACATAGGCTACTTTAAATGAGTTTACAGCTAGTCAACCCTCAAGCATGCAAGAGATGCCAGACAAGATCAGAAATGGCCAGCTGGCTTGTAGATTTTTTTCTTTTCTTTTTTTTTTTTTAAACGGAGTCTCGCTCTGTCGCCAGGCTGGAGTGCAGTGGCATGATCTTGGCTCACTGCAATCTCTGTCTCCCAGGTTTAAGAGATTCTCCTGCCACAGCCTCCTGAGTAGCTGGGACTACAGGCACATGCCACCATGCTCAGCTAATTTTTGTATTTTTAGTAGAGATGGGGGGGTCTCACCATGTTGGCCAGGATGGTCTCGATCTCTTGACCCTGTGATCTGCCTGCCTCGGCCTCCCAAAGTGCCGAGATTACAGGCGTGAGCTACTGCACCTGGCCTGGCTTGTAGATTGATAAACAACAACAAATGCTTATTTTTTTAAAACCACTGAAATTGTGTGAAACAGCAATGACTAATTTGTACATACATTTGGTCTTCAAACATATCAATTTTCTGAACTTTCTTCTGTTCTCTCAGTTCTCACCATGTTCCTGCAGCCTGTATTTCCACATTACCATTCTGCTGGGGATTTTCTGCAAAATTCTTAGCCATGTACTGTGTGAGACGTAAGAAATAACAATTCTATTTGGTGTGTAACATATTCTTCCACATCTCCTAAATCCGGGGTCCCTAATCCCTGGGCCACAGACTGGTATGGGTCCATGGCCTGTTAGGAACTGGTCCGCACAGCAGGAGGTGAGCGGCAAATGAGTCAGCGAAGCTTTATCTGTATTTACAGTCGCTCCCCATAGCTCACATTATTGCCAGAGCTCCGCCTCCTGTCAAATCAGCCGGTAGCATTAGATTCTCATAGGAGCGTGAATCCTATTGTGCACTGCACAGGTGAGGGATCTAAGTTGCGTGCTCATTATGAGAATCTAATGCCTGGTGATCTGTCACTGTCTCCCATCAGCCACAGATGGGAGCATCTTGTTACAGGAAAACAAGCTCAGGTCTCCTACTGATTCTACATTATGGTGAGTTGCATAATTATTTCATTATATATTACAATGTAATAATAATAGAAATAAAATGTGCAATAAATGTAATGTCCTTGGATCATCCCAAAATCAGCCCCCCAACCAGTCCGTGGAAAAACTGTCTTCCACAAACCAGTCCCTGGTGCCAAAAAGCTTGGAGACTGCTGCCCTGAATGCTTCTGGAAAGAGCTTTTCATACCTTTCAGTAAATATATTTATTTTATAAGATGGGGGTCTCACTATATTGCCTAGGCTGGTCTTGAACTGGTAAGTCTATTTTTAATTTTTGAGGTACCATCATACTGTTTTTCACAGCGGCAGTGCCATTTTACATTCCTGCAAACATTCTGATTTCTCCCCATCCTCACTGACACTTGTTCTTTTCTGTTTCTTCAATAGTTGTCATCCTAACGGGTGTGGTTTTGATTTTCTTTCCCCTAATAATTAATGTTGCTGAGCATCTTTCATGGATTTGTCCATTTGTATATCTTCTTTGGAGAAAGATCTATTCAAGTTTTTTGCCTTTTTTTTTTTTTTCAAGATGGAGTTTTGCTCTTGTTGCCCAGGCTGGAGTGCAATGGCGCGATCTCGGCTCACTGCAACCTCTGCCTCCTGGGTTCAAGTGATTCTCCTGCCTCAGCCTCCGGAGTAGCTGGGATTACAGGCATGCACCACCACACCCAGCTAATTTTGTATTTTTAGTAGAGACAGGGTTTCTCCATGTTGGTCAGGCTGATCTTGAACTCCTGACCTCAGGTTTTTGCCCATTTTTAATTGGATTTTTTTTTTATTGTTGTTGAGTTCTAGTTTTGTATATATTATAGCTATTAACCCCTTATTAGATAAATGCTTTGCAAATATTTTCTCCCACTACATAGTTTGCCATTTTACTTTTTTTTTTCTTTTTTGAGACAGAGTCTCTCTCTCTCTGTCATCCAAGCTGGAGTGCAGTGGCGTGATCTCTGCTGCAGTCTCTGTCTCCCAAGTTCAAGCGATTCTCCCACCTCAGCCTCCCAAGTAGCTGAGATTACAGGCGCCTGCCACCACGCCTGGCTAATTTTTGTATTTTTAGTAGAGACAGGGTTTCACCATCTTGGCCAGGCTGCTTTAGAACTCCTGACCTCAGGTGATCCACGCATCTCGGCCTTGCAAAGTGCTGGGATTACAGGCATGAGCCACCATGCCCGGCCCCATTTCACTCTTTTGATTGTGTCCTTTGATCATACAAGTTTTTATTTTTAATGTAGTCTAATTTATCTATTTTTATTTTGTTGCCTGTGCTTTTGGTGTCATATTCAAGAAACCATTGCTAAATCAAATGTCATAAAGCTTTTCCTCTGTTTTTTCTGTGAGCTTTGCAGTTTTAGCTTTTGTGTTTAGGACTTGATCCATTTTAATTTTTGCATGTGGTAAGGTAAGGATCCAGCATCATTCTTTTGCATGTGGATATTCAGTTTTCCCAACACCATTTGTTTCAGAGACTGTCCTCTCCCAACTGAATGGCCTTAGCACCCTTGTTGACTATATGTGCAAGGACGTATTTCTGGACTTTGCTCTCTTCTATTGGTCTATATATGTGTCTTTATGCCAGCACCACACTCTTTGATTACTGTAGTTTGTAATAAATGTTGAGATTGTGTAATATGAGGCCTCCAGCTTTGTTCATCTGTTCATCTTTTTCAACATTATTTTGGCTATTTGGGATTCCTTGAGACTTTATATAAATTTTTGGATAGACTTTTTTTAGTTTCTGCAAAAAGCACCATTGGGATTTTTATAGGGATTGCATTAAATCTTTAAATTGCTTAGGTAGTATTGACACATTAATAATATTAAGCCTGGCCAGGCACTGGTGGCTCATTCCTGTAATCCCAGCACTTTGGAAGGCCGAGGCGCGTGGATCACCCAAGGTCAGGAGTTCGAGCCCATCTAGCCTGATCAACATGGTGAAACCCTGTCTCTACTAAAAATACAAAAATTAGCCGGGTGTGGTAGCGCCTGCCTGTAATCCCAGCTATTTGGGAGGCTGAGGCAGGAGAATCGCTTGATCCTGGGAGGCATAGGTTGCAGTGATCCGAGATCGCTCCATTGCACTCCAGCCTGGGCAACAAGAGCGAAACTCCGTCTTTAAAAAAAAAAATAACAACAATAATAATAAAAATATTAAAGCTGGCCAGGCGCGGTGGCTCATGCCTGTAATCCCAGGACTTTGGGAAGCAGAGGCAGGCGGATCACAAGGTCAGGAGTCAGCCGGGTGTGGTGGCTCACGCCTATAATCCCAGTACTTTGAGAGGCCAAGGCAGGTGGATCACCAGAGGTCGGGAGATCCTAGACCATCCTGGCTAACACGGTGAAACCCCGTCTCTACTAAAAATACAAAAAAATTAGCCAGGCATGGTGCCACATGCCTGTAATCCCAGCTACTCGGGAGGCTGAGGCAGGAGAATTGCTTGAACCTGGGAGACGGAGGTTGCAGTGAGCTGAGATCGCACCATTGCACTCCAGCCTGGGCAACAAGAGCAGAAACTCCATTTCAAAAACAAACAAACAAAACCCCAAAGGTCAGGAGTTTCTTCCAGCCTGGCCAATATGGTGAAACCCCATCTCCACTAAAAATACAAAAAAAAAAAAAAAATTAGCCGGGCATAGTGGTGCATGCCTGTAGTCCCAGCTACCTGGGAGGCTGAGGCAGAAGAATCACTTGAACCCGGGAGGTGGAGTTTGCAATGAGCCAAGATTGTGACACCGCACTGCCAGCCTGGGTGACAGAGCAAGACTGTCTCAAAAAATAATAATAATAATAATAATATTAAGCCTTCCCATTTATGCACATGGAGTGTTTTTCCATTTGTGTCTTTAATTTATTTCAGCAACATTTTATAGTTTTCAATGGACAAGTCTTTCACATCCTTAGTTTATTTCTTAGTACTTAATTATTTTTGACACTATTGTAAATGGAGTTATTTTTATAATTTTCTTTTCTGATTGCTTATTATTAGTGTATAGAAAAACCAGATTTTTATACAGTTTTACATATTTTTAAAGGTAAACATTGTATACAAACAATGTTTGGGAAATCTCCAGGATAAAATATCAAATAACAAATATATATTTCAGAACAATTCACTAAGATCCACCTTATATAAATGAATCTTCTTATACATGTATACAATACTACTCTGAATAATGAGTTTTGTTTGTTTGTTTGTTTTCATTTTCCTTCCATATTGGGCCACAATATACCTGCCTTGGAAAAGGAGATTTCTCAGTTTCTATCTGTCTATGTTTCAGATCTTTTCTCCTAGAAAAACATGCTCACTTGCTCTATATATTATATTCTTAGCTTATCTCTCATAATTTGAATCAACCATGGGCCAAAGGCCCATTTGATTTGAAATGTATTTCTCCTTTTATGATGGGAAGACTTTTTGAATAGATTTTTTAAAACAATCAATAGCTGCCTTAAAACAAATGCAAAATGCAATTATAGGGCTGCATGAGAATGGGGCAGTAGAAAAGGAAAGAGGACAAAGAAGGATGATACTCACTGGGACGAGCTGGGTCCTGTGGTGGTATCACCTTGATGTTGGAATAATTCCTATTGATGAAAGGGTCTGGCTGGGGATTCTCTGGGGCCATTCTGTTCCTCGTGGTTTCTGAAATCTGAGATGGAAGGCCTATGAGATAGGGAATGCTGATGAGGAATTCATTCGCTGGATAGCAATGTTTTCAAGGAGCCTGGGCTTGCTGTATGACCTCTGGCAAGTGAGGTTAACCCCCAATTCCTCTACCTCAGCTGGAAAATGATTCATATTTTATACCATAGAGAAATACTCTAGCTGTACTTGTCAAAAATGAAACTTTAGAAATAACAAAAGAAATCCTGTATCAATATCTTTGTGACTCAAAGTAGAGGGATATTTCTTTGATGAGATTGTTGAAGTGCAATCTATACACGAAAAGATAGAGATCAAATGACCACAGATTTCTCATCAGAAACAAAGACAGTTCTTTTAGCACTTCAAAGATTTTGTACCACTGTCAACTTAGATTGTTTTTTACACCACTTGCCATCACTCCCAATCAACTCAGATTCCGTATCCAGGGAAAATATCTTTCAGGAAAGAAGGTGAAATGAAGACATTCTCTGAACTATGAGAATCTGTGGCCAGTAGTCCTGTTCTGTGGAGTACTAAAGAAAATTCTTCCTAAGAGGGAAAATTGGAACTTCAAGAATAAAGGAAAAGCCACACATATGGTAAATATCTGCTTACATATAATAGGTCTTAAATGTTTAAAAGCTATTTGGAATATATATGAATATTGAAAGCAAAAATTACCATATTGTTTATTGGTTTTGTTTTGTTTACTTTTAATTTTGAACTAATTTCAGATTCACAAGAAATTGCAAAATAATATATATGGTTAAGGTGCTGCACACACTTCAGCTAGCCTCCCTCAATGGTGACATCTTGCATGTTATTTTACTTTTTCACTCTTATTCTATAACAAATGTACAGGGGAATAAATTTAGAAGAGCTTCTTAATTCATAAACCAATATTTTGTAAATGACCAGTATGTAATGTTACAAAATCCTGCATGGGTAAAAGATCCACTCAAAGTTCAATGTAGACCAATGGATTTTAATGTGACAGAATTTGGAAAGTTCATTCATATGATTTCAAATTTCACATTGCAGGACGGGCATGGTGGCTCACGCCTGTAATCCCAGCACTTTGAAAGGCCGAGGAGGGTGAATTACTTGAGGTCAGGAGTTCGAGACCAGCCTGACCAACATGGTAAAGCCCCATCTCTACTAAGAATACGAAAATTAGCTGGGCGTGGTGGCACGCACCTGTAGTCCCAGGTACTAGGGAGGCTGAGGCAGAAGAATCGCTTGAACCCGGGAGGCAGAGGTTGCAGTGGGCCGAGATCATGCCACTGCACTCCAGCCTGGGCGACAGAGTGAGACTCCGTCTCAAAAAAAAAAAAAAAAAAAAAAATGTTTTCACATTGCAACTCATCTTTAAGAAACTGCTACTTGTTGAGTTTGTGTTGTAATTTCAAAGAATATCCACAATTATTTCAAAGGCTACAAGAATACTCCTTTTTCTAGCATCATATCTGTATGAGGTCAGATTTTCTTCTTACACTTCAATAGAGTAATGCATCAGAAAAGGTGACTGCAAAAGCAGGAGAGAATTCTGCCATCTTCCATTAAGCCCTAAAGTACTAAAATGTAAAACAATGCCATTGGTCTCACAATTTTTTTTGTGTGTGGAAAATATAGTTAACACGTCACGCATTTATCATTTTATTTTGAAAGGAATGAATAAATATATTTTAATCTCAGTTTTCACTTTGAATATGGTAAATATCTAGGTATATCCTATAGAAACAAAAGTTCTTTGGAGTCCTCAACAATTTTTAAGAATATAAAGAGGTTCTGAGACCAAAAAATTTGAACAGCAATAACAACAGATGGCCTAAGGCTTGGCATTTAATTGAAAAGAAATTAAACTTCACTAAGCATCTGTTCTTCAGTACAATCCTAAGAGTAAATAAATGATGCAGTAACATTCAGTAGCAACATTAGGATACCGTCAGACATCCAAGTGCTTCATATACATGATTCATGTGATCCTCGACAAACACATGGGGTAATGGACAATTATTATCAACCTCTTAAAGATGAAGAGACATGAGATCTAAAAGTTTGGCCAGGTAGAGGAGAAGCATAGCTGGGAATGAATCAGGTCTTACTGACTCTTGTACACACAGTCTAAACCCTGGCCCACTTTCCTGGGATGGGCATTGAGAGTCTGTAGCTTAAACTAGCATATTAAAGAAACAAAGAAGCAAACGATTCAACTGGTCTACAGTGCTTTCCCTGATCGAGGCTATCAAGAGCATAAGGCAGAATTGCCACTAGCCGAACCACATTTACTCAGCAATTTTTTATTGCCTTCCTCCTACAAATGGGCACTTACATAGGTCTGTGGATTCTGCAATGAACGAAGTACACAAAAATAGTTGCTATGATGGAGTTTACATTCTAATTAAGGATTTCCAAAGGCCTGGCTAACACAGATGGGGAAAGTTTGGGAGCCCTGCAGAACTGACAACCACACTCAGTAAGTAAGGAGTCTCACATTCACTCCCTGATTTTCATGAGGTGAACAGTCAGTCTTTCTGACCTTCCTTCTGTCCCCAACCATCTATATCATGTCCCTCTAATGTGAATGGGCTGAGTGGTTTGCATCCTTTAATATTGCTCCTTTGATTTTTCAAATCCTCTTTGAGCACTTAAAGCCCCACATTCTGGCTACCCTCCCCGCTCCCCCATGCTTACCTGTCGTGAATCCCCTTAGACTAACCATTTTCAGTCCTATGTGGTGTGTCTCTCTCTGGAAATGCAGTTTCCTTAGTGTGTCCTCATGCAGAAGACCCTGTATTTAAATGTAATTTTTATACAATCAGACCTCCTCCTGCCCCTGCACCACCCAGACACACCCTGATGTCCCACCCTTCATTCATTCATTTGTTCATTCAATATAAGTATGCTTAGAGCATAGTGTAACTGTTGCTGAAAATAGTCATTATTCTTTTTTTATACTCAAACTTCCTACCTTTGACAACCCTTCAAGGCGACTCCTGTGCTTTTTGATGCAACCACCTTTTTACTTTTACACTTGCGTTGTTCAAAGTTTTAGGTGTAAAATTCCTCTAGGTGTGGTAACACACGCCTGTGGTCTGAGTTATTCGGGAGGCTGAGGTGGAAGGATCACTTGGGCCTGGGAGGTTGAGGCTGCAGTGAGCCCTAATTGCACCAGTCTACTCCAGTCTGGGCAACAGAGCGAGACAGCAAGACCCTATCTCAAAAAAAAAAAGTAAAGTTTTAGGAGTGTATCTTTAAAATAGTGATTCGATCTAAGAATTTTCATATGGAATAATCCATTTATGTTTGATAGGATAAGAACACAGTAATCCCACCTTATCCACAGTTCTGCTTTCTGTGGTTTCAGTCAACTGCCATCCAAAAATATTAAATGGAAACTTCCATAAATAAAAAATGTGTTAGTTTTCATTTGTTTTCTTTTCTTTTTGAGACGGAGTTTCACTCTTGTTGCCCAGGCTGGAGTGCAATGGCATCATCTCGGCTCACTGCAATATCCACCTCCCCGGTTCAAGCGATTCTCCTGCCTCAGCCTCCCAAGTAGCTACGATTAGAGGCATGTGCAACCCACCAGCTGTTTTTGTATTTTTTTAGTAGAGACGGGGTTTCACCATGTTGATCAGGCTGTCTTGAACTTCTGACCTCAAGTGATCCACCCGCCTTGGCCTCCCAGAGTGCTGGGATTACAGGCGTAAGCCACTGTGTCCAGCCCTTTTTTTTTAAATGCTCAAATTTTAAATTGGCTGTACTGCTCCGCCCAGGATGTGAAACATCCCTTTGTCCAGTGTATCCATGCTGTATAAGCTACCTGGCCTATACAATGCGATCGTATAGGAAGAAACCGAGGATCCTGGAATGTATCCCCATGGATAATGGGGGGATCACTACTTATTTCTACCCAATTTCTTACAATCTTTGTGTGTTTTTAACTTTTCCAGCCTTCTGTTAGAATGGTTGCCTTTTATTTTCTCCCCCTCTCAAATGGTATGTAAGTTATATGCAAGATTTAAAGTTACATTATTTTTATTTATTTATTCTTTGTTTAGAGATGGTATTCACTCTGTCACCCAAGCTGGACTGCAGTGGTGCCATCATGGCTCACTGCAGCCTTGACCTCCTGGGCTAGAATGATTCTCTCACTTCAGCCTCCCCAGTAGCTGGGACTACAGATATGCACCACCACCCCCAGCTAATTAAAAAAAAATTTTTTTTTGTAGAGATGGGGTGTTGCTAGGTTGCCCAGGCTGGTCTAGAACTCCGGGGCCCAAGTGATCCTCCTGCCTTGGCCCCCCAAAATGCTGGGATTACAGGCATGAATCACTATGTCCAGCCTAAGTTTGCTTTTATGTTCCTAAAAGTGGTCATTATTATTTTTGTCATAAATATTTATTTAGATTTAACCATATGTTTATCAAGTACTTTGATCATCATTGCTTCTTTCATCCTCTTTCTTTTGGGCACAGTTTTATTTTTTCTGATGTAGAATCAAAAATAGTTCTTTTAATTGTAGACATTTTCAAACTTTCTTTGTCTAAAATGTCTTTATTACATTATCATTCTTGCATAATAGGTTAGGTGAGTACAGAAGCCATTTATTTGAGAAGTCTGCTAACATCCAAACTTTTATTCCTTTGCAGGTAATTGTTCTCTACTCTCTAGTTGCTTTTATTTTATTTTATTTTTCTAAGATGGAGTCTTGCTCTGTCACCCAGGCTGGAGTGCAGTGGCACAATCTCGGCTCACTGCAACCTCTGCCTCCCAGGTTCAAGCAATTCTCCTGCCTCAGCCTCCTGACTAGCTGAGATTACAGGCGCGAGCCACCATGTCCCAGCTATATATATACATATATATATATGTGTGTGTGTGTGTGTGTGTGTATATATATATATACACAAAATACAAAAAATACGTATATATACACACATATATATGTGTGTGTATATATATATATATATGTATTTTTTGTATTTTTTTAGAAGAGACAGGGTTTTACCATGTTGGCCAGGCTGGCCTCAAACTACTGATCTCGTGATCCGCCCGCCACGGCCTCCTAAAGTGCTGAGATTATAGGCATGAGCCACTGTGCCTGGCTTCTAGTTGCTTTTAAAAGATGTGCGCTTTGTCCAGAGTGTCTCAGCCTCCCGAATAGCTGGGAGGCATACAGGTGCCCGCCACCATGCCCAGCTAATTTTAGTATTTTTAGTAGAGACAGGGTTTCAGCATATTGGTCAGGCTGGTCTCAAACTCCTGACCTCAAGTGATCCTCCCATCTTGGCCTCCCAAAGTGTTGGAATTACAGGAGTGAGCCACCATGCCCAGCCTCTCCTGAACTTTCAGAGCTGCAGCTTGTTTAGCCATAATGCCAGAGTCTGATATGTATCTTTTATCACTGTGGCTGATACTTTTTCTTGACGTTAAATTTTGTTTTTTCTGTAGTACTGTGCCCACTCAGCCCTGCCACCATCTCCCTCAAAATGACTGGTCTTACTTATTCATCTGTTTATTTGTTTTTTAAATTTATTCATTCATTGATGACTTATTAATTGAGCACCTACTGGTAACAAGCACTATTCTGGGACTAAGCAGAGTGGAAGGGGTCTCCAATTATGACTATAACACAGTTGTCTCTTGCTTCCCACTTTGGTAGTACTATCAGCTTGCTAGCCTACACTTCTCTGGACCAGGGAGGGGGCTCTGACCCTTGATCCTTCCTGCTGCTCTGCCAGCTGGCCCAGAGGGCACAAGTCTTAGACTAATGTATCAGATCTAGAAACAAAACATGAAAGCTGTTGGTCTGCATCCTACCAAAGAAAGAAGATTCACTCTTGTTGCCCAGGCTGGAGTGCAATAGCATGATCTAGGCTCGCTGCAACCTCCCGGTTCAAGCGATTCTTCTGCCTCAGCCTCCCTAGTAGCTGGGACTACAGGTGCCTGCCACCACACCTGGCTAATTTTTGCATTTTTAGTAGAGATGGGGTTTACCACGTTGACCAGGCTGGTCTTGAACTCCCGACCTCAGGTGATCTGCCCCCCTCAGCCTCCCAAAGTGCTGGGAATTACAGGCGTGAGCCACCGTGCCCAGCAATGCCTAAATCTTTTGGCATTAAAAGATTTAGTCATTTTTGGCCGGGCATGGTGGCTCACGCCTGTAATCTCAGCACTTTGGGAGGCTGAGGTGGGCAGATCACGAGGTCAGGAGATTGACACCATCCTGGCCAACATGGTGAAACCCCGTCTCTACTAAATACAAAAAATTAGCCGGGCGTGGTGGCGGGCGCCTATAGTCCCAGCTACTCGGGAGGCTGAGGCAGGGGAATCGCTTGAACCTGGGAGGCGGAGGTTGCAGTGAGCTGAGATTGCGCCACTGCACTCCAGCCTGGTGACAAAGTGAGACTCTGTCTCAAAAAAAAAAAAAAAAAAGATTTAGGCATTAAAAGATTGATCCAGGAAATGGGACAATAATTGACAGATGTTGCAGAAAGAGCTAACACAGTAGCTACAGAGAAACCTCACAATTTAACCCAATATCTGTCTCAAAATCTCTATCTTATTCTTTTCAGCAGTATCTCACTCCTTTTTTTTTTTTTTAAGAGACAGGTCTCCCCTGAAGACACTGCTGGTGTGATCATAGCTCACTGCAGCCTCAAACTCCAGTGCTCAAGTAATCCTTAAGTAAGCCTCTTGAATAGCTGGGACTACAGATGCATGACACCACACCTATTATTATTATTATTATTTTGTAGAGATGGGATTTCCCTATGTTGCTTAGGCTTGGCTTCAAGAGATACTCCCAGGCCGGGCACGGTGGCTCATGCCTGTAATCCCAGTACTTTGGGAGGCCGAGGCGGGTGGATCACCTGAGGTTGGGTTTCAAGACCAGCCTGTCCAACATGGCAAAACCCCATCTCTACTAAAAATATGAAAATTAGCCAGGCCCAGTGGTGCGCGCCTGTAGTCCCAGCTAATACTACTCGGGAGGTGGAGGTGGGAGAATCGCTTGAACCAGGGAGGCAGAGGTTGCAGTGAGCCAAGATCGGGCCACTGAACTCCAGCCTGGGCAAGGGACTGAGACTCCATGTCAAAAAAGAAAAGAGAGAGATGATCCTCCCACCTCAGCCACCCAAAGTGCTGGGATTATAGGCATGAGCCATCGTGTCCAGCCAACTTTCATTTATTTATGCATTTTTGAGACAGGATCTTGCTCTGTTGACCAGGCTGGAGTGCAGTGGCATGATCATAGCTCACTGCAGCCTTGACCTCCCAGACTCAAATGATCCTCCCACTCTAGACTCCAGAGTTGCTGGGACCATAGGTGTGAACCACTGCGCCCAGCCCCTCAGCCAACTTTTTAAATGTCTCTTGGTTATCTATGCCTACCAAATTCTCTTATTCCTGTCAGTCTGTTGCACTCCTATCCATCTCCTCCTTCCTCCTTCCCTCCCTTTCTCCTCTATTTCTCCTCTTTTACCCTTCCTCTCTCTAAATCTCTTTCAAAACTCAATTTCTCAGCCAGGCACGGTGGCTCATGCCTGTAATCCCAGCACTTGGGGAGGCCGAGGCGGGTGAATCACTTGAAGTCAGGAGTTCCAGAGAAGGCTGGCCAACATGTCGAAACTCTGTCTCTACTAAAAATAAAAAAATTAGCTGGGCGCAGGGGTGCATGCCTGTAATCCTAGCGACTCGGGAGGCTGAGGCAGGAGGATTGCTTGAGGCTGGGAGGCAGAGGTTGCAGTAAACTGAGATTGAGCCACTGCATTCCAGCCTGGGTGAGAGAACAAGACTCCATCTCAAAGAAAAAAAAAAAAAGAAAATATACTGAAACAAAAAGGCCAATAAAGAAAAACCAAAATTAGAGAGAGAAGGAAGCAAACTATTAACAGGGGTTCTTAAGGGATTGGGATTCCCTTGAACAGACGCATAGTTCATTATTGTCATTTTTTTTATAAGAATGAGAAAAAGGCTGCGCGCAGTGGCTCACGCCTATAATCCCAACACTTTGGGAGTCCGAGGCAGGAGAATCACTTGAGCCCAGTAATTTGAGACTAGCCTGTGCAACACAGCCAGACCCTGTCTCTATTTAATTATTTTTTAATGAGAAAAAAATGAAAATTTAAAATAAATCAGATTTGCTGAACTCTTTCTGCATCTCTTCCCCATTTTCAGCCTGTTTATGTGCTGAGCTTTACCTTGAGTGGACCTAGGGTAGGGACAAGCCCAGCTTTGCCCTCAGGCAGCTCCTCCTTTCTTTTCTCTACCCTTCTGTTTTCCTAACTGGTGGGAAATGCAGATTCCTTTCTTGCAGATAGAAACCAGTCTGTGAAGAGGTAAGACTGTAGGAGTGCCCTGTAGCACAAAGGGGAGAGAATGTCCTAGGTGAGAGCACCCCAGATGACAGCAAAGATTCCCAGCTTCAGCAATGAGCCAGGAGAGAACTGTCAGCAGAGGTAGAAGCCCATGGCTTGTGTTGAAAGGGAGGGAAATTGTCTGGAAGGAGCCTTAGGGGCCTGCCCTTAATCTCCACTCCCACCCTGAGGGAAGATCCTGTGCAGCTATGTGGCATAGATTATAGTTGTTGGGGATATTGTGTCTTCATTCCAGTAAACCCATTTATTCATCCTAAAAGACTAGTGCCCTTGGGACAAGACCCTTATTCCAGGAGCTGGTCTTGTTTCTGAAAGTCTGATTGGCTCATTCTTCCTTATCCCCAGGTTGCTTCTTCTCCAGTTCGCCCTCCTCTGAGCTTGGCAGGGCCTAAGACTCCTCCCTAACTCCTGCCTGCCAGTGTCCTTGTTCAAACGTGAAGAGCTAAAAGAAGGCAAAGATGTAAATAAAACTTTGGCAGTTTCCCCAGAAGTAAAAGTATCTGCAAGATGAGGAGAAGGACAGAAAAGGAAGGATAAGGAGAGTGAGAAAATGTAGAAAACAGTGAGAATGGGCCCTGGAGCCAGAATATATGCATCTAGGCTCCACTATTTACTAGATGTGTGGCCTTGGGCATTTTTTTTTCTTTTTTTCAGACAGAGTCTCGCTCTGTCGCCCAGGCTGGAGTGCAGTGGCACAATCTCGGCTCACTGCAAGCTCTGCCTCCCGGCTTCACGCCATTCTCCTGCCTTAGCCTCCCGAGTAGCTGGGACTAGTGCCCGCCACCGCGCCCGGCTAATGTTTTGCATTTTTAGTAGAGATGGGGTTTCATCATGTTAGCCAGGATGGTCTCAATCTCCTGACCTTGTGATCCGCCTGTCTCGGACTCCCAAAGTGCTGGGATTACAGGCGTGAGCCACCACGCCCGGCCAACCTTGGGCATGTTACCTAACCTTTTGGGGTGGTTCTGAGGTTGTCAACCCAAGTAACAAATGGAAAGAGGCCCTCTAAAAGGAAAATATATAAATCTGGGAGTAGAGCATTGCAAAGGGAATACACATGCCATAATAAATTATGGGCATATTCAGGGAGGTAGAGGAAGACAAAGATGTTTAAAGGAAGAAATGAAGAGAATTACATAATTATTTTGAAACAATTATCCCGGGCTACAAAAATCAATAACAAGGATGATGCCAGTCTGAGGTTGGACAGGCAATTGCTAGGCAGATGTCCTTGCAGAAGTATCTTTTGTGTAAGATCGCGATGGCCACTGTGCAAGGTTGTATTTTTGGCAGAATCTTTTGTGATAGTTTTTGTTATCAGGCATATGAGCATGAGGACCTTCTATTCATGGCCTTCCCCAGCTCTTTTCGTCAGGATTTTTGTTTTTGTTTTTAACATTAATCACACCATTTTAGTTCTGATTACTTTCACAAGGTTAAAGCAATTAATATCACTGGAGCAATCAGAACATTAAATCATCTGTGATACTGTGATTTACCATAAGATGTATATGCACATGTATATTTCCCGGCACAGAGCTCCGCAAAGTCAGAATCTCTGGAGTGATAAGCGTGTGTTTTGTATGTCAACACAATGACTGGTAGCTGGCAGCCCTAGGTAGCTTCGGTGTGGGGCTGGTCACCAGAAAGACCAAGGCATGATTACAGGATTGGGGCTTTCAGCCCCACCCTCCAATCTTCAAGGAGAGGACAGAAGGCTAAAGGTTAAGATGGTCACTAATGGCCAATAATCCAGTCAATCATGCTTACATAATGAAACCTCCATAAAAACCCAAGAGGACAGGGTTTAGAAGAGTGTCTGGATAGCTGAACATGATGAAGTTCCTGAAGGGTGGTGAGCCCAGAGCAGGCATGGAAGCTCTGCACCCCTTCCCACAAACCTTGCCATAGGTATCCCTTCATCTGGCTCTTCAGTATCTTTTATTATATCCTTTATTAATAAACCAGTAAACATAAGTAAAGTGTTTACCAGATGCAGTGGTGCATGCCTGTAATCCCAACACTTTGACAGACCGAGGTGGGAGGATCACTTGAGGCCAGGGGTTTGAGCCCAGTCTGGATAACATAGTGAGACTCCATCTCTACAAAAAAATAAAAAAAAATTAGCTGGGCAAGGTGGCACATACCTGCAGTGCCAGTTACTCAGGAGCTGAGGTGGGAGGATCCCTTGAGCCCAGGAGGTCCAGGCTGCAGTGAGCTAGGATTGCACCACTGCACTCCAGACTAGGCAACAGAATGAACCCTGTCTCAAAAACAAAACAAAACCATGTTTCTCTGAGTTCTGTGAGCCACTCAAGCAAATTAATTATACCCAAAGACGGGGTTGTGGGAACCCAAATTTATAGCCAGTGGGTCAAAGCATAGACCATAACCTGTGCTTGCAACAGGCATCTGAAGTGGGGACAGCCTTGTGGGACTGAGCTCTTGACCTGCTGGATCAGATGCTATTTCCAGGCAGGTAGTGTCGGAATTGAACTCAATTAGAGGACACTCAGCTGGTGCCCACTGGAGAATCTGCTGCAGAATTGGTTGCTGCTGGGGAGAAATCCCCACATACATTTTGGTGACCCCAGGTGAGGTGGTCTTTTTTTTTTTTTTTTTTTTTTTTTTTTGAGACAGAGTCTCGCTCTGTTGCCCAGGCTGGAGTGCAGTGGCGTGATCTCATCTCACTGCAAGCTCCGCCTCCCGGGTTCAAGGGATTCCCCCGCCTCAGCCTCCTGAGTAGCTGGGACTACAGGCGCCCACAACAACGCCCAGCTAATTTTTTTGTATTTTTAGTAGAGACAGAGTTTCACCGTGTTAGCCAGGATAGTCTCGATCTCCTGACCTTGTGATCTGCCGGTCTCGGCCTCCCAAAGTGCTGGAATTACAGGTGTGAGCCACTGCGCCCGGCAAGGTGGTCTTATATTGAGAGTTAGGGTAGGAAGAGACCAAAGTGGGTTTTTTTCTATACTTTTAGACTCCCTAATAATAAGTACTCTGCACCCCAGGAAGACAATAAGTCTGGAGGGAGGCAGACATAAAATAATTAAAAACAGCTCTTGTTTCTTTAGTAATTGATTGCTTGGGGGATAGTGTGCATTCACTTATGATGTGCCTGGTCCTGGGTTATGCATTTTATTTGTATTTAACTCTCATGTCAAACTTCTGAAATAGATTATTGTATATACATATATATATATATACATATATATATATATATATATTTTTTTTTTTTTTTTTTTTTTTTTTTTTGAGACGGAGTCCAGCCCTGTCGCCCAGGCTGGAGTGCAATGTGTGATCTTGGCTCACTGCAACTTCCGCCTCCTGGGTTCAAGCAATTCTCCTGCCTCAGCCTCCCGAGTAGCTGGGACTACAGGCGTGTGCCACCATGCCCAGGTAATTTTTTGCATCTTTAGTAGAGATGGGGTTTCACCATGTTGGCCAGTCTGGTCTCGAACTCCTGACCTCGTGATCCACCTACCTCGGCCTCCCAAAGTGCTGGGATTACAGGCGTGAGCCACCGCGCCCGGCCAGATTATGTTCTTACCAGTAAGAAAAGTGGGGCTTATATGGATATGACAGTGTGCCCAAGGTTATACTCAGGAGGTGGCAGAGCCGGGTTCTAATTCAAGACTTATCTGACTCCAAAGACTTTGCACACAACCCCCACTCTATATATAGAGATGAGTCACAAAAATTAGAAGTGTGAAAGAAGGAAAAAATTCAATGAGATTCAGAGATAGAAAAACAGAAAGTCAGACGCAGAGAAGGAGAAAATAGGAGGAGGGAGAGACAGCAAAACAGCCGGAGCAGTGACTGAGGGAAAGAAAGAAATTGAAACCCTTGAAGACGGAGGCAGAGAGAGAAAGAGATTTTTATTTTATTTATTTATTTATTTATTTATTTATTTATTTATTTATTTATTAATTGACATGGACTCTCGCTCTGTCCCCTAGGCTGGAGTGCAGTGGTGCGATCTTGGCTCACTGCAAGCTCTGCCTCCTGGGTTCACGCCATTCTCCTGCCTCAGCCTCCTGAGTAGCTGGGACTACAGGCGCCCGCCACCAAGCCTGGCTAATTTTTTTGGAATTTTTAGTACAGACGGGGTTTCACTGTGTTAGCCAGGATGGTCTCAATCTCCTGACCTCGTGATCTGCCCATCTTGGCCTTCCAAAGTGCTGGGATTATAGGCGTGAGCCACCGCGCCTGGCCAAGAAAGAGATTTTTTTTTTTTTTTTTTTTGAGACAGAGTCTTGTTCTGTTGCCCAGGCTGGAGTGCAGTGGCGTGATCTTGGCTCATTGCAACCTCCGCCTCCCGGGTTCATGCCATTTTCCTGCCTCAGCCTCCCGAGCAGCTGGGACTACAGGCGCCCACCACCACGCCCAGCTAATTTTTTGTATTTTCCGTAGAGACGGGGTTTCACTGTGTTAGCTAGGATGGTCTCAATCTCCTGACCTCGTGATCCACCCGCCTCAGCCTCCGGAAGTCCTGGGATTACAGGCGTGAGCCACCGCGCCCGGCCCAAGAAAGAGATTTTTAAAAACATCTGGAAAAGAGACAGAGGCAGAGTTGACAAAGATGGAGACAAGATTAGACAGAAAAAGAAAGCACATGACTGAAATCTTTTTTATATTTATTTTTTGGAGACAGGGTCTCACTCTGTTGCCCAGGCTGCAGTGCAGTGGCATGATCATAGCTCACTGCAGCCTTGACCTCCTAAGCCCCCAAGCAATCCTCCAGCCTCAGCCTCCTGAGTAGCTGGCAGTATGAGTGTGCACCGACATGCCTGGCTCCTTTTTTTTTTTTGGAGACAGAGTCTCACTGCATCACCCAGGCTGGAGTGGAGTGCAGTGGTGCGATCTCGGCTCACTGCAAACTCCACCTCCTGGGCTCAAGCAATCCTCCCACCTCAGCCTCCCGAGTAGCTAGGATCACAGGCGCGGGTCACCACGCCTGGCTAATTTTTGTATTTTTAGTAGAGATGGCGTTTCGCCATGTTGCTCAGGCTGGTCTGAAACTCCTGGGCTCAAGCGATCTACCCGACTCAGCCTCCCAAAGTGCTAGGCTTACAGGTGTGAGCCACTGGAAATATAATTCCTGACCTTTGCCTCATTCTTCCTTCATTGGTGAAAGCCTCTTTCAAGGGTGTGGTGGTGCATGCCTGTAGTCCAGCTACTTGAGAGGATGAGGCAGGAAGATCACTGGAGCCTGGGCATTACAGGCTACAGTGTGCTGATTGTGCCTGTGAAAAGCCACTGCAGTCCAGCCTGGACAACACAGCGAGGCTTTGTCTCAAAAAAAAAAAAAGTCTTCTTCAAGGTTTTCATAGCTATTCCCTCTCTCATTCCAGGAGGAAGAAAAAGGACAAATCAGACTAAGGAAATCAGGGCACAGATATCAAACTCCAAGAGAGTCAAAGTTTAGGAGTCACTCTCAAATGCTCACAGCTATTGTCTCTAATATGAGCGGTTAATATTTATATCTTAGGGAACATAGCACACTCAGTAAAGCCTTCCTCAGACTAAACCTCTCTTTTTCCAAGTCAAAGAACAAAAGTGAAAAACTTTAGAAAACGTAGTCAGATGGTTTGAAATTGAGATTCACAAAAGGGGAGACTGGGTCCCATTCATTCATCACTGTATCCCAGAGCCCAGCAATGTGTCTGACATAGTGGTCACTCACTCATTCCACAAATGTCTGTGAGTGTCTGCTATGTGTCATACATTGTACTAAGTGCTGGAGATAAGACATAGAAGGCAAAGTTCCTGCCTTCATGGAACTTACTTTCTGGTGAGGAAGTCTATAAAAATGTAAATAAATGCAAACGGCCAGGTGTGGTGGCTCATGCCTGTAATCCCAGCACTTTGGAAGGCCCAGGCAGGTGGACTGCTTGAGGCCAGGAGTTCAAGACCAGCTAGGCCAACATGGTGAAAAAAACGTGTCTACTAAAAATACAAAAATTGCTGGGTGTGGTGGTGCACGCCTGTAATCCCAGCTGCTTGGGAGGCTGAGGTGGAAGAATTGCTTGAACCCAGGAAGGGGAGGTTGCAGTTACCAGAGACTATGCTACTTTACTCCAGCCTGGGTGACAGAGAAAGATTCTGTCTCAAAAAAAAAAAAAAGTTAAAAATGTAAACAAATAATACATTACAGAGACTTATAAGTGTTATGAAGAATATAAAGCAGAAGAAGAGAAAAGAGAGCTGAGCCAATGGGGGATATTTAGAAAGGGTGGTCAAGGAAGGCCTCACTGAGAAGATAACTTTTAAAGCAGAATATCTGTGGAATAATTGCATGAATTAATGTAGTCTTTTTCTTTTTTTTCTTTCTCATTTGTAAAAGAAATGGGTGGGCCTTGATCAACTACAATTTTGATTGTGACAAAATATTTTAGGAAAACCCTAAAATCAATGTTTAAAGTTGATCTTCCATAACTAAGTGAGCAGAAACCCATTAAGTCCAAACAGTTTCCTGAAAAATTTTCTTAAAGGGCACAAGATAGTCCATGGGAAGGGGAAATGCCAAGATCCCGGCTGCTGGGAATATCCTTTTCCCAAGGAGGAAGAAATTAAGAAATGGGGCCAGGCGAGGTGGCTCACACCTGTAATCTCAGCACTTTGGGAGACCGAGATGGGGAAATCACCTGAGGTCAGGAGATCAAGGCCAGCCTGGCCAACATGGTGAAACCCCGTCTCTACTAAAAAATACAAAAAAAAATTAGCTGGGCGTGGTGGTGGGTACCTGTAATCCCAGCTACTGGGGAGGCTGAGGTAAGATAATTGCTTGAACCCAGGAGTCAGAGGTTGCACTGAGCCAAGATCACACCACTGCACTCTAGCCTGGGCAACAGAGCAGGACTCTGTCTCAAAAAAAAAAGAAAAGAAAGAAAGAAAGAGAGAGAGAAAAAGAAAGAAAGAAAGAAAAGAAAGAAAGAAAGAAAGAAAGAAAGATAAAGAAAGAAAGAAAGAAATTAAGAAATGAGTGGGGATAATAGAGTAGGAAAGTCTAATGTATTTCTAATTAGAAATCTGGGCCAGGCACGGTGGCTCACGCCTGTAATCCCAGCACTTTGGGAGGCCGAGGCGGGCGGATCATGAGGTCAGGAGATTGAGACCATCCTGGCTAACACGGTGAAACCCCGTCTCTACTAAAAATACAAAAAATTAGCTGGGCGAGGTGGCGGTCGCCTGTAGTCCCAGCTACTCGGGAGGCTGAGGCAAGAGAATGGCGTGAACCCCAGGGGGCGGAGCCTGCAGTGAGCCGAGATCGCGCCGCTGCACTCCAGCCTGGGCGACAGCAAGACTCCGTCTCAAAAAAAAAAAAAAAAAAAAAAAAGAAATCTGGAAGAGAGAGACAATATATTTGAGCAGTGATACAGTTTGGATATTTGTCCCCACCCAAACCTCATGTTGAATTGTAATCCCCAGTGTTGGAGGTGGGGTCTGGTGGGAGGTTTGGATCATGGGGGCGGATACTTCATGAATGGCTTGGGCCATCCTCTTGGTGATAAGTGAGCTCCCAGACTCTGAGTTTATACAAGACCTGATCGTTTAAAAGTGTGTCACACCCCCACCCACCACCCATGCACTCTCTCTCTTGCTTGCTCCTTTCTCCATGTGAAGTGCTTGCTCCCCCTTTGCCGTCTACTATGATTATAAACTTTCTGAGGCCTCCCTAGAAGTTGAGTAGATGCTAGCACTATGCTTCTTGTAAAGCCTGCAGAACTGTCAGCCAATTAAACTTCTTTCTTTTATAAATTACCCAGTCTCAGGTCTCCCTTTCCGTCCTTCCTTCCCTCCCTCCCTCCCTTCCTTCCTCTTTTTCTTTTTTTCCCTCTTTCTTTCTCTCTTTTTTCTTTTCTTTCTTTCTTTCTTTCTTTCTTTCTTTCTTTCTTTCTTTCTTTCTTTCCTTCCTTCCTTCCTTCCTTCCTTCCTTTCTTTCTTTCTTTCTTTCTTTCTTTCTTTCTTTCTTTCTTTCTTTCTTTCTTTCTTTCTTTCTTTCTTTCTCTCTCTCTCTCTCTCTTCTTTCTTTCTTTCATGGAGTTTCATTCACTCTTTTGCCCAGGCTGGAGTGAAGTGGCACGATCTCCGCTCACTGCAACCTCCACCCCAGGGTTCAAGAGATTCTTCTGCCTCAGTCTCCCGAGTAGCTGGAATTACAGGCATGTGCCACCATGCCCAGCAAATTTTTGTATTTTTAGTAGAGATGGGGTTTCACCATGTTGGTCAGGCTCGTCTGGAACTCCTGACCCTTAGCAATCCACCCACCTCAGCCTCCCAAAGTGCTGGGATTACAGGCGTGAGCCACCGCATCCGGCCTTGTTTTGTTTGTTTGTTTGTTTTTTAGATGGAGTCTTTCTCTATTGGCCAGGCTGGAGTGCAGTGGCACGATCTTGGCTTGGCTGGAGTGCAGTGGCGTGATCTTGGCTCACTGCAACCTCTGCCCCCTGGCTTCAAGCGATTCTCTTGTCTCAGCCTCCCGAGTAGCTGAGATCACAGGCATACACCACCACCGGCTCATTTCTGTATTTTTTGGTAGAAATGGGGTTTCACCATGTTAGCCAAGCTAATCTCAAACTCCTGACCACAGGTATCTGCCTGCCTTGGCCTCCTGAAGTGCTGGGATTACAGGCATGAGTCACTGTGCCTGGCATAATCTACTTATTTCCATTGAGTGTGTCTATGTGTTTATATTTTTCCAAAATATTTGTATCATGCTTCCTATTAAATTTTGCAAGCCACTTTTTTCTCTTAAATATCAATATGAACAATTTTGCTTTTTGAAATTAATTGCTAATTCACTTAGCTCCGACTGTCCCCTCATCTTCTAACTCATTTCTTTTTTTTTTTTTTGAGATGGAGTCTCGCTCTGTTGCCCAGGCTGGAGTGCAGTGGCTCACTGCAACCTCCACCTCCCAGATTCAAGTGATTCTCCTGCCTCTGCCTACTGAGTAGCTGGGATCACAGGCACCCACCACCACACCCGGCAATTTTTTTTTTTTTTTGTATTGTTAGTAGAGACAGGGTTTCACCATCTTGACAGGCTGTTCTTGAACTCCTGATCTTGTGATCCACCCACCTCAGCTTCCCAAAGTGCTGGGAATACAGGCGTGAGCCACCACTCCTGGTGGTTTTTTTTTTTTTTTTTTTTTTGACAGAGTCTTGCTCTGTCACCCAAACTGGAGTGCAATGTCGCCATCTGGGTTCACTGCAACCTCTGTCTCCTGGGTTCAATCGATTCTTGTGCCTCAGCCTCTTGAGTAGCTGGGGCTACAGGTGCGCAGCAACCATGGCCAGTTAATTTTTGTATTTTTAGTAGAGACGGAGTTTCACCATGTTGGCCAGGCTGGTCTTGAACTCCTGAACTCAAGTGATCCACCTGCCTAAGCCTCCCAAAGTGCTAAGTCACTGCTCTCAGCCTTAATTTTTTTTTTTTAATATAGAGACAAGAAGAGGAGCTTTCATTATTCTCTGCATGTCCCACTCGACTGTCCCTCCAATTTCTCTGATTTAGACTGGATCTCTAAGAATGCTCTGGACAGGAGAACTTGAGCATTTTTCTACAGAAGACCAGGACAGGGACAGAAAGCTACTGGCAGGAGGGAGCACAGGGTGTGGCAGAGAACAGTGAGAATGGCAGAAGATAGTTGGGAGGAGTGAGATGTGTTCTGGTCTGAGCAAGAGGGGAGGAGCACAATAAGATGGAAGGGCTGAGGTACCAAAGGAAAGCAGAAGATGCCCACCTTTGCTGTGAATTTTACACAGAGAAAATAATATATTTCTTTTACAAATTAAAGTATAAAATAGAGTAGGTAACATAAAAGAGTCTGAGGCAATGGAATTACGATACAAATTGCTTCTGTCTATTCTCTCTCGTGTTGCAAACCCTGTGCAAGTGCCTGCAAGTGCATGATCTTATGGAGTGTGAGAGGCTGGTACATTACTCCCACTTTGCTGATGAGATAATCGAAGCTTAGAGAGCTGAAGTGAGTTGAGATTAGCTTTGTCCACCTTGACATCACAGAAACACATTTAGAAAAATCGAAGGAGTAAAAGAGGAGAACCAGAGATGGTCAAAGGGGAAAAGGTAGCAGGGAAGTTGGAGGAGGGATGGTAGATAACAAATGCATAAATAGCATTAACCATAAGAGAAAAGATGGATAAATTCAGCACCATAAGTACCAAGAACATGGTCTCAGCTGCAGACTAGCTTCAGTCTCATTTCAGGAGGAATCTCTGTAGCACAAATCTGCAGCACTGATAGCAGTCAGGCCCTGGCCGAAAGGGTAGATGGTGGTGCATAGGCCACACAAAGACAGCTTCTGTTTGTCCCTGAGATATTCCTCCGAGGAGGGGGCAGCTGTGAGTTATCAACCAACACAGCAGCCAGGGGTTGGGTCAAACAACCAGTAAAAGGGATCTGGGAAGGGCAGTGTCATACACTGTAAATGTCTGTTTGTAAAAAGATGGTTAAAAGACTAAAAGGTGAGAATTCTGCTTCTGGGACGATAAAGTAGATATGCTTTCCCCTGTTCCTCCTGAGAAGTGGAACTAAAAGCCCTGACCATTATATGTAAACAAACGTATGAAGATTCCGAAGGCAGACCAGGCAAGGACCTGGGGAACCAAAAAACTAAACTTTTGTGAATTGCTTGGGTTTTGTTTTTTTGTTTTACATATTCTAAACAGGACACTGGAGAGGCCAGCAACCTGGAAATGCCAATGAACACAAACCAAAACCAAAACCAAAACAAAACAACAACAACAACAACAAGAAGTCACAAGAAAATCCTGTTTTCTCTAGTCCAGGGACAAAGGAAGGTCAGCCAAGCAAGAGAGACAAGACAGAAAACATATATATATATATTTTTTGAGATGGAGTCTCACTGTGTCACCCACGCTGGAGTGCAGTGGTGCGATCTTCACCCACTGCAACCTCTGCCTCCTGAGTTCAAGTGATTCTCCTGCCTCAGCCTCCAGAGTAACTGGGATTACAGGCACACACCACTACGCCTGGCTAATTTTGTATTTTTTGTAGAGATAGGGTTTCACCATGTGGGCCAGGCTGGTCTCAAACTTCTGACCTCAAGTGATCCACCCGCCTCGGCCTCCCGAAGTGCTGGGATTACAGGGATGAGCCACTGCCCCCAGCCAACAATACATTTCAGTTGTTTATAAATTATGCAGTCAAAGGAATTTTACTATAGCAGCCAAACTAAGACAGGACTATGTATGAATCTGGAAGTTATGGGTTTGTGTTCTTACATGTTCAAGTAATTTAGTCTTTTTATTGGGATTCATTCTTTAATTTTACTACCTTCAAGTTGGCTTTCTGATATTTTAACCTAGACTTTTGAAGTTATTTCAGTTGTGCTTTCATCTGCATCTACAAGTAAGCTATTTCAACTAGTTCTTTGAGGCATTGTGGAAAAATAGGTCTTTGTCAGAGTTCCTTGTTAATTTAAGCCTCTTATTAAAACTTTCTCACTGAAGCCACCTGAATTCAAGTCAGCCTCATCCCTTGTGTGCACTGGTGGTTTTCTTTTCTTTTCTTTTTTTTTGAGATGGAGTCTCGCTCTGTCACCCAGGGTGGAGTGCAGTGGCGCGAACTCAGCTCACTGCAACCTCTGACTTCCGGGTTCAAGCGATTCTCCTGCCTCAGCCTCCCAAGTAGCTGGGATTACAGGTGCGTGCCACCAGGTCTGGCTAATTTTTTTTGTATTTTTAGTAGAGACAGGGTTTCACTGTGTTAGCCAGGATGGTCTCGATCTCCTGACCTCGTGATCCACCCGCCTCGGCCTCCCAAAGTGCTGGGGTTATAGGCATGAGACATCATGCCCGGCCTTTCTTTTCTTTTTTTCTTTTTTTTAGTAGAGACAGGGTTTCTCCATGTTGGTCAGGCTGGTCTCGAACTCTCGACAACCTCATGTGATCCGCCTGCCTCGGCCTCCCAAAGTGCTGGGATTACAGGTGTGAGCCATCGCCCCCGGCCGCACTGGTAGTTTTCAATTCCAGCATGTCAGAATACCTGGGGAGCTTTTAAGACATGTCGGTGCCTGCACTCCATCCCAGATCAATTAACTCAGAATCTCCAGGGGTATTATAATATTTTAAAAGCTCCTTAGGGATTCTAATGTGTACCACTGGACTTGTTTTAGTTGAGAGTCACTGGATTTCAAACACAAAATCTCCTTAATTAGCATCTCCTTTGTTCTGAGTACCTCAGACCTAATCAGTACTACTCTTATTCCACGTTCGTTGTTTATTTTCCAGCTCTTTTCTTTCTTTGCCTTTTTGTAAATCACTTCCACTCACATCACATGAGAAACAGAGTTTTCAGTCTGGGTAGATAATTCTGTTTTAGTCAATTCACAAATGTAGTTTGAGTAATTTTTGTTTTTGTTTTTATTTTTATTTTTGAAACCGGGTCACTCGGGGGATTGCAGTGGTGCCATCACAACTCACTGCAGCCTCAACCTCCTGGGTTCAAGCGATCCTCTCTCCTCAACCTCCCTAGTAGCTGGGGCTACAGGCATGTGCCACCACTCCTGGCTGATTTTTAAATTTTTTGTAGAAATAGGGTTTCACTATGTTGTGCAGGCTAGGCTCAAACTCCTGGGCTCAAGTGATCTTCCCGCCTTGGCCTCCCAAAGTGCTAGGTTTATAGGTGTCAGCCACTGTGCCTGGCCTAATTTGGGTAAAATTTTATTTTTCCATATAACTTCTGAAATTTCCATGGGAAATCACTCTTGATAATTTATGTAAAGTTAAAAAAAATCAGATGATGTTTTTGAATGTACATCAATTATTGTTATTTGGGGGCTTTTTTCTTCTGTTTTTAGCAATATTAAACTGAAAAAAAAAACCACTTTGAGTATGGCACATCTTCCTTAAAATTCTAAATATTATATTTAAAAAACTTTTAAAATTCATAACTAAGTTGATTAAAATCAGGGAATCCTTTGTAGGACAGAAATGTCAAACATATTCTAGAGGATTAAGAAAAGCACTAGACCCAAAGTTTTCCATAGTGATGCCTGCTGTTCCCCCCTGGAGTCTAGAGCATGCATTATGGGCTCTGGGGGATAGGAATCTGTTGTTCCCAGCAGGGTGAGAAGTTAGATCTAAAATTCTTTGCATAGGCCAGGTGTGGTGGCTCACACCTGTAATCCCAGCACTTTGGGAGGCCAAGACGGGTGGATCACTTGAGGTCAGGAGTTCAAGACTAGCCTGGCCAACATGGTGAAACCCCATCTCTACCAAAAAATACAAAAATGAGCTGGGCGTGGTGATGCCCACCTGTGGTCCCAGCTACTCGGGAGCCTGAGGCACAAGAATCGCTTGAACCTGGGAGGCAGAGGTTGCAGTGAGCTGAGATCGCACCACTGCACTCCAGCCTGGGCAACAGAGTGAGACTCTGTCTCAAAAAAAAAAAAAAAAAAAAAAAAAAAATTTCTGCAGGAAGCCAAAACCCAAGAAAGGCAGCACTCTCAGTAAATGAAGCAGAGAAATATCTGTCCTGCAGATTGAGACAATAAGGATGCAAGCCTGCACAAACCTGACTCTGAGTATCTAGCATAATTCTACTACTTACATGTTTAAAAAAAAGCCAAAGATTAAATTTAAAGTGATCCACAATTGGTATGTCTCCCAGGTAACTGGCAGAGGTATGTGTAAATTTTATTTGGAGGGGTTTACTCAGACCTTGAGGAATTTTTTTTTTTTTTTTGAGACTGAGTCTTGCTGTATCACCCAGGCTGGAGTGCAATGGTGTTGTAGCAGGATGAGCTGCAGACAAAACTTCTCAGACACCGAGCTGTAGAAGGAAGGGCTTTATTCAGCTGGGAGCATCAGTGAGCTACTATCTCAAAATCCAAGCTCCCCAAATGCACAGTTTCTGTCCTTTTTAAGGGCTCACGACACTAAAGTTTTCGTACGAAAGGATCGTGGTTGATTGAGCAGTCTAGGGGATACGTAACAGGGGTTTCATGCACTGGTATTCAGAAAGAAACAGAACAGGGCAAGGAGTTTCACAATGTTCTTCTATACAATGTGTGGAATCTATGAATAACATCAGTTTCTAAGTTATGGGTTGATTTTTAACTACTGGGTTGAGGCCAGGCAGGCCCAGGCCTGGTTTTGGGCGTGGCGCCGGGCTGCCGGTCTTTGGTTTTACTTCCTTGTTTTTTTTTTTTTTTAAAAAAAACAAAACAACAGGTACTGAGTATAATACAATATAAAACAATATGAGAGGGTCTCTCTCTTCCCTCAGTGTGATCCTGGCTCACTGCAACCTCTACCTCCTAGATTCAAGCCGTTCTCCTGCCTTAGCCTTCCAAGTAGCTGGGACCACAGGTGCACCACTAGGCCTGGCTAATTTTTGTATTTTTAGTAGAGACGGGGTTTCACCATGTTGGCCAGGCTGGTCTCGAACTCCTAACCTCAAATGATTCGGCCTGCCTTGGCCTCCCAAAGTGCTGGGATTACAGGTGTGAGCCACTGCACCCGGCCTCCTTGAAGAATTATCGCAGACAAAATTCCAAGGAACACGAGTTTAGACACAATACAGATGGAAAATGCTTCTGGTATTTTAATATTAGTTATTATGATAACTGTTAGCATAAACATCTTTAATATTTTTGAGAAATAGCCTTCTCTTCTCCATTTTCAGAGTTTTTCTGAAAAAATTAGAAATGTTGAACATTTAAAATAAATTATATATTTTTAAAATATTCTCTAGGCTTTTGGTAGGATGACATAAAACTTTCAATTCCTTTCTAATTATTTTTCTGATTTGATCATAGTTCACCTAATAATAAAAACAGAATAGCTTTGTAAGAGATTTTTCTAGTTTAGCCTTTTCCCAGCAAAATGCTGAATTTAAATTGGGAGCTATATTAGAACATCTAAATATTTTCTCTGAATAGTATTTATTATGTGCCGGCACTATTCTAAGTACTTTACACATATTGACTTACTCAGTCCTCAAAATAACCAAATAGGTTGTTACAATTATTATCTCTATCATACAGATGAGGACATGGAGGCACAAAAGGGTTACGCTGTAATCCCAGCACTTTGGGAGGCGGAGGTGGACGGGTCATTTGAGGTCAGGAGTTCGAGACCAGCTTGACCAACATGGTGAAACCCTGTCTGTACTAAAAATACAAAAATTAGCCAGGTGTGGTGGTGCAGGCCTGTAATCCCAGCTACTTGGGAGGCTGAGGCAGGAGAAACGCTTGAACCTGGGAGGCAGAGGTTGCAGTCAGCAGAGATCAAGCCACTGCACTCCAATAGAGTCTCACTCTGTTGCCCAGGCTGGAGTGCAGTGGTGTGATCTCAGCTCACTGCAACCTCCGCCTCCCAGGTTCAGGAGTGGGACACTCCGTCTCAAAACAAACAAAAAAAATTGGTTAAGCAAGTTGCCCAAGATCTCACAGCTACTAAGTTTCAAACCTAGACTGACTGCCTCCAGATTTGCACTGTTAACCCTTAAGTTACACTGCATCTGAGAAAGTTCTTTCTTGGCTACAATCTAGGGGTCTCTCTCTCTCTCTCTCTCTTTTTTTTTTTTTTTTTGAGACGGAGTCTTTCTTTGTCGCACAGGTTGGAGTGCAGTGGTGCGATCTCGGCTCACTACAACCACCGCCTCCCAGGTTCAAGCGATTCTCCCGCCTCAGCCTCCAGAGTAGCTGGGATTACAGGCACCCGCCATCATACCCGGCTAATTTTTGTATTTTTGTAGAGACGGGGTTTCACCATGTTGGCCAGGCTGGTCTAGAGCTCCTGACCTCAGGTGATGCACTCATCTCGGCCTCCCAAAGTGCTGGGATTACAGGCGTGAGCCACCACGGCCGGCGAGATCTCTTTTATTTCTTTAATAGTACTCTTCGTTTCTGCCCGAGCATATGGCACACTTCATTAACTGACTTGTTTAATGTCTGCCTTATTCTCTAGACTCTTTCTCTTTGAGAGCAGGAACCATTTTATGCCATTTCACTGCCATTTACCCAGTGGCTAGCTTACAGTAGATACTCAGTAATAGTTGTTGATTGCGTAAAAGGCGAAGAAAAAAATGTTTCATTCACGGAGTAATGTCGCCATCTCGTGGAACTTTAGAATATTATCATTTAAATCAAAAAAATGTAAGGAATTGATGGTTCGAATGCTATTTTCCCGATTGTATTCGAGTGTTTTTTTTTTTTTTAAATTGGACTGGACCTTTTGAGATTTTTAGTGCTCTAGAACTGCACAGCCTCTTCAGGTCAGGCTTAGGGCCTACTAGGTTTGCTTGGTGAAATGAATTATGCAACTAGGTAATGAATGGTCACCGTTTTAAGTTCAGAACTCGTTCGCTTCTACCTTTACAAAAGGGACAACACAGATGCATTACTAAGCTCTTGGCTCATCACGATCCCTGGGGTATATTCAGAGCCCCTTCCTCGCGGTGTCTCAGGGGTCTGTCAGCCAGCAATCCCCAATTCCTCATTACATATTCCTCACAATGCATGCTGGCTAAAATGGAAATTGTGTTCAGAAATAGCCCTGCCCTACCATCATATACTAGGAGAAAGGAGGAAATTATGCTCTATTAGAAACCCTAGGCTAGCTTGCATAATGCTTCTCAATCTGAAATAATTTTTTACAGAATACCAATACGTTAAGAAGAGCTACTTCCCTGATCTACCTATTATGGGCAGCCCATTTTATGAAGTTAGCATGGCCTTCCTATTCAAACCAGAAATGGACAAAAAGAGAAGGAAGGCTTTTAGGTCAGTATGGTTATAACTATAGATTCTGTATTCTTCCTCTTTAATCTATCTCTCATATTAACCAACCAGGAGGTTGGAGGCCGGAAGTCTTAGACGCCAGCGAGAGCCGCTCCTTCCCCACGATTCTATGGCTTTCAGGTTACTTAAGCCACGGAGAACTCTATGGTTCCGGGGCGGGCCGGGAGGTTTGAGTTTGAAGACTGGCGGGAAGATGTCCGCACCTGTTGCCAGGCCAGGGTTCTCCCGAGAGGGAGGACGCTGGGACTGTGGCTTGCCCTGATCGGCCGAGAAGGGTTTGCCATGAATCTTCTGCGTCGGAGTGGGAAACGGCGGCGTTCAGAATCAGGCTCAGATTCGTTCTCGGGAAGCGGCGGTGACAGCAGTGCCAGCCCCCAGCTCCTCTCCGGGTCCGTGCTGAGCCCGCCGCAGGGCCTGGGTCGCTGCCTGAAGGACCGCGGCCGTCAGTCGGCCGCAGCTGCAGGTGCTCCAGGAACCCGGGAGGCCGCGGGCAACGGGGGCAGCTCCGCTGGGCCATGGGTCGGGAGGTGTCCTCACCCCACGGGGCTTGCTTCGTTGCATACCCCATTGGGCTTCTACTCCCCTTCTCTGTGACTGGGGCCTGGTGTGGCAGGTCACTTTCTGTTCAGACATACGCGTGTTTTCAGTGATCGCCTGGTATTAATGTTCACGTGGCTTCTGGATCTTTCGACCTTTACAGAAACAACTTCCTAGTTAGCTTCATCCCATCATCTGTTGGGGGGCTCGTTCCTCGTAGTACCCAGTACTCCTTACAGACCCTTAAGACAGGATTGTTGGGCCTGGAGTATGGCACAGGCTGTTCGGCGTCCAGGGGAAGGCTGGAAGGGATTCGTAATGAGATTGGTTGGGTGTCCCGTGGATGTCGACCCAGTTTTTTAAAATCGTTAGTTGTGCAGTCGTCATGGAACTAAAACTTACTATAAATAGAAACTCACCTAACGTAGCTTTGTAATGCTTGCATATTGCCCTCCTCCCCCAACTACACCCGTAATTCCAACACTCTTTATCTACTGTGTATTGCACGCTTTTTTGTTCGTTTGAGGCTTTTAAGGAATTTTTATTATATGCAGTAAATAACAATTTATTACTTTTCTATACATGGTCAATTTCTCATAAGATTCTTGAAGTCAGGATGTGCTTTAAAGAGCTTCATTTCAACACATAGGAATTCCAACACACGGTGAAGGACTAACTGTAAAACTCATATATTAGAAGTAAATTAAATTTTAATTTTTTCTTTTTCCTAAAAGGAGAATGCAAGCCTACAGTTCCTGACTACGAAATAGACAAGCTACTATTGGCAAACTGGGAACTTCCTAAAGCAGTTCTGGAAAAATACCACAGTTTTGGTGTAAAAAAGATGTTTGAATGGCAGGCAGAGTGCCTTTTGCTTGGACAAGTCCTGGAAGGAAAGAATTTAGTTTATTCAGGTATCCAAATTTATGTAAACTAATTACTATTTTTAAGATATGAATGTAAAGAATACTCTATTGAGGTAGTTGTGGTTCGTTTAAAAGGTGAATGAGGCAGTGCTTTATAACTAGAGAAAATCATACAATATGTGTGAAAAGTGGAGTTTTATTATTTATATTTAAATTACAAAAGTTTTATTGTTTGACTGGGGTGGAGGGAAGCAAGAAAAATGACAATTTAAAGAGTGGGCAATTCTGCCTGCCATTATTCTCAACAAACATATATCCCAGTGAGTGTGCAATGGGAGATGTAAATCTGCCCTTCCCCTGTTTGATCCTGGTTGCTTTTCAGGGTATGAACATTATCATTATATGTTTGTTAATTTACCTTTTTTTTTTCTTGAGATAGAGTTTGTCTCCAGGCTGGAGTGCAGTGGCGCTATGTGGGCTTACTGCAACTTCCACCTCCCAGGTTCAAGTGATTCTCCTGCCTCAGCCTCCCAAGTAGCTGGAATTACAGGTGTGCGCCACCAGACCCAGCTACTTTTTTGTATTTTTAGTAGAGATGGGATTTCACTGGGTTGGCCAGACTGGTCTTGAGCTTCTGACAAGTGATCTGCCTACCTTAGCCTCCCAAAGTGCTGGGATTATAGGTGTGAGTCACCGTGCCCAGCTATAGATTGACCTGTTTGTACAGGGTTGTATATACAAACAACAAGTAATATACTTTATATAAAATTTTTATGGGTTTTCTTTTTTTTTTTTTGAGATGGAGTCTTGCTCTGTCACCCAGACTGGAATGCAATGGAGTTGTCTTGGCTCACTGCAACCTCCGCCTCCCGGGTTCAAGTGATTCTCCTGCCTCAGCCTCCTGAGTAGCTAGGATTACAGATGCCCGCTGCCATGCCTAGCTAATTTTTGTATTTTTAGTAGAGACGGGGTTTCACCATCTTGGTCAGGTTGGTCTCGAATTCCTGACCTCAGGTGATCCACGCACTTCAGCCTCCCAAAGTCCTGGGATTACAGGCATGAGCCACCATGCCCGGCCCTATATGGGTTTTCATGGGCAACTATGGCATACACAGTTTTTAACACATGCTTACTACACTGACTTTAATCATTTGGTAAGATGCAATTCCTTTGTGTCCGTTTTCTCCGAAATTATGAGTCACACAGATTTTTCATTATGGCTGTAAGGACGAATTAAATAATTATCAACAGATATAAGTTCAGGCAGTGGAATTAGACTGGTTGGATTTGAAAACTATCACTTACTGGCTGTGCAGCCTCACAGATTACTTAGGAAGAGTAAGAGAGTGTATATGTGTTTGTGAGTATGTGTGCCTTGGTAGTACTTAGAGTTGATTAAATTATTTCATATATAAAAGCTCAGAACAGTTTTTGGCACATAGAAAGTACTTGTATTGTGAAAAGGCATTACAAAAAATAAAATACTTGTAAATGCTAAGAAGTCATAGTTAGTGGCAGTGGCATAATTGCTTGACCATTTCAATTGCTTGAAACTGAAACTTGGGTATCATTCAGAACTGTGGTCACCAGCTTATACAATTAATCACCAAGTCCTGGTGTCTGTTACCTCATATATCTCTTGCTTCTGACTCCTTTCTGTTTTTAGGTCCATTAACTGGTACAGCTTATTATCATCTTTCTTCTAGATTATGCAATAGCTTTGAAACTAGTTCATTCTTTTCCTCTGATCTTGCCCTGCTCCTGCAGCCAAAGTGGTCTTTTTTTTTGATGGAGTTTTGCTCTTGTTGCCCAGGCTGGAGTACAATGGCACAATCTCAGCTCACTGCAACCTCTGCCTCCCGGGTTCAAGCGATTCTCCTGCCTCAGCCTCCCGAGTAGCTGGAATTACATGGAGGCGCCCGCCACCACGCCCGGCCCCGAAGTGGTCTTTTTAAAAAAATTTTTTGTTTAAATATTTTGTAGAGATGCAGGTGGCACTGTGTTGTCCAGGCTGGTCTTGAACTCCTGGGCTCAAGTGATTCTCCCAAAGTTTTGAGATTACAGGCATGATTCACTGTGCCCAGTCCAAAGTGATCTTTATAAAGTACAAATATGATCTTGTCACTCCTTTTCATAAAACTCATCAGTCACACTGCATTGCTTTCAGGACAAGGTTTAAACTCCTTAAATGATGGGATTATAAACCTTTCTTGTGGCACTTTCATATCTCTTCTTTTATACCCCTGAGGTACTTTATACTCCATGCTTACTAAATTACCTTCTGTGTCATCTGAATATGCCAGGCTTTCTTCTAGGCCTTTGTACCATATGCTGTTTCTTAGGCATGGCATTCCTTTCCTCTTCCTTTCTTTTTTCTTTTTTTGGAACAGAGTCTCACTGTATCACCCATGCTAGAGTGCAATGGCGTGACTGCAACTCACTGCAGCCTCCTCTTCCTGGGTTCATGTGATTCTCAGGCCTCAGCCTCCCAAGATGCTGGGATTACAGACATACACCACCTTGCCCATCGTGGCCTCCCAAAGTGCTGGGATTACAGGTGTCAGCCACCACCCTGGCCTCCTCTTGCTTTCTTCCTTACCTTCTCATAAATTCTGTTTCATTTCCGTAAGATTCCTTGCAACTTTTTTCCTTCCACTTCTTTTTTTTTTTTTTCCTTTTTGAGACGGAGTCTCTCACTGTCGCCCAGGCTGGAGTGCAGTGGGGTGATCTCGGCTCACTGCAACCTCTGCCTCCCAGGATCAAGCGATTCTTGTGCCTCAGCCTCCTGAGTAACTGGGATTACAGGTGCCCGCCACCATGCCCAGCTATTTTTTTTGTTGTTGTTATTTTTATAGTAATAGAGATGGGGTTTTACCATGTTGTCCAGGATGGTTTCAAACTCCTGACCTCAAGTGATCCCCCGGCCTTGGCCTCCTAAAATGCTGGGATTACAGGCATGAGCCACCGTGCCCAGCCCTTTTCCTCAACTTCGATCATAGCTCCTATCATAATAAAATTGTTCATCTACTTCCTCAAATCAGGCCTTTTAGCCATTTGGTACTTAGAGGAAAGGATCTTTAGGTATAAACTAGGTACTCAGTAGTATTCATCATATTGCTGATATAAAGATTTGTTTACACTGTTTTTAGTTGAGACTATTAAAACAGGTGGTTTAAAGTAAAGGGCATTTCAGGGTATAAAGATTTTAAGTGCTATTGGGCCCTTAGTGATCGGTTAGCCTTAGGCTCTGTAGTACTGCACATGGCTTAAAACATTTAATAATGAATTGTACCAAATATTACTTTTTTCTTATAATCTTGTGGAATAATCATGTTTTAGCTCCTACAAGTGCTGGGAAGACTCTTGTGGCAGAATTACTTATTTTGAAGCGGGTTTTGGAAATGCGGAAGAAAGCTTTGTTTATTCTTCCCTTTGTTTCTGTGGCTAAAGAGAAGAAATACTACCTCCAGGTAATGTTTTTTAGTAAGTTTGAAATAGTGAAAAGCTCATTATTGGCAGTCTTGGTTTCATTCATTTGAAATAGATTATAAAAGCAAGTGGAAAACAAAGTTTCTTCATTGTGCCCTATGTAGCTTTAAGAGGCTACTGCCAAAAGTGTTAAAAATTTACAGCAGGGGGCTGGGTATGGTAGCTCACGCCTGTAATCCCAGCACTTTGGGAGGCCAAGGTGGGCGAATCACCTGAGGTCAGGAGATCGAGACCAGCCTGGCCAACATGGTGAAACCCCATCTCTACTAAAAATACAAAAATTAGCTGGGTGTTGTGGCACACACCTGTAATTCCAGCTACTCGGGAGACTGAGGCTTGAACCTGGGAGGCGGAGGTTGCAGTAAGCCGAGATCACGCTATTGCACTCCAGCCTGGGCAACAGAGTAAGACTCTGTCTCAAAAAAAAAAAAATTAAAGAAAAAAAAATTTACAGAAGGAAGTTAAAAGAAAATTATTATTGCATTAAGGAGAAGGGGCCATCAAATCAAAAGAATAATTGGTGAAAATTGTGTAAAAATTTGTAAACCTTTTCTTAGGAAATAGACAGAATACTTAAACTAGCATATAAACATGCACATTAAGAATCAGCATTTAACTGAACAGTAGGACTAGACTGAAGCATAGAAAGGAAAGTGTTTAAGGAAGTGTATCCTGCCCTAATTGAGGACTATTTAGGAATATTTAGGGGAAGAAAGTCAAGAGCCGTTGGTGCTTAGGTAAAGCTCCAGGTATGTGATCTGTTCCTCTGTTCTGCAAAAATGACTAATAGTAGTTTACATCAATATGATGCTTACAGTTTTTAGGGCATTTTCACAAATACAATGTTTTATTAAATGGAATAAATTTACTGTTGTGATTTCTGCAGTGAAAAATATGTGCTTTTGAAATGGAAAGATCGTTATACTGATTGTTAAAGAAATGTGGGTTCTAGTCCCAGTTTTGCCACTATGTCTTTAGGCCGGGCATATAACCAGCTGGGCCTCAGTTTTTTTATTTGTAAAATTAGGATGTTAACCCTTAGCACTGTGGGTTAACTTAGTAAACACTCAGGAAAATTTTATTGAATGAATAGCTCTAAATTTCTATGGTTCTATAAATCTTTTTAACAGTTATTTCAGAGGCACAATAGCCAACACAGCTGGTCATACATGGTAACATCACTCAACTTAGACCCAAAATAACAAAATGATGAAAGGATCCTTTTTATTGAAAGGTATGTTAGTTAAAAGTTAAACTAAAAAAAAAAAATTTTTATAAAAGTCCCACTGAATTTGACTTTTAAAAACTTTTCTTCCAATTACATTAAAAAATTGGTCATTAGTAGGATAATGAGACTATTTTCCTCATGAAGTATAAATTTGTTTCTTAAAGTGTTATAGCTAGTTTCTTGCTATTTATTAGATTAAAAGCGTTAGTGCTTAAGGTAGTTTTTCTCCAATTTTAATTCCTATAAATAGCTCTTAGAAGTTTTTAGATTATTATGCTGTCATTAAAATGGCATAATTTTATTTGACTCTTAACAGTTTTGTCAGTTCTAAACTTTATATTTTTAGTGTGTGATCTAAAAAGAACCAGTGTGTCCTGGCCAGAAACAACTGATGACAGTAATCTGGTAGATGTCTTTAGATACTTATGTCTATGTTCTGGGATAGAACCAGTTTATAACTCTTGAATTTCAAGTTTTTTCACCTGTATTGTTCCTTTTTACTCAATTCAGAGTCTGTTTCAGGAAGTAGGAATAAAAGTAGATGGTTATATGGGCAGCACCTCTCCATCAAGGCATTTCTCTTCATTGGATATTGCAGTCTGCACAATTGAGAGAGCCAATGGTCTGATCAATCGCCTCATAGAGGAAAATAAGATGGATCTGTTAGGTAAGAAAGTTAGAAAATAAGTAAATACTTTCTATTGCTATTTTTGATGGAATGAAGTGGAGCTGTTGTGATTTCTCTAGGTCCCATTTGTTTTCCTATTGTCTATTATCTACTTCTGGAGGCAAGAATTGGCATCTGTAATGTTAGGAACGCTGTGTGTATAAGTTTTGTGTCCTGCTGCTGTTATTGACTCCGTTACGTTGCATTTTTGTACTTTACAAAACGTAGAGGATATCCTTGAGCCCTCAATAATTTCTCCTTGCTTCTTTCCTATCTAAATTTTACCAGGAATAGAAGGAAGCCTGCCGGGCCAGATCTGCCATTTTGCAGTTAGTGTATATGGGTTTTTGTTATTATATTCTGCTGCTATGATGGCTATTTTGGGCTTGGACCCAGAGTCTACCATTCGGCATGGAAATGGTAGGAAGCTAAAGAAACTGACACTCTATTTGAGCTTGGGATTATGGGAAGATTTTCTATCTTAATGCATTTTTTTGCCATTATGGAAAGGCCATTATGTAGAGGTAGCAACAGGAATAGAAGGATTGCAGCAGCAGAAGTAGCAAGAATATCAGCTAATTATTGAGAACCTGGTGAACTTAAAAATACCATGGTAAAGTTATGGTAGGGTAGGGGTGGAGGGTGGGAATCAGACATAGGCTATGCTCCATAAAGCTTGGAGAGATAAATTGCAATTGATTTGTATCAGAATTGTCTTATTACTTGTGACCCCATTGGAGTTTAAATATTTGAGAGTTGCAATAGACTCGTAGTAAGTGCTATTTCCAATGTACCTAGCACAGTGCCTGGCACACGGCAGGCAGAATACTTTTTTTTTTTTTGGTGAATGAATGAATAAGTGCTAAAATAACTTATCAGACAGTACAATTTTGGAGACAGCTTATTGATAGGAAAAAGAACATCATGTGTCATTAGGAAGTTTCCTATTGTCTCCTTGAATTCCTTTTCACCAGAAAGTTGTCTTTTGGTGGGGAGAATTTGGGGTGGGGAGAATACCAGTGCATGTGGAAACTATGTTGTTATGAAAATGTTTAACTAAAGAAAGTATTAGTTGATACTGAATTTTCAGTAATTCTTAAGAATTATTCCAAGTGTATACATTGGTTAAATTCTCCAAGTAGTGAAGGACATTGTGATCATATTTATGTTTTGCAGTATGATGACTCACTAGCCTACCATATTAAAAAAAAATCTCTTAAAATTGTTTTTTTCTTCTGGACCCTCTTATGTTTTTTCTAAGCTACTTTCTAACATAAGTATGTATGTTTTCCCACTGAAAAGTCAATACGTTGACAACTGACGTAGATGTCTTTGATATTTCATTGTATGTTTATTTTGGTGAAGTTGCCAATTTAGAAGAGTAATGAGAGGCAGTTTTCCCTGGGTTTGTTTAGCCCTGAGTAAGCTAATAATTGATTTTTAGATCCAGTATACCTTGTAGTACGACTGCCTGTAATACCTGAAACATCTTGGAAAAGAATTGCCCATTATAAGGAATATGATTTTTGATTTATGGTTTGAAGTTTGCATCACTTGCAATGTATTATATAGTGTATTATATCTTATATCACTGTGTGGGAAAGTTAGAAAATAAGTAAATACTTTCTATTGCTATTTTTGATGGAAGGAAGTGGAGCTGTTGTGATTTCTCTAGGTCCCATTTGTTTTTCTCTTGTCTATTATCTACTTCTGGAGGCAAGAGTTGGCATCTCAATATCTTATTTCAAAGATATTGAGTCTTTTAAATGTCTTCTTGGCGCAGTCATAAAAAGAATGAAATCATGTCCTTTGTAGCAAAGCCACATGGATGCAGCTGGAGCCATTATCCTAAGCCAATTAACGCAGGAACAGAAAACCAAGTACCACATGTTCTCACTCGTAAGTGGGAATTAACCTTTGAGTACTCATGAACATAAAGATGGCGACAACAGAAACTGGGGACTACTAGAAGGGAACAAGAGTTGAAAAACTAACTATTTAATAATAGGGTACTATTGCTAAGTACCTGGGTGATGGGATCATTTGTATCCAAACCTCAGCATTACACAATATACCCAGGTAACAGACCTTCACATGTACCCCCAAATCTAAAAGTCGACATAAAGGAAATTAAATACAGTGAAATAAAAATTGGAAAAAGATTCTTCATGGATGTGACATTCTGTAAAAACCTAGTATCTGGAAAATCTTTTTAGGAATGGTGGTTGTGGATGAATTACATATGCTGGGAGACTCTCACCGAGGGTATCTGCTGGAACTTTTGCTGACCAAGATTTGCTATATTACTCGGAAATCAGCATCTTGGTAAGTACGTGAAATAACTGAGTTCCTGAGATTTCAAACAATGTTGAGAAAGTGTCTGAAAAATGCATGAGTTAAATAAATTAAGGGAGTGTAATATTTTTCTTATTGAGAAAACTTATGTATAGTAGTTTGTTTTTGTTCCAGAAGTCAGTCCAGGCATGGTGGCTGACACCTGTAATCCCAGCACTTTGGAAGGCTGATGTGGGAGGATCACTTGAGCCTGAGTTCCAGACCAGCCTGGGCAACACAGTGAGACCCCATTTCTATAAATAATAAAAAAAATTAGCTGGGCATGGTGGCACACACCTGTAGTCCCAGCTTCTCAGTAGGCTGAGGCAGGAGGATTACTTAAGCCCAAGAGTTCCAGGCTGCAATGAGGTATGATTGTGCCACTTTACTCTAGCCTGGGCAACAGAGCAAGACCATGTCTCTAACAACAACAGAAAAAGTATTTCAGGTTGAAACTGATTTTAGATTACTGTGTAAACATTCTTAATTTTCTGACTGCTCACCTTTCAATGTATATATTTTTATTATAGATTTTTAAAAATCTAGTTTCTGTATTTGTCATCTATATATATATAAGTAGTCAGGCTAATTTTGAAAAAAATATTATTTTTTTTAGCCCTCACTTCTCAGAGGCAACTACCTTTCAACTCTTCTAGCTTTTTAAAAATATTTACAGCAGCATCTCTAATTGTGGCTACTTAATTTTTTAAATTTCAGACCTTATATCTTGACTTTTACTATGAAAGATGAAGATCTAGCTTTCTTTTAAATTTTTTACTAACCACTACCCAATCTTCTCCCTTCTCTGCAGTCTCTCCTTATCCTCTCATTATCTTCCTGTTCTTCAAATATAGTTATGTTATGATTTTGCTTAGATCATTATTCAGTGTTACACTATTATGACTATATAAATGACATTGGTAACTGGGCTATAGTATAATATGATTACTTTTGCTTTTCTAAACAACTTTTTGTTTTCTCTGAAATTAATAACTGTCTTTTTTGTTTGATGGCTTGGTTTTCCAGATACTTACTGCTAATTTATCCCTAGCCTCCTCCCCAGTTGTGTATTCTACCACATTTACTATTCTGCCAGTCATCTTCTTGAAGATTTTCCTGAAGCCCTTCAAGTTGTTCCAATCTAGTTAGGTGGTTAATCTATATATGTGCTATATAGCAATCATCTTGGGATTCCCTTCCCCCTACCAATTTTTTGACCATATGTCTGTCTTGATTTACCATCTCATTTTGGTGGGAATATCTTCCAGGAACTTCTACTTTATTTCAGTGAACACACATAGGTATAAACTTTTTGAGAACTTGCATGTCTGAAAATGCCTCATAATTCCTTCTTTTTTTTTTTTTTTTGAGATGGAGTTCCGCTCTTTTGCCCAGGCTGGAGTGAAGTGGCGTGATCTTGGCTCACTGCAACCTCCATCTCCCGGGTTCAAGCGATTCTTCTGCCTGAGCCTCCTGAGTAGCTGGGATTATAGGTGCCTGCCACCACACCCAGCTAATTTGTGTATTTTTAATAGAGACAGGGTTTCACCATGTTGGCCAGGCTGGTCTCGAACGCCTGACCTCAGGTGATCTACCCACCTCGGCCTCCCAAAGTGCTAGGTTTATAGGCATGAGCCACCGTGCCCGGCCTCCATAATTATGGACTATCCAGGTATAAAAGTCAAGATTAGAAATACTTTTCCTTCAGAGTTGTCAAGGCATTACTTCATTTTCTCATTGCTATTGAGAAATTCAGTGCTATGCTGGTTTTTCATCCTTTGTAAACAATTTTTTAAATTCTGTCTGGGAATTTTTAGGCACTCCTCTTTTTCCACAGTGCTGTGAAATTTCATACTGATGTGTGTTGGTGTTGGTCTATTTTTAGTCATTGTGCTGGGTACTCAATAGATTCTTTTCAGTTAAGGGAGAATTGAACACATCTCTCTTGTGATAGAACAAGCAGATAACCATCTATATCCCAAATCACTAGGGATATAGAAAATCTGATTAATATAATCAGCAAATTTGACCTAATGGATATATATTGAACAATTACCTCAAAACAGCAGAGTACCTGTGTGTTTGAGTTACACGTGGAACATTTATTAAAAAGTTTTCCATATGCTGGACCATAAAGCAAGTCTTAACATATTTTAATGGATTCATATCATTTATTTTCTAACAACAGTGAATTTAGCTATAAGAAAAGCATAACTAGGAAATGTCTACATGACTAGAAATAAACACATTTTTGACACACTTTTAGATCAAAAAAGTAATCACAACAGAAGTTAGAAAATAGTTTGAACTGAAAGTATAATAAAAATATTTCTTAACAAAACTTGTGAAGGGCAGCAGAAGTTGTTTTTAAAAGGAAATTGATAGCATAAAGTATATATATTATTAAGGAAGAGAGACTGAGAATCAATTATTTAATTATCCATCCCAATAACTTAGAAAAAAGGCCAAGCATGGTGGCTCATGCCTGTAATCCCAGCACTTTGGGAGGCCAAGGCAGGCAGATCACTTGAGACCAGTTCTAGATGAGCCTGCCCAACATGGCAAAACCCTGTCTCTACTAAAAATACAAAATTTGGCTGGGCATGGTGATGCATACCTGCAATCCCAGCTACTCAGGTGGCATAAGAATCACTTGAACCCTGGAGGTAGAGGTTGCCATAAGCCAAGATCGTGCCTTTGCACTCCAGCCTGGGTGACAGAGCTAGACCCTGTCTCAAAAAAAAAAAAGTAAAATAATGGAACAGAAAGCTTGATAAACTAATAAAAACAGAGCAAAAAATGAAAGAGGAAATTCACTATCCAGACATTTAAAAATTCTAGAAATGAATAAGAAAAACACAACCCACTATATCAATGGACAAAAAAACAGGTTTTTGAAACAGTATCGGCTGGGCGTGGTGGCTCATGCTTGTAATTCCAACACTTTGGGAGGCTGAGGTGGGTGGATCACGAGGTCAGGAGATCGAGACCATCCTGGCTAACATGGTGAAAACCCGTCTCTACTAAAAATACAAAAAATTAGCCAGGCGTGGTGGTGGGCGCCTGTAGTCCCAGCTACTTGGGAGGCTGAGGCAGGAGAATGGCAGGAGCCCAGGGGATGGAGCTTGCAGTGAGTGGGCGACAGAGCAAGACTCCGTCTCAAAAAAAAAAAAGGGTATCCACATGGTTCATACACATGAAGTGATGCTCAGTAGTCTCATTGGTTATCAGGGAACTGTAAATTACTTCTTCAAAGAAATACTGGCTGGGCACAGTGGCTCACACCTGTAATCCCAGCACTTTGGGAGGCCGAGGTGGGTAAATCACAAGGTCGGGAGTTCGAGACCAGCCTGGCCAACACAGTGAAACCCTGTCTCTGCTAAACATACAAAAATTAGCCAGGTGTGGTGGTACACACCTGTAGTCCCAGCTACTTCGGAGGCTAAGGCAGGAGAATCACTTGAACCTGGGAGGTGGAGGTTGCAGTGAGCCGAGACAGGTCCATTGCACTCCAGCCTGGGTGACAGAGCAAGACCCTGTCTAAAAAGAGAGAAATACTACCACGTACTGTCTATAACTGCCAACATTAAAAAGATTGACAATACCAAGTGGTGAGAAGATTATGGAACAATAGAAAACACAGATTGTGGAGGTGTTACTTTGGAAAACAATGTGGGATTATGTACTAAAATTGAAGATATTCTGTGACTCAGTAATCTGTGGCTCAGTACTTTTATTCTTAGGTATATATCCTAAAGAAATGTATGCATGTGTGTATCAAAGGGCATAGCCAAGAATATTGTTAGCAACACTAATTATTAATGTATTATATATCTTTTAATGTTCTTTTCATTTGTTTTTTTACAGTCAGGCAGATCTAGCCAGTTCTCTGTCTAACGCTGTGCAAATCGTTGGCATGAGTGCTACCCTTCCTAATTTGGAGCTTGTGGCTTCCTGGTTGAATGCTGAACTCTACCATACCGACTTTCGCCCTGTACCGCTTTTGGAGTCAGTAAAAGTTGGAAATTCCATATATGACTCTTCAATGAAACTTGTGAGGGAATTTGAGCCCATGCTACAAGTGAAGGTAAATCAATATATTTACATCACTACTATTTGTATCTGTGTGTTTGATTTCATTTTCTAGCAAATTGCTAACAAATTCTGAATGATGTAATTGGGAGTTACATATACATTAGGATTAATATTAAGCTAATTGGTTTCCTCTTAAAGAATTGGTGGTGAGCTGGGTGTGGTGGCTGACGTCTGTAATCCCAACATTTTGGGAGGCCAAGGCGGGTGGATCACTTGAGGTCAAGAGTTAGAGACCATCATGGCCAACATGTGAAACCCTGTCGCTACTAAAAATACAAAAATTAGCTGGGTGTGGTGGTGGGCGCCTGTAATCCCAGCTACTCGGGAGGCTGAGGCAGGAGAATTGCTTGAACATGGGAGGCAGAGGCTGCAGTGAGCCGAGATCATGCCACTGCACTCCAGCCTGGGCAACAGAGTAAGACTCCGTCCCCCACCAAAAAAAATATTGGCAGTGATGGTGAGAGAGGAAATGTAGTTGTACCTTTAATTTAAATAAATAATTGTTTCCTGATATATAATATAAACATTTTAAAAAAATAACTGATCTTGTAGCGTTTTCTTTTTACTGGGAAAAGATTTTCTTATGGTTTAGTTTACACTAACTGCTAGTGTGCAAGATTAACTTTTTTGTTAAATGGTAGGTATAATATATAGTAGAGTGAAAAGAATATTGTTTTCGTAGTCTGATAGATCTACCTCTGATACTTAATAGAGATACTTGATATGGCTGAGATAGTAGTTGAATCACAAAACCTATCTGAACCTCATATCTTCACCTATTAAATAGGATATTAAATCCCTATCTTGAATATTGTAAGAATTAAATATGATTTTTAAAAATTATCTGGTATCTAGAAAGTTACTTGATAAATAAGTACCCTCCCATACTCCCAAATACACTTTAATCCTGAGGTTAAAGAACTGACTCATGTACATTGGTGGAGTGAGGCATCTGCTGTTTTTGTGCAGAGTTGTGCCTCTGAGTACTAAAACAGCTAAGGGTCATTTTAGAATTGGAAATAGAATTGGAAATTCATGTGTTTCACTAAGTACCTAGGTATGCATTTGTAGCTTCTGCATACTTGGTATGGAATCTTGCTTGCTTTGCTCTGTGCCCCATATTTCGCCTGGCTATGCCTTGGTTACTTCAATACATTTATGTGTGAACACATTCATTTGCTCTCCTGTTAATTTTTTTCTTCTTTTACCATGTCTGTGCCTCCACCCTTTTGAACCACTTATATTTCTTACCTGGATTATTGAAATATTTCCTAATTGTTCTCTCTGCTTCTGCCCTTGTCCCTTTCAGTCTGTGCTTACAGGAGCTAGTGATCTATTTAAAATGAACATCAGATCATGTTACCCTTCTTCTCAGAAACTTGCAGTGGCTTTCTGTTTCATTTAGAATAAAAGCCAGTGTCTTTTTAGTAGTCTATAAGGTCCTACATGATCTACATCCCCCACCCCTCTTAGTGCTCTGACTCTATCTACTATGTTCCCTCTCACTTCCTTCACACTGGCCTCTGCTGTTTTTTAATACATCAAGAGTTTCTGGCCTCAGGTTCTCTTTTTCTAGAATACTTTCCCCTTAGGGCCATCAGTGTGGTTTACTCTTTCACCTTTGGACTTTTTTACTCAAATGTCACCATCTTAGACCTTCCCTGGCCAACTTGTCTAAATTATAGTGTTCTCCCTTACATGGTCTCTATTTCTTTTCCCTTAGCACTTTTCAAAACCAAACATATTATTATTATTATTATTTTTGAGATGGAGTTTTGCTCTTGTTGCCCAGGCTGGAGTGCAATGGCGTGATCTCAGCTCACCGCAACCTCCGCCTCCCGGGTTCAAGCGATTCTTTTGCCTCAGCCTCCCGAGTAGCTGGGATTACAGGCATGCACCACCATGCCCAACTAATTTTGTATTTTTACTAGAGGCGGAGCTTCTCCATGTTGGTCAGGCTGGTCTCGAGCTCCCGACCTCAGGCCTCGGCCTCCCAAAGTGCTGGGATTACAGGAGTGAGCCACTGCGCCCTGTCCCTTATGTATTTTACTTACCTCATATTTGTAATTATCTATCTCTTCCTACTGGAGTAGAAACATTATGAGGGTAGAGCTTTTTTTCTGCTTTGTTCGCAGCTCCATCCCCAGTACCTAGAACAATATTTGACATATAGTAAATATTTGTTTAATGAGTGAATAGATGGATGCATTAATCGAGTTTTTAATACATACATTGACATACTTCCAGTATGGAGAACTTGCAGGGCCACCACAGTGGATTCACACATGCCCTTTTGTTCATTTGAAATGTGTTGCCTTTCATTGAGATAATGTTTCCCCACCTTCACATCTCAGCTAAATTGTTTTCTCAGGACAATTTTTCTTTCAGGTCTTTCTGTCAAATATGAGGCCTCAAAACACCGTAAAACTCTCTTTTAATGGTATATATTATTGTTGTATTTTATATTTATTTATTTAGTACAGATGCTCTTCTACTTATGATAGGGTTATATCCTGATAAACTCATTGTAAGTTGAAAATGCCTTTAATACATTTAACCTACTGAATATCATAGCTTAGCCTAGCCTACCTTAAATGTTCTCAGAACATTTACATCAGCTTATAGTTGGGCAAAATCATTTAGCACAAAGCCTGTTTTATAATAAAGTGTTGAATATCTTATAATTTAATGAATACTGTGCTGAGAGTGAAAAATAGAAGAGTTGTGTGGGCACCCAAAGTATGGTTTCTATTGAGTGCATACTGCTTTTGCACCATTGTAAAATAAAAAAAATCATAAAGTCCAATCATTTTAAGTTGAGGACATCTGTATTTTAATGTGTCTCTTGGTGAGACTATAAACCCCTTGACTATTAGGATCTTGACTTTCTTTTTACTCAATATTGTATTCCCATTGCCTGAGGGTTGGAGCTCAGTAAATATTAGTTGAATGAATAGTAAGTATTTCTTTCACCTTTCATCGTTAGGAGTTTATTTTTTCTTCTTTTTTTTCCTTTCTTTTGTTATTGACTTTGTAACTGATTTTCATTATGCCTTAAAGAAGAAAAAGCTTCCCCAGAAAGGAAAATGAATGCTTTTAAACTGATGTGAGAATCTTTTGAAAGTACCACTAAAGTGGTTATTTATCTTTCTGTTTTAGGGAGATGAGGACCACGTTGTTAGTTTATGTTATGAGACGATTCGTGATAACCATTCAGTATTACTTTTTTGTCCATCAAAGAAATGGTGTGAGAAGCTGGCAGATATCATTGCTCGAGAGTTTTATAATCTACATCATCAAGCTGAGGGTGAGTTATGGATGGAAAGGAAAGCCTTCATGCTTAGTACATTTGCTTGAAAGTAATGGTAGTGATTATATTAACAAAAACATGGCTTTTGTTCATCATTGTCACTGCCTGCCCACTAGGTGGTATCCTTTTTACCAAACTGTGCTTTTGTGATTCTAATCATATTCCATCCATAGTATAGACTATGTATACACACACATGCTTAGACTAATCAGCTTTAGATTTTTAGAATACTGGGTATATACTATAGTTCTTTATCAGGGATCCATGGGCTTTAAGAGTTTGATCTTTGGAGCCCCTAAATTGGATGCAAAACTTCACATGTAGACATTTCTTTGGGAAAAGTAACCATATCTTTCTTTATATTTCCAAAGGAATGTGTAACTCTGAAAAGAATCATACACACATACATACATATGTATAAGTTGACCCTTGAATGACATGGGTTTGAATTGTGTGTGTTCATTTATATGTGGATTTTTTTTCAATACATAATATATTAGAAAATATTTTGGTGATTTGTGTTAATTTGAAAAAACTGACAAGCTATGTAGCCTAGAAACATGAAAACATTAAAAAACAAAAAGAAAAAGGTATGTCATGTAGCCTAAAACATATGTAGATACTAGTCTATTTTATCACATCCTACCTTAAAATATACACAAATCTATTATTATTTATTATTATTTTTTGAGACAGAGTCTCGCACCGTCACTTAGGCTGGAATACAATGGCATGATCTCGGCTCACTGCAACCTCTGCCTCCTGGGTTCAAGTGATTCTTCCATCTTAGCCTCCCCAGTAGCTGGGATTACAAGCACCCGCCATCATGCCTGGCTAATTTTTGTATTTGTGTAGAGATGAGGTTTCACCATGTTAGCCAGGATGGTCTTGAACTCCTGATCTGAAGTGATCCGCCTGCCTTGGCCTCCCAAAATGCTGGGATTACAGGCATGAGCCACTGTGCCCGGCCCAAATCTTTTATTAAAAATTAAAATTTCTGCCAGGCATGGTGGCTCATGCCTGTAATCCCAGCACTTTGGGAGGCTGAGGAGGGTGGATCACCTGAGGTCAGGAGTTTGAGACCAGCCTGGCTAACATAGTGAAACCCCGTTTCTACTAAATACAAAAATTAGCTGGGTGTGGTGGTGCACGCCTGTAATCCCAGCTACTCGGGAGGCTGAGGTGGGAGAATCACTTGAACCTGGGAGGCAGAGGTTGCAGTGAGCTGAGATCGTGCCATTGCACTCCAGCTTGGGCAACAAGAGCGAAACTCCATCTCAAAAAAAAAAAAAAAAATTAAAATTTCCAGCCCAGCCAACATAGTGGAACCCCATCTCTCCTAAATACAAAAATTAGCTGGATGTGATGGCGGGCACCTGTAATCCTACCTACATGGGAGGATAAGGCAGGAGAATCACTTGAACCTGGGAGGTGGAGGCTGCAGTGAGCCGAGATCGCGCCACTTTACTGTAACCTAGGTGACAGTGAGACCCTCTCTCGAATAAATAAATAAATATTTATCAAAACTTATGCACACAGACACAGACCATACATGGCCCCATTCACAGAAGAAAAATGTAAACAAATGTAAAGAGGCAGTGTTAAATCATAACTGCATGAAATTAACTGTAGTATATACTGTACTACTACTGTAATAATTTTATAGCCACCTCCTGCTGCTGTTGCAGTGAGCTCACGTGTTGTGAGTATGCACTTAAAATATGACGCTTATCATCTTCATATGAGCAGTTTGCGTCTCATAAATTGCATATTGCAGTAAAAAGTAATTTATCATGTTTCTCATGTACTTTTCATCATATTTAGTGCAGTACTGTAAACCTTGAATAATACCATGGGACCAATTTGAGGTGCCACTAGTGATGCTGGAAGTGTTCCGAAGAAGCAGAGAAAAGTAGTGGCATTCTAAGAAAAAATTGAATTGCTTGCTATGTACCATAAGTTGAGGTCTGCAGCTGCATTTACTATTTTAAGATAAATGCATCGAGCTTAAGTACTACTGTAAAAAAAGAAGGAAATTTGTGAAGCTATTGCTGCAGCTTTGCACATTTTATGAAATACTTCTTCATCTGATTTTGAAAATGCAGTTTTATGTGGCTGCAGGATCACTATATGAAAGGCATACCTGCTGGGTGAGGTGGCTTACGTCAATAATTCCAGCACTTTGGAAGGCCAAGGCAGGAGGATCACTTTTGTCCAGGAGTTCGAGACCAGCATAGGCAACATAGTGAGACCTTATCTCTACAAAAGTTAAAAAATTAGGCCGGACATGGTGGTTCACACCTGTAATCCCAGCACTTTGGGAGGATGAGGTGGGCGGATCACCTGAGGTCAGGAGTTTGAGACCAGCCTGGACAACATGGTGAAACCCCGTCTCTACTAAAAAATATAAAAATTAGCCAGGCGTGGTGGTGCATGCCTGTAGTCCCAGCCACTTGGGAGGCTGAGGCAGGAGAATTGCTTGAACCTGGGAGGCAGAGGTTGCAGTGAGCCGAGATCGTGCCACCGCACTCCAGCCTGGGCGACAGAGCGAGACTCCATCTCAAAAAAAAATAGCCAGGTGTGGTGATGTGTTCCTATAGTTCCAGCTACTTGGGAGGCTGAGGTGGGAGGATCGTTTGAGCCTGGGAGGTAAAGGGTGCAGTCAGCCATGATCGTGCCACTGTGCTCAGCTCAGTCTGGGTGGCAGAGTGAGATCCTGTTGCCACAGATGCACGTGCCTGCGTGTGCACACACACACACACATACAGAGACAAACACACACAGAAGAAATGCATACCTATAGACTCTACTATGATTTGAGAAAAAATGAAGTCCATATGGCAACTTAAAGCAAAAGGATCTAAAGCTGGAGAATTTAATGCCAGCAAAAGATGGTTGGATAATTTTAGAAAGAGGTTTATATGTGGATTTTTTTCAATACATAATATATTGGAAAATTTTTTGGTGATTTGTATGAATTTGAAAAAATGTCAAGATAACAGGAGATGCAAGACCAAGAGGCTGCAGATGAGTTCCAAGATACCATTAAGAAAATTATTGAGGAGAAAGGATATCTGCCTGAACAGATTTTTAATGCAGATGGAAGTGCCCTATTCTGAGAAAAAAAAAATTGCCACAAAGAACCCATTTATTAGTAAGAAAGAGAAGAAAGCACCAGGATTTAAGGCAGGAAGGGATAGGCTAACTCTTGTTTTGTGCAAATGCAGTTGGGTTTACGATCAGGACTACTCATGTCTATAAAACAGCTAATACTCAAGCCTTAGAGGGAATAGATAAACACTGGTTGCCAGTCTTTTGGTTGTACAAGGACTGGAGAGTGAGAACCCTTTCTCTGGATTCATTTCATCAATGCTTTGTCTCTGAAGCCAGGAAATACATTGCCAGTAAGGGACTGCCTTTTAACTTTCTTTTGATATTGAACAATGCCTTGGGCCATCCAGAACCCCATGAGTTCAACACTTAAGGCATCAAAGTGATCTACTTACCCCCAAACACAGCATCTCTAATTTGGTCTGTAGATCAAGGGGTCATGAGGACGTTTAAAGCTCATTACGCACTGTACTCTAGGGAAAGGACTGTCAACATTATGGAAGAGAACCCTGATAGAACCTTGTGAAAGTCTTGAACGAAAATCATGAAAAAGATTGTGAAAATGGCAAAAAAAGGTGGAGGTACAAACGAAATCATGAAAAAGATTGTGAAAATGGCAAAAAAAGGTGGAGGTACAAACGAAATCATGAAAAAGATTGTGAAAATGGCAAAAAAAGGTGGAGGTAAAGGGTTTCAAGATATGAATCTTGGAGAAATTCAAGAGCTAGTAGACACCGCACCAGAGGAATTAACAGATGACTTGAAGGAAAGGAGTGCTTCCAAACAAGTGCCGGATGATGAGTAAGAAGACACAGAAGAAGCAGTACCAGAAAACAAGTTGACATTGGACAATTTGGCAGGATTCTAATTATTCAAGACTGCTTTTGACTTTTTTTATGGCACGGACCCTTCTATGATATCGGCACTGAAACGACAGCAAATGGCGAAAGGATTGCTACCATATATAAACGTTTTTAGAGAATGAAAAAGCAAAAACAGGCAGAAATTATAATGTATTTGCGTAAAGTTACACCAAGCGTGCCTGCCTCTACTGCCACCACTTCTGCCTCTGCCACCCCTGAGACAGCAAGATGAACCCCTTCTGTTTCTCCTTCATCAGCCTACTCAAGGTAAAGATGATGAAGATGAAGACTTCTATGATGATCTACTTCCAGTTAATGAATAGTAAATGTATTTTCTCTTTTTTGTTTTCTTTTTTTTTTTTTTTGAGACGGAGTCTTGGTCTTTTGCCCAGGCTGGAGTGCAGTGGCGCTATCTTGGCCCACTGCAAGCTCCGCCTCCCAGGTTCATGCCATTCTCCTGCCTCAGCCTCCCGAGTAGCTGGGACTACAGGTGCCCACCACCACGCCCAGCTAATTTTTTGTATTTTTAGTAGAGACAGGGTTTCACCGTGTTAGCCAGGATGGTCTCGATCTCCTAACCTCGTGATCCACCCGCCTCGGCCTCCCAAAGTGCTGGGATTACAGTTGTGAGACACCGCCTATTAGTAGTTAACTTTTGGGGAAGTCAAGTTGTGTGCAGATTTTTGACTGGGGGTTTCTGTGTTTCTAACTCCTGTGTTGTTTGACAGTCAACTCGTGTGTATGTGTGTGTGTGTGTGTATTTATACACAAATATACACGCACATGCATGTATATACAAATGTATTTTAAAATAAGCTCTGAGGTATTATTTATAAGAAAATGTAACCATTTTGTATGTATATGATAAATTTTAACATATGCATACATCTGTTTAACCATAATATAATCAACACCTAGAACATTTTCATTACCCTAAAATATTCTCTTTTCTTTTGCTGTCTCTTCCCTCTATTCCAGACTTAGGCAACTGTTGATCTCTGCTTGCTGTCACTTTAGATTACTTGTGCTTTTCTAAAAATTCCATGTAAATGAAGTCATACAGTATGTATGTGTCTTTTGTATCTAGCTTGCTTTCACTCAGCCTGGTGTGACTGATGTTCACCCAGGTTGTTAATTTATCAGTTTGTTCCTTTTTTGTTGCCAGATGGTGATCTAGTATATACTAATGGCTATAATCATAGTATATATTTTTACTGATTCTAGAGTGAACACTGTTGCCTCACTATTTTTACTAGTCTGTGGTGCTCAAGATAAATACAAGGAAGACAGGGACCAGTTCTAGTCACAGAATATTAGGATATTTTATTAATTAATTATACCAGTCACATCATGAGGATAAGTGATGGAAATCTCAAGCCTAGCTCTAACAAGTAAACTTTGCCTGAAGTTTATATTGGGTAGGCTGTTGTCTAACAGTGTATTATCTCTTCCAGTTTCCCCTTAACTTTCTACACCGGGTTAGCTTATTTCCTTACATTTTGCCATGGCCATTTATAATCCTTAATAACCAGAATCATCATCATTTTCTTTTCTTGAGATTTTGTTATCTTGGTTTGTAGCAGTGGTTCCCAAATGCTCCTGCTTGGACTGGAGCCTGGTCTATGATGAGATTTTTATCAGAAAAATAAAGACAAGGCAGCACATTATTTATAAAGCTGCAGTTTACATTCTGAAATTATTCCTACTCATTTTTTAATGTTAAATGTCTTTTTTTGAAGTAAAAATATTGATAGATAAGGTTTTAAAAAATTAATTGCCCTCAGCAAAATAAAACATTGGCAACTCTCTGTGATTCCTTAAAATTTTTTAAAAAGTTTACCTAAAAATTTAAAAATGTATGAAATATAAGATACATATTTAAATATACATATTTTTACTTCCAACTGACATATAATAATTCTAGAACATACATTTATTTATTTTTCTTTTTGTTTTTTTGTTTTTGTTTTTGTTTTGAGACAGGGTCTTGCTCTGTTGTCCAGGATGGAATGCAGTGGCATGATCTCAGCTCACTGTAATCTCTACCTCATGGGCTCAAGTGATCCTCCCACTTCAGCCTCCCGAGTAGCTGGGGCTATAGGTGCATGCCACCATGCCTGGCTAATTTTTTTGTATTTTTTTTTAGAGATGGGATTTTGCCACACTTCCCAGGCTGGTCTCAAACTCCTGGATTCAAGTGATCTGCCCACTTTGGCCTCCCAAAGTTCTGGGATTACGGGTGTCAGCCACCATGCCCAGCCATATATTTACTGTTTATAAAAAGTTTTACAAGTTCAAATATCCAAAAATCTGGAAATTTTTAAAGACAACATATAAGTATGTAAAGCTTTTACTGCATATAAGAAAGTTAAGGCTGGGTGGTGGCTCATGCCTGTAATCTCAGCACTTTGGGAGGCCAAGGTGGGAGGATTGCTTAAGCCCAGGAATTCGAAACCAGCCTGGGCAACCTAGGGAGACCCTATCTCTACAAGTGAAAAAAAAAATGCTAGCTGGACATAGTGGCTTGTGTGTCTGGTCCTAACTAACCAGGAGACTGAGGTAGGAGGATTGCTTGAGCCCAGGAGGTCGAGGCTGCCATGAGCAGGGATTGTGCCACTGTATTCCAGCCTGGGTGACAGAGTGAGACCCTGTCTCAAAAAAACGTTAAGCTCTTACTGGGGGAGAAGACAAAAAACAGAGGGTACTATTTAATTAGCTACCAGATTAATGCCAAAGAGGCAAGAATAATTTCACAGAGGAGTAGGCTTTTTCGTGACGGGATTGGTGAAACCCTCTGATACTGCTACTGCTGGTTGATGGTACACACCTTGAGCAAGGGTTTTGATTTTGGGGCTTTGAGTGGTAATCAGTATCCGTAATACTCTGCTTCCTCAGCAGGTTCCTTTGATCCCCTCCTGTGGGCTTGGTCTTACCCTTATACAGTTTCCTAAACTTTGGCGCACATTGGAATTGCCTGGGGAGATTTAAAAATTCTTCATGTCCAGGTCACATCCCACACCAATTATATAACAATGTCCAGGATTAAGAACCAGACATCAGTATTCTTAAAAGATCTCCAGGGGATTATAGTATGCAGCAGTTTCAGAACCATTCCCCTGCTATTTAGCTCTACTATGATTTAGACAGATACACTTAAAGAAGCTGAGCTAGAAGCAAATGGTGTTGATAATTTTTTTGTGACAGGATTGGTGAAACCCTCTGAATGCCCACCAGTAATTCTGGAACAAAAAGAACTCCTGGAAGTGATGGATCAGTTAAGACGTTTGCCTTCAGGACTGGACTCTGTATTACAGAAAACTGTACCATGGGGAGTAGCATTTCATCATGCAGGTATTTCATATTTATAATCTGTTATTAAGAAACCTCCAAAATTCCTCATACTGTCTTAACTTTTATATTTGTGTACATTTATTTCTTGTTAAACACACTTAATATCCTTAGATTTCTTTTTAATAAATTGTGTGGGCTGGGCGTGGTGGCTCACTCCTGTAATCCCAGCACTTTGGGAGGCCGAAGCAAGTGGATCACCTGAGATCAGGAGTTCAAGACCAGCCTGGCCAACATGGCGAAACCCCATCTCTACTAAAAATACAAAAATCAGCTGGGCATTGTGGCACGCATTGTAATTCCAGCTTCTCAGGAGGCTGAGGCAGGGAGAATTGCTTGAACCCAGGAGGCGGAGGTTACAGTGAGCCGAGATCGTGCCCCTGTACTCCAACCTGGGTGACAGAGTGAAATTGTGTGATAGATTAAACAAGAGTAAAACGAACCTCTTTCAGTTTACTTATTTGTGTATAGTAGTCTCCCCTTGTTCACTGAAGCTATGTTCCAAGACCCCCAGTGGATATCTGAAACCATAGATAGTACCAGCCCCACATATATGATGTTTTTTCATAGCATGTTAAAACTTTTAAATGCATTAGAAATGTGTGTGTGTGAGGGGGTATATATATATAATATATGGTATATAGTAGTCCTTTGTGAGGAATATGTTCCAAGATCCTCAGTGGATGCCTGAAACCACAGATAGTACCAAACCCTCTATATACTATGTTCTTTCCTATACAGTCACATTATATAGTGCCGGTAGTGTATACAGCATGGATACACTGAATAAAGGGATAATTCATGTCCTGGGTGGTAGGACATGCAATTTAAAACTTATGAGTTGCTTATTTCTGGAATTTTCCTCTTTATATTTTTGACTGGGTAACTAAAACTATAGAAAGCAAAACCACAGATGGGGGAAAACTACTATATACACACACACAGAATTTACATTGTATGTAATTTATGATGCATACTAAAAAAGTGAACACCTGTGTACCCATCACTTAATTTTAAAACTAGAACCCCAGCCCTTTAAATTTTTAAATAAAATTGAAAATGAGCCAGCTAAGTATATATTCTATACACTGTTTTTCATTTACTCATGTTTTTGTTCATCACGTATTTATGTCAGAGGTATATCTGACCAATGTGATGCATAGGCCCTGAAGATATCTTGATGAATAAGGCATATCACTACCCACAAGGAGTTCATTGTTTAGAACAGTGGTTAGCAAGTTACAGTCTGCTAGTCAAGTCTAGCCTACCATCTGTTTTTGTAAATAAAGTTTTATTGGAACACAGTCATGCCCATTTGTTCTGTTGCTGCTTTCATGTCACAGTGGCAGGGTGGAATAGTTGCAGCGGAGACCTGCTGTTTTCCACAGGAACAGGAAAAGTTTGTGGACCCCTGGTCTAGAAAATAAGATAGAGGTATACTAGAGGCAGCAGATTCTACTCTTTTTTTATTATTGTTGTTGTTGTTTTGTGAGACTGAGTCTTGCTCTGTTGCCCAGGCTGGAGTGCAGTGATGTGATCTCAGCTCACTGCAAACTCTGACTCCCAGGTTCAAGTGATTCTCCTGCCTCAGCCTCCTGATTAGCTGGGATTACAGGCACCCACCACCATGCACAGCTAATTTTTATATTTTTAGTAGAGGTGGGGTTTCACCATGTTGGCCAGGCTGGTCTCGAACTCCTGACCTCAAGCGATCCACCTGCCTCAGCCTCCCAAAGTGCTGGGATTACAGGCATGAGCCACCGCACCTGGCCAGATTATACTGTTAAAGAGGTAGACTGTGATGACTCCTTTGTCAACAGTCATAACAATAGTTTCAAAAATCTTTAGAGGCTTGAAACAGACTCTCAAATCCATTTGTAAGTGAACACTTATAATATTTTCATTATATATCAATAAATATATAAAAACCTCCTTTTTTTAGGTCTTACTTTTGAGGAGAGGGATATCATTGAAGGAGCCTTTCGTCAAGGTCTCATTCGGGTCTTGGCAGCAACTTCTACTCTTTCTTCTGGGGTGAATTTACCTGCACGTCGTGTGATTATTCGAACCCCTATTTTTGGTGGTCGACCTCTAGATATTCTTACTTATAAGCAGATGGTTGGTCGTGCTGGCAGGAAAGGAGTGGACACAGTAGGTAAGTGAGTTTGAATTTAATTGTAGCAGCATTGCCGAAGGACAGTGTCTACTTGAAATTTGGCTAGTGTCTGGCAACCTGTTTCTCATCACGCTGTATTTCTTTATTATCCAATGCACTAGTGTCATCATTTTGGATTCACTTAATATTTATAGTGAGTATGAGTTATAATTTTCTTTTTTTTTTTTTTGAGACGGAGTCTCGCTCTGTCGCCCAGGCTGCAGTGCAGTGGCGCGATCTCGGCCCACTGCAAGCTCTGCATTCCGGGTTCATGCCATTCTCCTGCCTCAGCCTCCCGAGTAGCTGGGACTACAGGCGCCTGCCACCATGCCCAGCTAATTTTTTTGTATTTTTAGTAAAGACGGGGTCTCACCATGTTAGCCAGGATGGTCTCGATCTCCTGGCCTTGTGATCCGCCTGCCTTGGCCTCCCAAAGTGCTGGGATTACAGGCTTGAGCCACCGCGCCCGGCATAATTTTCATATATATATATATATCATCAACTGTTGATTTTCTACAAATGTTGAATTAAGTTTTTCTTTCGTATTGTATACAATAAAATGATTTAGTATTATGTAAATCAAGATGACTTCTTATTACTTAGCTGGAAGATGATTTTTAATTTCTAGGTGTAGTCTACTCTTTAGCACTAATTAATTTTCACAGATGTTAGTTCAACTTGACTGGTCTCAGAAATCAGACAAGGATGCTGGGATGCACCCTCACACTTTGGGAATAGGAACTTGACATCCCATCTTTTTTCTCGAAATTGGTGCTGGCTCTGAAAAAACACCGTTTCATTTTTTTTACCTTGTATCAGCAAGTTATGATTGTTTTTACCAGCAATCCAAACAAAAGTTTTGTCTTAAGCAGTAAGGAAGAGGTTTGTTTGAATTAAATGTCAAAACGGCAGCAAATTATATTTCTAATGTGCTGTATCATTATATGTAACTAAATCATTATCAGCCTTCTAACATTGAAGAACCTTGGGAGGAACATTCCCTGCCACTTTCTACTCTAGGACATAATTGTCATCTTTCTACTCTAGGACATAATTGACTCCAATATTTTATTAGATATGTCAAAAAAAAAAACAGGCAAACAGTTCTGTGGCTACTGAAGAGAAATTAGGAAATCCAGGAGAATAAGGAAAGTGGATGGGAAATGGATATTCTGGGCAGAGGAAGCTGGGTAGTACACTGAGGAAGTAACTTTTAGAATAAACTGACTTGTCACATGAAGTCCCCAAATATGTCAGTTCTCATTATTCATGGATTCCATATTTGAATTTTCCACCTTAACAGAATTTATTCAGAATCCCGAAATAATACCTCTGGGGCTTTTGTGGACATATGCAGATCTGCGAAAAATTTGAATGTTTCCAAGCACACTTTCCCTGCTGTGGTTGAACAAGCCAAAGCTCTGCATTCTTGTTTCAGCTCTTATACTGTGAACAAGCTTCTTTTTAATGGGCTAGTTAGTGCCACATTTTTCACATTTTTGTGCTTTTAGTCGGTGATTTTGCTGTTTAACATGACCCCCAAGCAAAGTATTGAAATGGTATCTAATGTTCCCTAGTGCCTTAAGGCTGTGATGTGCCTTATGGAGAAAATATGTGATAAGTTTTCTTTAGGCATGAATTATAATGCTGTTGGCTGGAGCTCAATGTAAACAACTATGTACATTAAATAAGATGTCTTTAAACAGAAACACGCATAAAACAAGGTTTTGTATTGATGAAGTGATGAAAACGTTTTTACTAGAGGCTTGCAGGAACCTAATCATCTATTTTCCTTGGCAGCAAGGGTTCAGTATTCTGTGTTCGTGGCAACTTTATAGAACATGACTACCACAAATACCAAAAATTAACCGTAATTTATTGGTAATTGGATTAGTTAGAATATAAATTCACTGCTGTAACAAAAACCAACACAATAAGTGTTTAATAAGATAGATGTTAATTTCTTTCTCATATAACAGTAAAATTGTATTCTAGGCCTTATATGATGTAATTGTAATTTAGGCCTTATATGATGGCTGTAGTGTGTCGGGGACCTAGTCTTCTATTTTGTTTTAACATTTTCAGCAATGTAGTTTCTATCCTCGGTATATGATGGCCAGTCCAGTCTCTGTCACCACCTCTGCATTTCAGCCATCAGGAAGGGAAGATGAGGAAGCAAAGAGCATGCTCTGCCCTTTAAGGCCGCTGCTCAGAAGTTGCACATAGTATTTCTCTTCACATACAATGGGCCAGAACTTTCACATGATTACATTCCCCAACTATAAGAGAGGCTGGGAAATACAATCTTTAGCTTGTGTGGCCACATGCTCCACTAATACTTAAGAAGATGTGCATGGCTATTGGAACAGCTTTCAGTCTCAGCACCAGTAATAAATGACCCATTTACAATCCCTGAAGGGCATTGGTCAGCCTTTCTTTTAAGCCCTGAAAATTTTGATGATTTAAAAAAAAAAAAACTTCCAATTTGTTGGATTTTTCCTACAGCTGACATCAGAGACGTTTATTCTGTTTCTCTCTTACTTTACCTACAGAATATGCAGATTACATGTATATGCTTAAAAAGAGTTGAGGGAAGAGAGTGAGATTCTTCCTTCCCATTCCTATTTGCCTACCTCTGTCCATCCCCAATTTTCAGTGGACTCACACCTCTGGGGAATGGAGTATAAGTCCATTTTACATAGATAATCGTCTCTCGGGACAGAGGGTCTTTTAGTTAATGTAGAAGATAAGGAGAAATAAGACAAGAAATAAGCTGAGATCTTTTTTGCCTTGTTATGTTCTTAGCTTATATTTATTATGGGAAAGAACAATTGGAAGGTTAGTGCCCTGGGCTAATTATCAAGCCTTAAATCAGACAACATTCAAACAGAACTAAAATATACTGTAGTAAGTTCATTTCTGAGGTCTTAAAGACTTCCAAGCTTTTGATCTTGCATATCATTGTATTTCAGGATGTCATATGACTTATAACTTCAAGCTAATGAAGAATGTAGGAATATAGTGTTTTATATTCACTATGGAGACTTAAATACTTGGTCGTGCTTTTTGTATCGTGTAGCATCATTGGAAATTCTGTGCATTTTATATTCCTGGACAGCACATGGTGTTTTATTTAGATGACACTTCAGTCTTTCTATAGACTACTTAGAAGCTTCTAGTATAGGATGATGGTGCTTGGTGCCAAAATAGCGATTTGCAAGTTCAGCAGTCAGTAATAAATTATTTGATCCTAAATAATTTCAACTTCCCTCTTGTGATGTGGATGAGTCCTCCCCAGACAGGTGGTTGCAGGAACCTGTACATATATACTGATGTTCATTTGGACATTGTATAAACCTTGCCCATTCAGGAAAAGGGCAGTTCATTTTGTTGAAGAATCAAAGCCCCGAAAGACCTTTAAACAGCCCAAAGTGGCTTGTTTATCTTGCTGCTAATGCTAGTTGATTCATTTTCTAGGTAATTTATATGTGTGTGTTTTCTTTCTTAAGCTGGGCTGTTTTGTAGCCATTACAAGAGTCAGGTGTTATATTCATGTGATTTTTAAAAATTGGATATTGACAAATTATAATTGTATATATTTTTGAGGCACAGAGTGATGTGATCTGTATACAATGCAAAATGATGGAATTAAGCCAGTTAACATATCACCCCCAAATACTTATCATTTATTCTTCCTGTCTAACTGAAGCATTGTACTCTTTGACCATCTTCTCATCCCTCCAACTCCCTAATCTCTTTCTCTCCTGCTTGATTGAGCCTGCTGCTAAAGCTTTGATTGCATTTTTCAGTTCACTCATTGTACTCTTCATCTCTAAGATTTCTCTTTCTTTTTTATTTTCTATTTCTTTGTCAAACTTCTTGTTTTGTTTGTATATTGTTTTCCAAATTTTAATTTTTTATCCATATATCCTTGTAGTTCATTGGACTTTTTTAGGAGAATTATTCTGGATTCTTTCTCATTTCACAGATCTTCATTTCTTTAGGGTTCATTGTTAAAGCTTTGTTAGTTTCTTTTGAAGGTATCTTGGCTTCCTGGTTCTTTGTAATCTGTGTTCTTGTGTTGGTATCTGCATATATGAGGAGACAGCTACCTCTTTGGCTTTTATAGGTGTTCTTTGTCAGGGATAGAACTTCACTTGTCTAGCCTTTGATTCTGAATAGGCCAACTGGCAGCAGCCCTGAGCAGGCAAAGCTTGCTTTGGATTCTGTAGATAGTTGGGCTGCTGCCTTTGCTCTGAGTTTGGGTGGGACTGCCGGCTGGGCTCTGCTATCAGGTGAACCCACAAGCTGAGCTCTGCCGTCAGGCAGAGTTGCTGGTTTGGCACTGCAATCACCTCTCGGCTGGGCCCCAGAGTGTATTCCTTGGCCAGATGGTACCCCTATTTGAGATCTGTACTTGGACAGTGTTGCAGGCTGGGCCTTGAGGTTAGGTGGAGTTGCTATTCTGGACCAGTGGGCCAGCTGCTATGCTCAGTGGAAATGCATGATTGAGCATGGTGGCTCATGCCTGTAATCCCAGTGACTTGGGAGGCTGAGATGGAAGGATCGCTTGAGCCCAGGAGTTTCAGGCTTCAGTGAGTTATGATCATGCCACTGCACTCCTATGTGAGTGACAGAGATCCCACCTCTAAAAATAAAATTAAAAAAATGCACATCTGAGGTTTGCCTCCCTGCCTAGGTGGGGACTTGGAGTGGGCTTTGAGACTGAACTGAGGGCTGTTTAAACTTCCACCCTTGGCAGAACTAGTCCCTGCACTTTGCAAAAATACAGTATGATAGGCATCTTCCACCTGGGGCAGGTCCTTGAGGCTGAGCTTGAGCACTGTTTAAAATGCCAGGTTTGGCAGAACTAGCCCCTGCTCCTTTCCAAAATGCACTGTGATGGTCATCTCCTTTCCTGGGCAGGGTCCTCATGAGCTTTGACGCTGGGCCTGGAGGCTGGCCATCTAAAGATTCAAGCCAGGTAGAATTTCCTACCACTTCTAGAAGTGATCAGTTTGGCTTTGTCCTGGGCTACACTGTTTAGCTGTTAGCTGGTACCTCTGATTGGGCACCACCACTGGCAGGTACACAGAGCTACCACCAAGATCTGCATGCTGGTTGCCGTGAGCTCTACCTCCTTGCTTTGTTTCTGCCTGACCCCAGGTGATCTAGCCGTGCTGTAACCCAGCATGTTCTCTGTGAGGCGAGACTGGAGTTGGCTTCTTGGGAAGCCTCTTGGAATGCTAGGGAAGCTCTATGTTCTCTGGTTTTCTTTTCCCACTGTAGAAACCATGAGCCCTGGGGATTCCTTTCTGTGTGATACTGTGCTGACTTAGGGGAGTGGAAGGGGTGATGAGGTCAAAGTGAGATAGTTTCTCTTACTGTATCTTGCAATTTTTATGTAGTTTTGTGGTCCATGCATAAGTTTCAGACTTATTCCCAAGTTTTGGGGTTTTTTTTTTTTTTTTTGGTTATTGTTGTTGTTGTTTTTTTTTTAATACACGGAATTTTGCTCTTGTTGCCCAGGCTGGAGTGCGATGGCGCAATCTTGGTTCACTGCAACCTCCACCTCCTGGGCTTAAGCGATTCTCTTGCCTCAGCCTCCCAAGTAGCTGGAATTATAGGAATGTGCCATCATGCCTGGCTAATTTTGTATTTTTAGTAGAGATGGGGTTTCACCATGTTGGTTAGGCTAGTCTTGAACTCCTGACCTCAGGTGATCCATCCACCTTGGCCTCCCACAGTGCTGGAATTACAGGCATGAGCCACCATGCCTGGCCTCTTTTTTTTTTTTTTTTTGAGATGGAGTTTCACTCTTGTTGCCCAGGCTGGAGTGCAGTGGCACTATCTCGGCTCACTGCAACCTCCACCTCCAGGGCTCAAGCGATTCTCCTGCCTCAGCCTCCCAAGTAGCTGAGATTACAGGAATGTGCCATCATGCCTGGCTAATTTTGTATTTTTAGTAGAGACGGGGTTTCACCATGTTGGTTAGGCTGGTCTCGAACTCCTGACCTAAGTGAGCCACACTGCTTGGCCTCCCAAAATGCTGGGATTACAGGCATAAGCCACTGGGCCTGGCAGTTTTGGGGTTTTCACAGAGGTGTTCTTGTCTGCAGACAGAAGTTAGTTGAAGCTTCTGGGGAGGGGAGTAGTAAAGCCTCCTAAACCACCATCTTGCTGATATCTTGTTTTCCTTTTTTTTTTTTTTTTTGAGATAGAGTCTCTGTTGCCAGGCTGGAGTGCAGTGGTGTGATCTCGGCTCACTGCAACCTCTGCCTCCTGGGTTCGAGCGATTCTCGTGCCTCAGCCTCCTGAGTAGCTGGGACTACAGGTGCGTGCCACCATGCCCAGCTAATTTCTGTATTTTTAGTAGAGGCGGGGTTTCACCATGTTGGCCAGGCTGGTCTCCATCTCTTGACCTTGTGATCCGCCCTCCTCGGCCTCCCAAAGTGCTGGGATTACAGGTGTGAGCCACTGTGCCCGGCTGTTTTGCTTTTTTAATGGTGCCTATCTTTATAATCATTTCTGGGATAAACAGCCATTGATAATCAAGTTTATAATCCCTTCACTTTATCCTATCTTGATTCTTAGTTTGGCAATTGGGAAGGATAATCTGTACCTTCTCTTTGCCTCGGGTGGTAAGGATATTCCAGCACTGTGCCAGTTTTATTTAAAAAAAAAAAAGTATTCTTCATTTGTCTTTTTGAACCTCTTACCTGCTTTCTTTCCCACAGTATTGGATTCATTTTTGAAGAAAAATTATGATTCTCTGTAGTCATAATTGTTGCAATAATAGTTTGTATTTGTTCAAATTGTATAGTTGTATATGGCTTTAACATATAAGTGCTTTCATGTATTTTTGTTCATTTGGTTGTCACAATAAAGCATTTAGATTAGTAAATGTTATAATATAAATTTTGGGTATCTACAAGTATTTTTGAATTTATTTTATCATATAACTGATAACAATTTACATTTGCATTTTACTTTATAGGTTTGAAAGTACCTCTATTAATTACTTCATTATTCAATAATAATGGTTAATCCTGTAGGGGAAGAAAAAGACTTTTCCTCTACTTTCTTAGGTTCTGCAGTTGGGACCTGCTAATTAAATTGACAGATTAACAGGAGAAAAGGCATATAAACTTTATTTGATGCTAATATTTTAATTTTTATGTACATGGAAGCCTTTATAGAAAAGGATTGAAGACCTGAGAAACTGTTTAACCTGGGGTCTTATATAACATTTTAACAATGGGCAGTAAATTGTGGAGAAGCAACAAGAAAAAGGAAAAGGTATCTGGGCTTCTAGGGGCAACAAATTGTGAGAAGGTAAATATATGGGGGAAACTAATGGAAGATAGAAGTTATTTTAGTAGGTAGAGTTTGTTTGTGCAGACCCATCTCAGTGCTGACCTGTCTCCAGTGATAAGGGTTGTTGTCCTGTATGGGAGAGGGAAGGGAAAACATCATCACAAAGAGAAAAATTTATTCTTGCTTTTAGGCAGATAGGGAGAGGACAAAGAGTTCTTTCTGTGTTTGCTGCTTCCCAATGGCCTTCAGCTCAAAATAATCCTTATGCTGAAGTGGCATATTTTGAAGTAGCATATTCTGATCCCCTTCTGTCCAAAGTTCAAAAAATAGCCATAATTTTATTACCATAACAACCACTATCATCTCTTGTCTGCTTTTAAGCAAAGTAAGGCAACTTAAAATCTCTTTAGCAGATATCTTATGGAACTATATTGGGATTTTGCAAATGTGTATCTTTTGGTTATAGGCGAGAGTATCTTAATTTGTAAAAACTCTGAGAAATCAAAAGGCATAGCTCTCCTTCAGGGTTCTCTAAAGCCTGTTCGCAGCTGTCTGCAAAGACGAGAAGGAGAAGAAGTAACTGCCAGCATGATACGAGCTATTCTGGAGGTAAGAGAGAATTTACTAAGTTATGATTTGCTCTTTTATGCCTAAATTAGTAAAATATTAGTATATGAAAATCTTAGCTTTATTTATTTATTTTTTTAATTTATTTTTAAGACAGAGTCTCACTCTGTTACCCAGGCCGGAGTACAATGGCATGATCTCAGCTCACTGCAACCTCCGCCTCCCGGGTTCAAGCAATTCTCCTGCCCCAGCCTCCCGAGTAGCTGGGATTACAGGCACACACCATCATCCCTGGCTAATTTTTGTACTTTTAATAGAGATGGGATTTCACCATGTTGGCCAGGCTGGTCTTGAACCAGCCTTCAGGTGATCTGCCTGCCTTGGCCTCCCAAAGTGCTAGGATTACAGGTGTTAGCCACTGTGCCCGGTGCTTTATGTTTTTTTTGTTTTGTTTTTGAGATGGAGTCTCGCTGTGTTATCCAAAATTTCAGATGAATTTAATGATTCATTTCTTTTTCTTTCTTTGTTTTTTTTTTTTTTTTTTTTTTTTTTTTTTTTTTTTTTTTTTGAGATGAAGTCTCGCTCTGTTGCCAGGCTGGAGTGCAGTGGCACAATCTCAGCTCACTGCAACCTCTGGCTCCTGGGTTCAAGGAATTCTCGTGCCTCAGCCTCCTGAGTAGCTGGGACTACAAGTGCCCGCCACCACACCCAGTTAATGTTTTTTTTTGGAGACGGAGTCTCGCTCTGTCACCCAGACTGGAGTGCAGTGGCGCAATCTTGGCTCACTGCAAACTCCGCCTCCCGATTTCACACCATTCTCCTGCCTCAGCCTCCCGAGTAGTTGGGACTACAGGCGCCCGCCACCACGTCTGGCTAATTTTTCTATTTTCAGTAGAGATGGGGTTTCACCGTGTTAGCCAGGAAGGTTTCAATCTCCTGACCTCGTGATCCGCCTGCCTCGGCCTCCCAGAGTGCTGGGATTACAGGCGTGAGCCACCGCGCCCGGCTCACCCAGTTAATTTTTGTATTTTCAGTAGAGACGGAGTTTCACTGTGTTGGCCAGGATGGTCTCGATCTCCTGACCTCGTCATCTGCCCACCTTGGCATCCCAAAGTGCTGGGATTACAGGCGTGAGCCACCATGCCTGGCCCACTTATTTTTCTTTTTAAGAAAATATTTTATCTACTTTAAGGAGAACTTTTCTGTTGTCATTAGGTGTTACCAACAGTTACAGTGAGTGGTGATGGGAAAGTAAATAAAGAATCTCTACATTAAGATTCTAAGAACATTTAAAAAAATGAGAATGAAATAGCTTGCTTTATTTTATATTCAGAGGGCTTGCATGTTTTATTTATTTATTTTTTTAATTGTTTTTTTGAGATGGAGTCTCGCTCTGTCGCCCAGGCTGGAGTGCAGTGGCGTGATCTTGGCTCACCGCAAGCTTCGCCTCTTGGGTTCATGCCATTCTCCTGCTTCAGCCTCCCAAGTAGCTGGGACTACAGGCGCCTGCCACCAGCCCGGCTAATTTTTTGTATTTTTAGTAGAGACAGGGTTTCACCGTGTTAACCAGGATGGTCTCCATCTCCAGACCTCGTGATCCGCCCGCCTCGGACTCCCAAAGTGCTGGGATTACAGGCGTGAGCCACTGCACCTGGTGGCTTGCATGTTTTCTTAAAAAGCTACAGAAATTTCCAAATATCTTCTTTCAGATAATAGTTGGTGGAGTGGCAAGTACATCACAAGACATGCATACTTACGCTGCCTGCACATTTTTGGCTGCAAGTATGAAAGAAGGGAAGCAAGGAATTCAGAGAAATCAAGAGTCTGTTCAGCTTGGAGCGATTGAGGCCTGTGTGATGTGGCTACTAGAAAATGAATTCATCCAGAGTACAGAAGCCAGTGATGGAACAGAAGGTAAGTGTGACTTCTCAGTTGCAATTTACTCACTTTTTCTTCTTTAGTGAGAGTGTATGACTGCTCAGTGAATGGAAATTGTCTTTTCATGTAGTATAAAAGGAATTTGATTTTTTGAGCAGTGTATCAACTCATTTTTAGTAAATCAGTATTGTATTTAGCAACTTCAGACCATTATTATAGAGCCTGCTCATACATTTTCATGCGCTGGATAAGGTACTATTTGTAAAATTTATCAGCCGGGAGGGTTAGCATGGAATACAGAAAGATAGTATTTTGTTTTATTTTATTTTGAATGTTCCTCTGTTTCCTCACCCTAACCCTAAACCAGGAAAGGTGTATCATCCAACACATCTTGGTTCGGCTACTCTTTCTTCTTCACTTTCTCCAGCCGATACTTTAGATATTTTTGCTGACCTGCAAAGAGCAATGAAGGGCTTTGTTTTAGAGAATGATCTTCATATTCTCTATCTGGTAAGTTCTGTTTTAACAATTATGTTTGTGAAAATAGGGAGAAAAAAATAGATATATAATCCTGAACATCAAAGATACCCTAACAGAACATCTCGTCTGTTTTCCATGCCTAGGTTAGTACTGGTGGGAATAGAGAAGAGGTAAGAAGAGAATTGTTTTAAAGTAATAATCTAAATGTTCTAGTTACCTTTAAATTTATTTTCTCCAACCTCCTTTCAAAAAAGATTTGAGTTGTTTTATAAAAAATATATATTTTTACAATGTATAAAAGAACAGCAAAGAAAAATGGGATATCAGAAAATTAAAGATCGGATCATGATGTAAAACTCAAGCAAAGGTCAGTACACAAACATGCATGCCATTAAGTCATGTCCAGTGCTGTTGTCAATTTTGATTCTGGGTTTTCTAGCAACTAAAAGAGGAAAGCTTGATTAGTGTTAATATTCATAAGATAAAAAACAAAACAAGTTTAGGAAAAACATTGCATTTCCCTGCCTAAGAGAAATTTAGTCCTAAAAGGATACTTTGGAACTTAACATTGTTGATAAAAATCTCTATAATAAATGCAATAAGGAATTTTAAAAGTTTGTTTATATTAGACAATGCTCTGTGAATATTATTTTGTATAACAAAGATATTAATAAGAATTGGATAGTGTTTAAGGTCATATTCTCTGGCAAGAACCTGATCAGAAATAATTAATTTTGTCAGTTAAGAGCAGATGCATGCATTTTGATAAGCAAGTGATAGGGGGAGGTGAGTAAAATTGAAATTATCATTAGAATGAAGGGGGCTTATCAGGAAGTGTGTTTCAATAAAAATCACTATGTAGTGAGCAGAGGGGAAATGTCTAGACAGTGCCAATTTTCTTTTATTACAAACTTGCATAATACATTGGTGATAATAGGCTCAAAGGTCTGTGCCCAAGAATGTGGCTGGGAGGAATCTCAAAGCAGGTTTCACCGGTCATCTATCATGGCCTTAAAAATAAGTCATTTATTATACAGTGGCTAAGATTGTGGGCTCTAGGGTCAGACTGCCTTAGTTCAACTTTTGGCCTCATCACTTAGTAATCATACAACCTTGGGTAAGTATTTAACCTCTCTTACGATTCCATTTCCTCATTTGTAAAATGGAGATAATAATACCCACCTCAGGGCTGATAGTCTTTGATGAATGTTTGGTATCTGAATAAATATTTAATAACATCTATTATTTCTAGTAAATTCTCCCATAAACATTATGTAAGTCATTTGCCAAATTACCTAACTACTCCTACTCCTGTTCCCTCTCTAAAACATGAAGACTGTTGGCAGTGTTAGTATGCTGAATGCTTGTGGTTAGTGGTCTTGTGTACTTCTCTCACCATTCGAGTTGTATGCCCTTCAAGAGTTAGTTGTGTTCCCAAACTTGTTCATGTCAGTTTGCTTCTGAGAAAATTAGGCTGAGGCAGAAGGATCACCTGAGGCCAGGAATTTGAGACCAGCATGGGAAACAGAGCAAGAATCTGTCGCTACCAAAAAAAAAAAAAATTGTGTGTGGTGGTGCATGCTGGTAATCCCAGCTACTTGGAAGGCTAAGACAGAAGAATCACTTGAGCCCAGGAGTTCTAGGTTATAGTGAGCTATGATCGTGCCACCATGCTCCAGCCTTGGTGACAGCAAGAGACCTCGTCTCTTAAAAACAAGCAAAAAAATATGAGATAACTGAAAGCTCTGAGAAAAAGTTATAGGAATTTAGACAGGGAAGAAACTAAAAGGACACTGCTCAAAGTTTATTTTGCAATTATCTTTAATTTTTATTTATTTATTTATTTTTTGAGTAGAGTCTCACTCTGTTGCCCAGGCTGGAGTGCAGTGGCACAGTCTTGGCTCATTGCAACCTCTGCCTCCCAGGTTCAAGCGATTCTTGTGCCTTAGCCTCCTGAGTAGCTGGGACTACAGGTGCATGCCACCACACCTGGTTAATTTTTGTATTTTTAGTAGAGACAGAGTTTTACCATGTTGGCCAGGCTGGTCTTGAAGTCCTGACCTCAAGTGATCCACCCTCCTCGGCCTCCCAAAGTGCTGGGATTACAGGTGTGAGCCATTGCACCCGGCCAACGATTATCTTTAATATCTAACTTCACATTATGAAACAGAAACTGGATTTCTTAGACAATGTATTGTGGTTATGGTTTAAGAAAGCCATGGTAAATTCTAATCAACAGACTCATGCTCAAAAGGCCTTGACCCTTAGCTCAAAGCATTGGCAATTAAAATACATTTATGTTTTAAGTTAGACAAAACATTTAGTGTTTGCATGTACTATTTTATATTTTGAATATATAAAACATTTCTGTGATTCAAAAGTCAGAACTATATAAACAGGAATAGTCAGAGAAGTCTGACTCCTATATCCATCCCTTCCATGCCTTTTCAACCTACCTTTCATAGATGACTGTTTTCATTCATTTTTTAATGTATCTCTTCTCTTTTTTAATTTTACAGAAATTATCAGACATACATATTCTTCACCTTTTTTATACAGAGGGTAGCATGCTGTATACATTATACCTTTTTTTTTCTTAACAGTGTATCTTGGAAATCACTTCATATCAATTCATTTTTTATTCTTTTTTATAACTCTATAATTCTGTCGTGTAGGTGGATGTACCGTTGTTTATTCTATCAGTTCCCTATCGATGGACATTTGGATCATTTTCAATATTTTATTGTGGGAAATTATGCTGCAGTAAATAACATGGTACACACAGTGTTTAGTTTTTATGGAGGTGTATCTTTAGGAAAGACTGAAATGTAAAACCATAAGTGATTTTGGTAAAATGTAAAACCAAAGAGTGAAATGTAAAACCATAAGTGATTTTGGTTTTGCAAAGCTGACCTCTGTAGAGTTTGTATCATTTTCCTGTTTTACCAGAGATATATTAGAGTAGTTGTTTTTTCACAGCTTCACAAGTAGAGAGTATATGGTCAAACTTTTGTATTTTTGAGTGTAGTTTTAGTTTACATTTTTTTACATTATGAGTAAATTTGAACATTTTCCCCATTTATATAAAATGTCCAGAATGGCAGTCTATAGAAACAAAAAGTACATTTAGTGCATTAGTAGTTACCCAGGGCTGGGGGAATGTGAGGAGGTTGGATGAAAATGGAGAGTGATTGCTAATGGGTACAGGGCTCCCCACCTCCCTCCCCGGTGAATTGTCCATGTCTTTTGCTCATTGTTCTGTTGTGTGTGTGTTTTTTGTTTTTGTTTTTGTTTTGTTTTGTTTTTAGTTTTAAAGGTTTTTTTATATATTAGGGAGATTGGTGCTTTGTGGTATAAGTAGAAGGATTTTCCTCTTGATTTTTCACTTGTCTTTTGACTTTGCTTATTATATGTTTTGTCTAGTAGTTGAATATATGGACTTTTGAATTAGTGAGAAATTTTTCTTGCTCTGAGATTATTAAGGAATTCACCCACATTTTCTTCAAGTAATTGTATAGTTGTGATCCCCCTATTTTTTTTTTTTTTTTTTGAGATGGAGTTTCGCTCTTGTTGCCCAGGCAGTGCGCAATGGTGCAATCTCGGCTCACTGCAACCTCTGCCTCCTGGGTTCAAGCGATTCTCCTGCCTCAGCCTCCTGAGTAGCTGGGATTACAGACATGCGCCATCACGGCTGGCTAATTTTGTTTTTTTTTTTTTTTTTTTTTTTTAGTAGAGATGGGGTTTCTCCATGTTGGTCAGGCTGGTCTTGAACTTCCAACCTCAGGTGATCCACCTGCCTTGGCCTCCCAAAGTGCTGGGATTACAGGCATGAGCCACTGCGCCTGGCCTGCCCCTATTTTGAGCTCTGCTTCATTTGGAGTGTATTCTAGTACATGGTTCTTCAGTTTCATGTTTTTTTCATAATGGCTATCTGTAATCTCAGCATCATTTATTAAAAAATTCATTTACACAATGACTCAAGATGGCAGCTTTTATCTTCTGCATTTCCATTTGTATTTGGGTACATTTCTAATTCCATTTGTCATTGTGTATATTCATGTTTCACTTGTTAGTCTGACAAAAGACCAGTTTGACTGATTTTTGTGCCAGTGCCTCTGTTTTAATTAAAAACTTTCTGGTAGGGCAAGTTTCCCTTCATTGCTCTGCTTTTCAGTGTTCATAGCTATTCTTTTTGGCTTACTGTATTAGTCCATTCTCACACTGCTATAAAGAAATTATGGAGACTGGGATATTTATAAAGAAAAGAGGTTTCATTGGCTCATGATTCTGCAGGCTGTACAGGAAGCACAGTGGCTTCTGCTTCTGGGGAGGCCTCAGAAAGCTTCCAATCATGGCAGAAAGTGAAGGGGAAGCAGGCACATCTTATATGGCCAGAGCAAGAGGAAGAGAGTGAGAGAGAGGCGAGAAGTGCCACTTACTTTTAAACAACCAGATCTCACGAGAACTCACCATTGCAACGACAGCACCAAGCGGGGTGGTGTTAAACCATAAGAAACGGTCTTCATGATCCAATCACCTGCCACCAGGCACTATCTCCAGCATTGGAGATTATATTTCAACATGAAATTCGGTGGGGACACATATCTATACTATATAAATCTACACTTGGGCCCCTAAATCTCATGACCTTCTCACATTCCAAAATACAATCATCCCTTCCCAACAGTCCCCCAGAGTCTTAACTCATTGCATCATTAACTCAGAAGTCCAAAGTCTCATCTGAGAGAAGGCTAGTGCTTTCCACTGATGAGCCTGTGAAATAAAAAAACTAAGTTAGTTACTCCCAAGATGCAATGGGTTTACAGGCATTGGATAAATACTTCCATTCCAAAAGGGAGTATCTGACTTGGTTAGGTTGTATAATCCTTTTTATGTTGCTGGATTTGGTTTGCTGGTATTTTATTGCTAGTGTTTTATTTGGTTTGCTAGTATTTTTGTCATAAGATACATTGACCTGTAGTTCTGTTTTCTCGTGATGTCTTTGTGTGGTTTTGGAGTAATACTAACTGCACAGTATGAGTTAGGATATATTTCTTCCTCTTCTGTTTTTTTTGAAGAATTTGTTAAAGATTGCTATTGATTGTTATTTAAATGTTTAGTAGATTTCACCAGTCAAGCCACTTGGGCCTGGGCTTTACTTTGGAGTAAATGTTTTGATGATGAATTTAATCTTTTTACTTTTTATAACTATTCAGAGTTTCGATTTTTTCTTCAATCGGTTTTGGTAGTTTGTGTATTTCCAGAAAATAGTCCACGTAGATTATCTAATTTGTTGGCATTTACTTGTTCATAGTATTCCCTTATAATCCTTTTTATTTATGTGAGGATGGTGGGGGTGGTTCCTCTTTCATTCCTGATTTTAGTAATTTGAATCTTCCTGCATCATTTCTTGATCAGTCCAGCTAAATATTTTTCAATTTTGTTTTCTTTTCATTCTTTCAGCAGATCATCTGAGGTCAGGAGTTCGAGACCAGCCTGGCCAACATGGTGAAACCCTGTCTGTACTAAAAATACAAAATTACAAAATACAAAAATTAGCTGGGCATGGTGGCACTCGCCTGTAATCCCAGCTACTCAGGAGGCTGAGGCAGAAGAATTACCTGAACCTGGGAGGCAGAGGTTGCAGTGAGCCGAGATTGTGCCACTGCACTCTAGCCTGGGTGACAGAGTGAGACTCCATCTCAAAAAAAAATTTTTCTGTACTGAACTTACAGTTTATTTTGTCATTATTCCCTAAACAATACAGTATATCAGCTATTTACGTAGTATTTGTGTGGTATTAGGTATTATAATTATGCTAGATGATTACTCTGTATATGGCAGGATGTGCATAGGTTATATACAGACACTATCATTTTATATCAGAGACTTGAGCATCCACGGATTTTGTTATCTGCAGGAGGTCCTGGAACCAATCCCCCACAGATAACAAGAGACAGCTATACATTTTGCTATGGTTTGGTGGAGTTCTATAGATGTCTCTTAGGTCTAATTGACTTAGAATGTTATTTTAGTCTTCTATTTCCTTTTGATTTTCTTAGTAGTTCTATTCATTGTTGAAAGTCGGGTATTGAAGTTTTCAACTACAGTCGGTATTCTCAGGGCATTTGTTCCCCTGTACCTCTTTTACTGCTCTTTTTTGAATGAAGGGAATATTTTCTAGTATAGTCATTATTGCTTAAGGACAGTGATACATTCTGAGGATTGCATCTTTAGGTAATTTCATTGTTGTGTGAATATTACAGAGTGTGCTTACACAAATGTAGATGGTATAGCCTGCTACACACCTAGGATATATGGTATAACCTTACTGCTTCTAGGCTACAAACTTGTTTGGCATGTTACTCTACTGAGTACTGTAGGCAGTTGTAATACAATGGTAAGTATTTGTGTATCTAGGCATTTCTAAACATAGAAAAGGTAATGCAACATGCTAGATATTTGATGACTATGATGTCACTAGGCAATATTAATTTTTCAGCTCCATTATAATCTTATGGGACTACTGTCACATATGCAGTTTGTCATTGACCAAAAATGTCATTATGTAGCACAAAACACTATGACATTTTAATTTTGTACATTTTTCTCTATATTTTTTGCCATTTTTTTTTTAGTGGTTACTCAAGGGTTTATCAGGTACAGCTTAAAATTTATACTAACTTAATTGCAGTGAAATAAAGAAGTATTCTTAAATAACTCTATTTTGATTCCTTTTTTTGTGCCATTGTTATACTTATTACATCATTATGTGTTGCAAACCTAACAGTACGTTGTTATACTTAGTATTTTATGTAATTTAATGTTTTTAGAGAAGCTGAGAGAAGAAAGGAGAGCAAATATACATTTACAGAGTTTGCTTCATTAACATTCTTATTTATGATTGTGTTTTTTTCTTCATTTATTTCTATGGATTTGGGACACCATCTCTTGTCATTTCCTTAGTCCAGTACAGCTTTGCTTCCACCTGCCTCCTGTGGGCTGATACTGTCAAATATATTGTGAGTTTTATATGTTATGGACCCAACAATTCAATTATATGCATATTGGCAGGTTGTAGTGGCTCATGCCTGTAATCTCAGCACTTTGGTAGGCTGAGGCGGGTGGACCACTTGAGGTCAGGAGTTCAAGACCAGCCTGGTCATCATGGTGAGGCCCCATCTTTACTAAAAATATAAAAATGAGCTGGGTGTGGTGGTGCATACCTGTAATTCTAGCTACTCAGGAGGCTGAAGCACAAGAATCACTTGAACCTGGGAGGTAGAGGTTGCAGTGAGCTGAGATTGTGTCCAGCCTGGGCAACTGAGTGAGACCCTGTCTCAAACAAACTAACAAACAAACCCAATACAGTACAAAAATATGCATATTGTTTTATAAGTTGCCTTTTAAATCAGTCAGGAGAAGAAAAGAGAAATATGTAATGATACTGTTTTTATATGTACTCACATAATTTCCTTTGTTGACTCTCTTTTTTTGGTTTGGAATTGAAATATGGTTTTGGTGAGTTTCTTTCAACCTGAAGAGCTTTCTTTAGTATTTCTTTGTTTTTTTTTTCTTTGGAGACAGAGTCTCATTCTGTTGCCCAGGCTGGAGTGCAGTGGTGCAGTCTCTGCTCAGTGCAGCCTCCGCCTCCCAGGTTCAAGCAATTCTCATGCCTCAGCCTCCCGAGTCCCTGGGATTACAGGCATGCGCCACCACTCCTGGGTAATTTTTTTTGTATTTTTAGTAGAGACAGGGTTTCGCCATGTTGACCAGGCTAGTCTCGAACTCCTGACCTCAAGTGATCCAAACCCCGCCCACCCAGCCTCCCAAAGTTCTGGGATTACAGGCATGAGCCGCTGTGCCTGGCTAGCATTTCTTATAAAATGGATTTGCTAGCAAAATTTTCTCAGGTTTTGTTTATCTGGAAATGTTTCTGTTATTTTTATTTTTGAAAAATAACTCTCCTTTATATAATATTCTTAGTTGAGGCTGGGCGTGGTAGCTCATGCCTATAATCCCAGCACTTTGGGAGGCTGAGGCAGGTAGATGGCTTGAGCCTAGAAGTTTGAGACCAGCAACATGGTGAAACTCCGTCTTTACCAGAAAAATACAAAAATTAGCCAGGTGTGGTGGTATGCATCTGTAGTCCCAGCTACCTGGGAGGCTGAGATGGGAGGATGGCTTCTGCCCAGGAGGTGGAGGTTGCAGTGAGCTGAGATCGTGCCACCGCACTCCAGCCAGGGTGACAGAGCCAGACCCTGTTTCAAAAGAAAAAACAATGTTTAGTTGACAGATTTTTTTTTCTTTGAGCAGTTTGAATATGTCATCTCACTGCATTTTTTGGCCTTCTTGTTTCTGGTGAGAAGTTAGCTCTTAATCTTATCAGGTTTCTCTTACATAGGATGACTTTTTCTTGCTGTTTTCAAGATTTTTTTTCTTCAATTTTAATGTTTTGACTGTGATGCGTCTTTGTGTGGATGCCTTTGTATGTATCCTGCTTGGAGTTCACTGAGTTTCTTGGATATGTAGGTTAATGTTGTCCATCAAATTTGGAATACTTTTAGCCATAATTTCTTCAGATGATTTTCCTTTTCCTTTCTATCTTCTCCTGGTACTCATTATGCATATGTTGGTACACTTAATGTTTCCCATATTCCTTTAAGACTCTGTTCATTTTTTCTGCTTTCTCCTCTCCCTCTTTCAGATTGCATAGTCTTTATTAATCTATTCATGTTTGCTGATTCTTTCTTATGCCAGCTTGGATATACTGTTGATCTCTCTAGTAAATTATCCATTTTAGGTCCAGGTTTGGTGGCTCACGCCTTTAATCCTAGCACTTTGGAAGGCCAAGGCCAAGGCAGGAGTGTTATTTGAGTTGAAGAGTTCAAGACCAACCTGGGCAACATAATAAACCCCATTTTAGTTACTGCACTTTTTTTTTTTTGAGACAGGTTCTTGCTCTGTTGCCCAAACAAGAGTACAGTGGCATAATTACGGCTCACTGCAGCCTTGACCTGGGCTCAAGCAGTCTTCCCACCTCAGCCTCCCAAGTAGCTGGGACCACAGGCATGTGCCATCATCCCTGGCTAATTTTTGTATTTTTTTGTAGAGACAGTGTTTGACCATGTTGCCCATGCTGATCTCGAACTCCTGAGCTCAAGTGGTCCTCCCCTCTCAGCATCCCAAAGTGCTGGCTTTATAGGCATGAGCCACTGTGCCTGGCCAGTTATTGTACTTTTAACTCCAGAATTTTCATTTGGTTCTTTTAAAAATAATTTTCTCTTTATTGTATTCTCTACTTAATGAGACATTGGCATCATGCCTTTTACTTCAAGCATGGTTTTTGTTTTTGTTTTTACCATATTTATAATATTTGCTTTGAAGTCTTTACTTATTTCAATAGCTGGACCCTCTCAAAGGTATTTCTTTTTATTTCTTTTGCCTGCTTTTCCCCCTGTGTTTGAGAAATACTTTCCTATTTCTTATATGTTTCATAATTTTGTTGAATCTTGACATTTTGGGTAATATATCAACTCTGAATATTGATTCTTCCCTTATCTCCTCTATGTTATTGATTCTTTCTTGAAAATTACTCAGAATACTTAAGATTGTACCTACAGTTAGAATATTGATATTAGAAGTGTCTATAATTAAAAACTTAGGTTCTGGCCAGGCGCAGTGGCTGATGCCTGTAATCCCAGCATTTTGAGAGTCTGAGGCAGGAGAATTGCTTGAGGCCAGGAGTCTGAGACCAACCTGGGCAACAGAATAAAACCCAGTTTCACCAAAAAAATTAAAAAATTAGGCAGACGTGGTGGCACTCACCTTGTAGCCCCAGCTACTTGGGAGGCTGACTTGGGAGGATTGCTTGAGCACAGGAGGTTGAAGCTGCAGTGAACTAGATCCCAGCCTGGATGATAGAACAAGACCTTGTCTCAAAAAAAAAAAAAAAAAAAAGACTTGGGTTCTATAAAATCCAGTTTGTATGCTTAGTGATCTCTTTCCATTTGTCCTGGCAGTGCATTGTTTGTGAATAAATGATGTTTCCATATGAATGAGGTATTATCACAGTTAGACATTTTTGTAAATCCTGAGGCCTTTGTCTTTTTATTTTAAGTAATTTTATTTTATTGTAATTTTTTTTGAGATGGAGTCTTGCTCTGTTGCCCAGGCTGGAGTGATGTGGCACAGTCATAGCTTACTGCAGCCTCAAACTCCTGGGCTCAGGCGATCCTCCTGCCTTGGCCTACTACAGCATTGGGATTACAGGCATGAACCACCACAGTCAGCCATTTTATTTATTTTATTTTATTTCATTTTTTTAGAGACAGAGTCTCACCTGGTCAGTTGAGCTAGAGTGCAGTGGCACAGTCATAGCTCACTGTGGCCTCAAACTTTTGGGTTCAAGCAATCTTTCCATCTCAGCCTTCTGAGTAGCTAGGACTACAGGCACATACCATCATGCCTGGCTTTTGTCTTTAATATGAAGTTTGTATATAATGGTTTTTTGTAATATAATAGTTTTAGTTAATGAATAATACTTCTTCCTTTTAGGTTACACCTATGTTTGAGGATTGGACTACTATTGATTGGTATCGATTTTTCTGTTTATGGGAGAAGTTGCCAACTTCAATGAAAAGGGTGGCCGAGCTAGTGGGAGTTGAAGAGGGGTTCTTGGCCCGTTGTGTGAAAGGAAAAGTAGTAGCCAGAACTGAGAGACAGCATCGACAAATGGCCATCCATAAAAGGTAAACGTCAAGGTCTCCGGGCTCTCCGGTATTTAACACAGTGCCTTGCATGTAGTAGATGCCCAGTTTATTGTAGTCACTTTCTTTGTCAATAAAATCAAAATTTTGGCAGAGTATAAGATTTTTCAGTTTTCTTTTTTTTCATTTTCTTTTTTTTTAAAATTTTGAAATGGAGTGTTGTTCTTGTTGCCCAGGCTGGAGTGCAATAGCGCGATCTCGGCTCACCGCAACCTCCGCCTCCCAGGTTCAAGCGATTCTGCTGCCTCAGCCTCCTGAGTAGCTGGGATTACAGGCATGTGCCACCACGCCTGGCTCATTTTATATTTTTAGTAGAGATGGGGTTTCTCCATGTTGGTCAGGCTGGTCTTAAACTCCTGACCTCAGGTGATCCACCCGCCTCCGCCTCCCAAAGTGCTGGGATTACAGGCGTGAGCCACCACGCCCAGCAAGTTTTCTATATTTACTAAATTTATTGGTATTTTAGTTTCTTTCTGCAGCTCACAGTTCAGCAGCCATTATATATAAATGTCTTTTAAGGTAGAATATTTAATTACCTCTCTTTTGTAAAGAAGGTGTTGATCAGAAGAACCACCAACTTACTGTGACTTCACCTGGGGTTATGCTTTATATCATACTTAAAAGTGATTCATTACCAATAGAGGAGAAGAGCTAATTAAAAGATTCAGGTGGAAAAATTGGTACAGGCTGTTAGCGTCTTTGAAATATAATGAAATTGGCTGGGTGCAGTGGCTCACGCCTGTAATCCCAGCACTTTGGGAGGCCAAAGTGGGCGGATCACTTGAGGTCAGGAGTTCGAGACCAGCCTGGCCAATGTGGTAAAACCCTGTCTCTAGTAAAAATACAAAAATTAGCCGTTTGTGGTGGTGTGCACCTGTAATCCCAGCTACTTGGGAGGCTGAGGTGGGGGAATTGCTTGAACCCAGGAGATGGAGGTTGCAGTGAGCCAAGATTGCGCCACTGCACTCCAGCCTGGGCAACAGAGTGAGACTCCGTCTCAAAAAAAAAGAAATAATAATGAAATGATTTTTCTTAAAAAACAGTCTCTAGAATATTATTTATAATATGGTTAAGTATAAATTTTATAAGGATTTATATACTTGGATTACTTTTGCTACCATTGCCTTTCAAATCAAAATTGTATGCTATATTTATATTGTCATTTTATTGGAGTAATGATATACATGTAGCTGTATATCAAGTTATCTTTTTAATTTTTGTGTCATCACATTTCTTGAACCAAGTCTCATTTCTTGTTAGCAGCAGTTTTGAATATGGGCAGGTTTTTGTTATACAGACATTAGTTCTTTACTATAGTACTAATGCATGTCAAAACTTGCTTTGCAAGCATTGATCTCAGCCTTTGTCCAGTAATCCTATTTTCTATTAAGAATCTCACCACAATGTATTATATAAGCCCTCTGTTGCCTTTCCAGTTCTTAGTCATTTTTCAACATACTGTATCTCCTAGTAGACGTGAAGGATCTCTTACCATGCTTTTGATGATTTATTCCCAGGTTTTTCACCAGTCTTGTGCTATTAGATTTAATCAGTGAAGTTCCCTTAAGGGAAATAAATCAGAAATATGGATGCAATCGTGGGCAGATTCAATCTTTGCAACAGTCAGCTGCTGTTTATGCAGGTCAGTTAAACAAAGGGTTTCACATTTATTTAATACTGTGATTTGAGGTCGAGTTAAGATTACTTTTTTTTTCAAATTCCATTTTATTGTAGGCTTCTTTAAAAGTGCTATAATTTTGTACAGTTCTTGTCATCATCAGAAAATTCAAAACTATGGCTCCTCAGGGCTCAGTACCATGTTACAGAGGATTGGTAACTAGCTGAATGTCTTGGCCTCCATTCCTTAGCAACCTGCTGACTATCCTCCTTTCTGTTTTTCTTTTCTTTTTCCTGTTGCAAGAAGAAACAGAAACAAAGTTCTCTGTGGTCTCCCCTTTCTTATTAAGGTACTGATTGCCGGGCGCGGTGGCTCATGCCTGTAATCCCAGCACTTTAGGAGGCTGAGTCGGGTGGATCACGAGGTCAGGAGTTCAAGACCAGCCTGGCCAAGATGGTGAAACCCCATCTCTACTGAAAATACAAAAAATTAGCCAGGTGTGGCGGTGGGCGCTTATAATCCCAGCTACTGGGGAGGCTGAGGCAGAGAATTGCTTGAACCCGGGAGGCAGAGGTTGCAGTGAGCTGAGATCGCACCACTGCACTCTAGCCTGGGTGACAGAGCGAGACTCTGTCTCAAAAAAAAAAAAAAAAAAGGTGCTGATTAATACATATTGTTGAGGAGAAGGATGGAAGATGGAGAGGGATTTCTGAACTCCTGTCTGACTGTTATAAAAATGATCTAAGGAACCACTGGTCTGCCTTAATGTATTAAACCCTAAGCAAACGAGAAATTCTGGGTCTGATTTTACTAAGGAATCCTTACAAGCCCTTAAGAAGGAAACTATGGGCTACAAGAGGGTGTGTTATATGTATAATAGGTTTCATCGTGAAGATATGTGCTTATGAGGGAGTACTGCGGGGAAGATGAGAAGAGATAGTGGTAGGAAGGGAGGCACTCACTCTTTTTTTTTTTTTTTGAGACAGAGTCTTGCTCTGGAGTGCAGTGGCGCCATCTCGGCTCACTGAAAGCTCTGCCTCCTGGGTTAATGCCATTTTCCTGCCTCAGCCTCCCGAGTAGCTGGGACTACAGGTGCCCGGCACCAAGCCCGGCTAATTTTTTTTTGTATTTTTAGTGGAGATGGGGTTCCACTATGTTAGCCAGGATGGTCTCAATCTCCTGACCTCGTGGTCCACCCGCCTCGGCCTCCTAAAGTGCTGGGATTACAGGTGTAAGCCACCTGCGCCCGGCCGGGAGGGACTCACTCTTAGACTCACTGGTATCAAAGATGAAAGACTGCCTCTAGGGGTTTATGTTCTTGTAGGGAAGTGTCACAAAATTTTAATTCAACAAATGTCTTTATGATATGGCACTTGTTTTGGTTTCTTTATTCCAAGACAGTGCAGCTATTGAGCTCAGCAACCTTTCTTTGAAGAAAATGCAGGTGGGAACTTCACTCTTTCTAGTTCTCTCAGCACTTGAATATTTAAACCAACCCTTTTTTCCTCTAGGTGGAAAGAGTCCCTTACTTTTTTTTTTTTTGAGATGGAGTTTCTCTCTTGTTGCCCAGGCTGGAGTGCAATGGCACGATCTCGGCTCACCACAACCCCCGCCTCCCAAGTTCAAGCGGTTCTCCTGCCTCAGCCTCCCGAGGAACTGGTATTACAGGCATGCACCGCCATGCCTGGCTAATTTTGTATTTTTAGTAGAGATGGGGTTTCTCCATGTTGGTCAGGCTGGTCTCAAAGTCCTTACCTCAGATGATCTGCTCGACTTGGCCTTCCAAAGTGCTGGGATTACAGGCGTGAGCCACCGCACCCAGCATCTTTACATGTTTTTTTTTTTCTTGGAAAATTTGTATTATTTTAATTATTTTTATATACAAAAAACTCAACAGTGTACATTTAACCCAGTTTAGTGTCAAGTTCTTTAGCCTTTGCCTTTTCGAGCTTGGTGATACGAGCCACAGACTTAGGACCCAGGACGTTGCCGCCCCAGTGACGGTGGATCTCATCCTATCTGTCGTTGTAATTGGTCCTGATAGCTTCCACCAGCTTAGCCAAAGTGCCTTTGTCTTCCGAGTTCACCTGTGTGAAGGCGACAGTGGTGCAGGTCTTCCTGTGGACTAGACGTCCCAGTCTTGCCTTCCCCTTGATAATGCAGTAAGGGACCCCCCATTTTACGACACAGGGCAGGCAAGAAGACAACTAGCTTGATGGGATCCGCGTTGTGTGCAATCACCACCAGCTGAGCTTTCTTGTTCTCCACCAAGGTGGTGACGGTGTTAACTCCTGTTCGAAGGACAGGTGGTCTCTTGGTGGGGACGTCCCCTCTGCCAGCAGCTTTCTTCTCGGCCCAGGCCAACAGCCTCTGCTTCTTCTCTTGCTTTGACTCTGGTCTGTACTTGTGGGCCAGCTTAAGCAGCTGAGTAGCTGTTTGGCGGTCCAGGGCCTGGGTGAACTGGTTAATCGCAGGAGGCACTTTCAGCCGCTTATAGAGGATGGCTCTCTGCCGCTGCAACCTGATATAGCGGGGCCATTTCACAAAGCGGGTGAGGTCTCTTTTGGGCTGGATGTCCTGTCCAGTGCCAAAATTCTTAGGCCTTTTCACAAACAGGGGATTCACCACTTTCTTAGTCTCCTGCTTCTTCACGACAGCAGGGGCCGGAGCCACCTTCTTTCCCTTGGCCTTCTTTCCTTTCGGCATCTTGGGCAGCGGGATGAGAGAGACCTTTACATGTTTTTAAGAGTTCTGTTTTGCTTAAGAAAGAGAGAGAGAGAGGAATGAATTAGGGTGAGGGCTTCTTGTTTGTTTTGTGTTTATGTGCTCTGCCTCAGTTTTCATGTGTTAACTTGAGGATTAAGAATAAATAAGATGACATTTAATGTCATCTCATGAAACTTAGCACATTTATTGTCCAATTAGTTAAGGCTCTGAATATATATCTGCTCCCTTGTTAACTTACACCTTGGGCCTTGTTAAATCTTAAAATTTTGCAGGGAAAAAACAAAAGAAAATATAAATACATCTAAAGAAATGGAGAATTCGTCTGTAAAAAAAATTGAATTCAACAAATATTCTATGAATGTTCTAGGGATGATTACAGTATTTTCCAACCGTCTGGGCTGGCACAACATGGAACTACTACTTTCCCAATTTCAGAAGCGTCTTACGTTTGGCATCCAGAGGGAGCTGTGTGACCTGGTTCGGGTATCCTTACTAAATGCTCAGAGAGCCAGGGTTCTCTATGCTTCTGGCTTTCATACTGTGGCAGACCTTGCTAGAGCAAATATTGTGGAGGTGGAGGTGATTCTGAAAAATGCTGTGCCTTTCAAAAGGTAAGAAAATACCTTTACCTACATGGGCTTATGAAATAAAAAAAAAAAATCATGTCAATTTTAAAATAATAGATAATGTATTAAAGTATTTTTCTCTTAAATAATCTTATTATATACTTGGTGTAAGTAGAAGAAAACATGGCTACTTTTTCCCCGTTGCAGATTACTTTTTTTTTTTTTGAGATGAAGTCTCACTCTTGTTACCCAGGCTGGAGTGCAATGGTGCGATCTCGGCTCACTGCGACCTCCACCTCCTGGGTTCAAGCCATTCTCCTGCCTCAGCCTCCCGAGTAGCTGGGATTATAGGCGCCTACCACCAGGCCCAGCTAATTTTTTATTTTTAGTAGAGACAGGGTTTCACCATGTTGTCCAGGCTAGTCTTGAACTCCTGACCTCAGGCAATCTACCTGCCTTAGCCTCCCAAAGTGCTGGGATTATAGGCGTGAGCCACTGTGCCCGGCTGCAGATTACTTTTTATTTTATATATTTAAAAAATAATACATGACTTAAAAACATTCCTACTAGAACGTCTGAGTGGGGCTGGGCACAGTGACTCACGCCTGTAACCCCAGTACTTTGGGAGGCTGAGGCTGATTGTTTGAGCTTAGGAGTTCAAGACTAGCCTGGGCAACATAGCAAGATCTCATCGCTACTAAAACTGAAAAAAAAAAAAAAATAGCTGGGCATGGTGGCATGTGCCTATAGTCCCAGCTACTTGGGGATGTGAGGCTGGAGAGTTGGTTGAGCCCGGGAGGTCGAGGCTGCAGTGAGCCCTGATAGTGCCACTGAACTCCAGCCTGGGTGACAGAGTAAGATCGTGTCTCAAAAAAAAAAAAAAAAAAAAAGTACTGAGCAAAAGTTTGGTATCAATGCTTTCTGCTTTGATAAATTTTGATTTTGGTCTGCTTTGATGGATTTTGATAATTTTGATGTGATTTCATTATATATCTCGGGCTCATCTTACACTTCAGGCAAGAGCATTTTAAAATACATTCCTCTGAAATGTTCTTTGGAATGCTAGTGTCCCTCAAAACAATTTGTGAGAAGATTCCTTGATTATTTTTTTGTGTGTATGTCTGAATAACCAATTTATTGAATGGGCTAGACTCAGTATATAAATCAAGGAATAGCTTAATTATTTTTTCTACCACTGTTTTTTGAACTCAGTCTTATATGAAATCTCAGGCAGATTCTATAGGTATTTAGTTACTTTCAGGTACTAACAACTAGTTTTATTTTCAGGTATTAAACAATTTGTTTTAGATGGAAGCATCAATCTCATTTCCAGTTAGTGTTTCTTCTCTCCCACTCACTTTAAACCTGACTCCCAGCTCTGAGACCTTAACCTGTGTGGGAAGGGATGGGGTATAGTATTTTACTATCCTCTTTGCTCTTGCATATCTCTTGCCCATGGAAGACAATTTTTCCACAGACCGGGGGTGGAGGTGGGGGTGGGCGGTGGTGGGGAGATGGTTTGGTTTTAGGATGAAACAAAACAATTAGATTCTCATAAGGAGCACGCAACCTAGATTCCTTGCATGTACAGTTCACAATAGGGTTTGCTGCAGCTGATCTGACAGGAGGTGGAGCTCAGGCAGCAATGCTCCCTTGCCTGTAGCTCACCTCCTGCTGTGCGGCCCAGTTCCTAACAGGCCATGGACTGGTACTGGTCTGCATCTCGGGGGTTGAGGACCCCTGGTTTAGACTTTTAACTGGCCACTTGGAATCTGTCCACATTTGCACGGTTTAGAGGTCAGTCAGAGATTTGGGCAGAGTTTATATGAAGAATTACGAGTTGTTCCTCTCTAGTTATCTGTTCTAGACTGCCTTAAATTTCCAACTAATGTAGTTACTCTTAACTCTCTTCTGATTTCTGTCAATCAGTGAACTCCAGGTTTTTATCTAAGTTTTTAGCCAACCTACAGGGTGCTGACTGGGCCCTGCCTTCAGGTAAAAAGTGAAAATTCACCCACTGCCATTTTCTTTCTTCCAAGTCTCAACCCCCCTCCAATTTCTGCTTTCTTTTGTTCATTTTCTAGTCCCTTCATATATTTTGCCCAGAGTTTATATTGTGTATTGTACAGAAGGATTCATTTTCTTTCTTGTCTTTTTTTTTTTTTTTTGTGACAGAGTCTCGCTCTGTCGCCCTGGAGTGCAATGGCGTGATCTTGGCTCACTGCAACCTCTGCGTCCTGGGTTCAAGCAATTCTTCTGTCTTAGCCTCCCAAGTAGCTGGGACTACAGGCACATGTCACCACACCCGGCCAATTTTTGTATTTTTAGTAGAGAAAGAGTTTTACCATATTGGTCAGGCTGGTCTTGAACTCCTGACCTCAGATGATCTACCCACCTTGGCCTCCCAAAGTGCTGGGATTACAGGCATGAGCCACTGCGCACAGCCTTTTAAAAAATTTTTTTAATGAGACAGGGTCCTGTTCTGTCACCCTGGCTGGAGTGCAGTGGTGTGATCTTGTCTCACTGTAACACCTCCTGGGTTCGAGCGATTCTCATGCCTCAGCCTCCCAAGCAGCTGTAATTACAGGTACCCGCTACCATGCCTGGCTGATTTTTTGTATTTTTAGTAGAGACAGTGTTTCACCATGTTGGCCAGGCTGGTCTCGAACTCGTTGCCTCAAGTGATTCGCCTTCCTTGGTCTCCCAAAGTGCTGGGTTTACAAGTGTGAGCTACCGCGCCCGGCCGGATGTTTTTCAATGAAAGTTTTATGGCTTTCACTTTTTTAAAGGCTTCTACTTAAATAATCTGTCTTAGTGAAGCCTTCCTTTATTATGCCATTTAAAAACTACAGAACCACCCACCCTTTCTGGTGCCTCATTTTTGTATACAACTCTTATCACCAGGTAATATAGAATGCATTTTAAACTTTTTGTTTATTTTCTGAATTCCCCAGCTAGAATGTGCCATGAGAGCAGATACATTTCTCTCTCTTCTTCATTGTTATTTTTTCAGTTCCTAGTAACAGCTCAGATTGCATGTTTAATAAATATTTGCCTTACTAATGAATGAATTCATTTCTGTCTTTTCCCATCTCCTTGTGTAGTGCCCGGAAGGCAGTGGATGAGGAAGAGGAAGCAGTTGAAGAACGTCGCAATATGCGAACTATCTGGGTGACTGGCAGAAAAGGTTTAACTGAAAGGGAAGCAGCAGCCCTTATAGTGGAAGAAGCCAGAATGATTCTGCAGCAGGACTTAGTTGAAATGGGAGTGCAATGGAATCCATGTGCCCTGTTACATTCTAGTACATGCTCATTGACTCACAGTGAGTCCGAAGTAAAGGAACACACATTTATATCCCAAACTAAGAGTTCTTATAAAAAATTAACATCAAAGAACAAAAGTAACACCATATTTAGTGATTCTTATATTGAGCATTCACCAAATATAGTGCAAGACTTAAATGAAAGTAGAGAGCATACAAGTTCCTTTAATTGTAATTTCCAGAATGGGAATCAAGAACATCAGAGATGTTCCATTTTCAGAGCAAGAAAACGGGCCTCTTTATATATAAATAAAGAGAAGCCAGGAGCCTCTCGGAATGAGGGGAAAACAAGCAATAAGAAAGTTGTTCAGACTTTTTCACAGAAAACAAAAAAGGTACCTTTGAATTTCAATTCAGAGAAGATGAGCAGAAGTTTTCGATCTTGGAAACATAGAAAGCATCTAAAGCGATCTAGGGACAGCAGCCCCCTGAAAGACTCTGGAGCGTGTAGAATCCATTTACAAGGACAGACTCTGTCTAATCCTAGTCTTTGTGAAGACCCGTTTACCTTAGATGAGAAGAAAACGGAATTTAGAAATTCAGGGCCATTTGCTAAAAACGTATCTTTGAGTGGTAAGGAAAAAGATAATAAAACATCATTCCCATTACAAATAAAGCAAAATTGTTCATGGAACATAACACTAACTAATGATAATTTTGTGGAACATATTGTCACAGGATCTCAGAGTAAAAATGTGACTTGTCAGGCCACTAGTGTGGTTAGTGAAAAGGGCAGAGGAGTAGCTGTTGAGGCAGAAAAAATAAATGAAGTGCTGATACAAAATGGTTCAAAAAACCAGAATGTTTATATGAAACACCATGACACCCATCCAATTAACCAGTACCTGCGAAAGCAATCTCATGAACAGACAAGCACTTTTACCAAACAGAAAAATATAATAGAGAGACAAATGCCCTGTGAAGCAGTCAGTAGTTACATAAATAGAGACTCAAATGTTACTATCAATTGTGAAAGGATAAAGCTTAATACAGAGGAAAATAAACCACGTCATTTTCAGGCATTAGGAGATGATATAAGCAGAACTGCAATACCCAGTGAAGTAATTCCATCAGCTGGAGCATTTAGCAAATCAGAAGGCCAGCATGAGAATTTTCTAAATAGTGCTAGACTACAAGAAAAAACAGGTACTTATACAACAAACAAAACTAAAAATAATCATGTTTCTGACTTAGGTTTAGTCCTCTGTGATTTTGAAGATAGTTTCTACCTGGATACTCAGTCAGAGAAAATAATACAACAGATGGCAACTGAAAATGCCAAACTAGGAGCAAAGGACACCAACCTGGCAGCAGGGATAATGCAGAAGAGCTTAGTCCAACAGAACTCGATGAACTCTTTTCAGAAGGAGTGTCACGTTCCTTTTCCTGCTGAACAGCACCCTCTAGGAGCGACTAAGATAGATCATTTGGACCTTAAGACTGTAGGTACTATGAAACAAAGCACTGATTCACATGGGGTTGATATCCTGACTCCAGAAAGCCCGATTTTCCATTCTCCAATACTATTGGAGGAAAATGGTCTTTTTTTAAAAAAGAATGAAGTTTCTGTTACTGATTCTCAATTAAATAGTTTTCTTCAAGGTTATCAAACACAAGAAACTGTGAAACCAGTTATACCTCTGATTCCTCAAAAGAGAACTCCCACTGGTGTAGAAGGAGAATGTCTTCCAGTTCCTGAAACAAGTTTGAATATGAGTGATAGTTTACTATTTGATAGTTTCAGTGATGACTATCTAGTAAAAGAACAATTACCTGATGTGCAAATGAAAGAACCCCTTCCTTCAGAAGTAACATCAAACCATTTTAGTGATTCTCTGTGTCTACAAGAAGACCTAATTAAAAAATCAAATGTAAATGAGAATCAAGATACCCACCAGCAGTTGACTTGTTCCAATGATGAATCTATTATATTTTCAGAAATGGATTCTGTTCAGATGGTTGACGCTTTGGACGATGCGGATATATTTCCTGTCCAAGAGAAGAATCATACTGTAGTATCTCCTAGAGCATTAGAACTAAGTGATCCAGTACTTGATGAGCACCACCAAGGTGATCAAGATGGAGGAGATCAAGATGAAAGGGCTGAAAAATCAAAATTAACTGGGACCAGGCAAAATCATTCATTCATATGGTCAGGGGCATCATTTGATCTAAGTCCAGGACTGCAAAGGATTTTAGATAAAGTATCCAGTCCTCTAGAAAATGAAAAGCTAAAATCAATGACTATAAACTTGTCTAGTTTGAATGGAAAAAATACAGAGTTAAATGAAGAACAAGAAGTTATTTCAAACTTGGAGACAAAACAAGTGCAGGGAATTTCATTTTCTTCTAATAATGAAGTAAAAAGCAAGATTGAGATGCTAGAAAACAATGCCAATCATGATGAAACCTCATCCCTCTTACCTCGTAAAGAAAGTAATATAGTTGATGATAATGGTCTCATTCCTCCTACACCCATTCCAACATCTGCTTCTAAGCTGACATTTCCAGGGATTCTTGAAACACCTGTAAACCCTTGGAAAACTAATAATGTTTTACAACCTGGTGAAAGTTATTTATTTGGCTCACCTTCAGATATTAAAAACCACTATTTAAGTCCAGAGAGTAGAAATGGGTTCAAAGACAACAGCCCTATTAGTGACACAAGCTTTTCACTTCAGTTATCACAGGATGGATTACAGTTAACTCCAGCCTCAAGCAGTTCAGAAAGTTTGGCCATAATTGATGTAGCAAGTGACCAAAATCTTTTCCAAACATTCATTAAGGAGTGGCGGTGCAAAAAGCGATTTTGCATCTCACTGGCTTGTGAAAAGATTAGAAGTTTGACATCTTCTAAAACTGCTACTATTGGCAGTAGGTTTAAGCAAGGTAAGAATTTTTTTAATTTTATTTTTTCATATTTATAAACTACTTAGTAGACTGAGATAAGAGTTAGATTTCTCAATGTTAGATATTAAATATAATCTATTCAAATTGTAGTATGTATCTCCTCTGTGGATTTATGTGTAGAACAGCCTTATTCATTCAGCATACCTAAATAATGATAGTTGCCGTCCAGTATAAGAGGTGCATGTAATATATATTAGAATAAAAGTTTATAAAAATAAAGATAATACATATTGAATATGAATGTGACATTTCTTTTATGGTATATTAATGTTGTAACATAATGGTTTTTATTAATCACCAGTGCTCATGAATTCTTTTTTCTTTTTCTCGTTTCTTTCTTTTCTTTCTCTCTCTCTCTCTCTCTCTCTCTCTCTGTCTCTCTTTCTCTCTTTCTTTCCTCTTTCTTTGTCTTGTTCAGTTGCCCAGGCTGGGGTGCAGTGGTGTGGTCTTGATCTTCGCTCACTGCAACCTCCACCTTCTGAGTTCAAGCAATTCTCCTTCCTCAGCCTCCCAAGTAGCTAGAAGTACAGGCATGTGCACCATGCCCAGCTAATTTTTGTATTTTTAGTAGAGATAGGGTTTTACCATGTTGTCCAGGGTGGTCTCAAACTCCGGACCTCAAGTGATCCACCTGTGTTGGCCTTTCAAAGTGCTGGGATTACCGGCATGAGCCACTGCGCCCAGCCTCATGAATTACTATTATTATTATTATTATTTTTAGACAGAATCTCGCTGTTGGCCAGGCTGGAGTGCAGTGGCATGATCTCGGCTCACTGCAACCTCTGCCTCTCGGGTTCAAGCAATTCTCCTGCCTCAGCCTCCTGAGTAGCTGGGACTACAGGTGCATGCCACCTTGCCTGGCTAATTTTTTATTTTGTATTTTAGTACAGATGGGGTTTCACTGTGTTAGCCAGGATGGTCTCAATCCCCTGACCTCGTGATCCACCCACCTCGGCCTCCCAAAGTGCTGGGATTACAGGCGTGAGCCACCATGCCCGGCCTCATAAATTATTTTCTATTAAATTGTAATATCCTCGTTTGCTTATGTAATTACAAAATTACATTGCTAATAGGAACTTTCTTCTTCACAGTGTACATTAGCTACATTTTCTAAGATTTATCTTGAGTAGAACTTAGACCTCCATGATAGTCATGAATTGTATACTGAAATGTTGCTTCCATAACCTTGCGGAGCTCTTCCAGGTTTTGAGAGAGTTGAATCTTTTGGTCAAGTAAGGCTATGTGTATTCCTGTCTTACTGCGTGAGCTCTGCCTTCTGGATTGTGGGGACCAGTTGTAGTCAGCTGTGGAAATCAGGTGTTTGATTAGATTTATTAAACCTTGCTATTTTATGAATTAATTTGTTCATAAAGGTTTGAGTATTTGTCTGATTTTCAATTCATGAAGCAGATGTGTTAACCACAACTTTTATGTACTTTTAGTGTTGAATAGCACTTTCCATTTTTGATGTAACAAACAAAATTGAGCACATTTTCTGTATCAGGCTATATAATAGAGGCTAGAGGGATAAAAAAGTTCACCTAAATTTAATAAATATGTACTAAGTTCCTATGTGCCAGTTATTTTCCTGCTACTAGGGATATAATTATCAATAAGACGGATTGATTCTTGACCTTTATAAAATTGGAGATACATTATTTTAGGAATAAAATGTTGACTCTAGATACAAAATTATGCTTCTTCACTAAGGAATAATAGTCTTTATTTTTCTGGAGTTTCTTAGCTAAGAATTGCTGAATTTGCTGCAAAATATTTGTAGTATGCAAATGATCTGTATTTTTGTTTGACTTATAAAATTTGAAATGCAGCCTCCCTTTCTTGATGTTAATCATTATAGATTTATTTTAACAAATCCTTTGTAGCTTTTTTCATAGTGACAGTTATCTTAATTGATGGGAAGCCTGGAAAGATCTTACTTATACTTAAAATGACTGTCCAAATGCATATTTTAAGATCTGGAAATTTTGCCTATCAAAGATAGGTTTTTTATTATAAGTGTTTTAACAATTTATGTAATGTCTTTATTTTTAGAGATTTTTAACTGTTTCACTTTTGTTTTACTTAGCTAGCTTACCTCAGGAAATTCCTATTAGAGATGATGGATTTCCCATTAAAGGTTGTGATGACATCTTGGTGGTTGGACTGGCAGTATGCTGGGGTGGAAGGGATGCCTATTATTTTTCACTGCAGAAGGAACAAAAGCATTCTGGTAAGTAATGAGTATTTGGCTAAGTCACTATGTAATTACTGTAACATCCATTAGGGTAGTAATCTTATATTTTGAGAATAATTTCCTGATATTTACCTAGGATTTATTTTTAGAGTTTAAATTTTTTTTTGTTTGTTTTTTGAGACAGAATGTCACTCTTTTGCCCAGGCTGGAGTACAATGGCATGATCTTGGCTCACTACAACCTTCACCTCCTGGGTTCAAGCGATTCTCCTGCCTCAGCCTCCCAAGTAGCTGCTATTACAAGCATGTGCCACCGCGCCGGCTAATTTTGTATTTTTTTAGTACAGACAGGGTTTTACCATGTTGGTCAGGCTGGTCTTGAACTCCTTACCTCAGGTGATCCACCCGCCTTGGCCTCCCAAAGTGTTGGGATTACAGGTGTGAGCCACTGTGCCTGGCAAAAATTGTAATTTTTTGGAGAGCAGCTGGCATGTACATTATTGCATATATTAACTAGAATTAATGTTTTAAGAAGCACTTCCTTACTTCTCCCTGCCTGTCACACGAGGCTATTCATGCTATGGGTTTTTCCTCTGAGGGGGCAGTGAAGCCTCAGGGACTCTCTTGCCACCTTTGGGGTTTGCTTTTGAAGACTAAACGATGGCAGTTTATTTTCAGTCTTCTGTCCTACCATTGAATGGGTCTGAAACTCATCTAGAGGGAATGTTGAGCTAGAGATCTATAGTAGTCGAATTATATAAACTTTGGAGAAGTCTTTAGAGTGGAAAGGATGTAATCTGGAAATACCCTGTGATCTGAATGTGGTTGTTGGATACCCCAGCTGATAGGTTGGTTTTGGACAGGAGCAAAATTAATAAGGAAACATTTTAAAGGATGCTGTATAGTGTCTGTTCCTTAGTAAGCATGAAATATTTTCAGTTGTTTTGCAGGAAAATATGTTTGGGTGAGTAATTACTTAAGCTTTTCTTTTTATTTTGGATAGAATAGTATCTGTTCATACTAAATCTCTCTTTAAAATTTATTTCCAAATACTTTTCCTGTCTTTAACTACTCATTTTGGGAAATGTAATTTTGTTTTTACAAGTATTAATATTTAATATTTTCTCCCACCTAATTAAGTAGAGCATTAAAAATCTTATAGCCCAAATCATAATTTTTAGATATATGACGCACTTCATCTACATAGCTGATATGACCTGGATAAGATGCTGAATTACTCGTCACATGGAACCAGACCCTTAGGCTTCTGAGTCTTTTTCAGTCTTTCTACTAAAGATTGCTGCTTCAAATGAATGCATGTAATTTTTGCCTTAAAAATGTTTTTTCCTTTTTTTTTTTTAAAGAAATTAGTGCCAGTTTGGTTCCACCTTCTTTAGATCCAAGCCTGACTTTGAAAGACAGGATGTGGTACCTTCAATCTTGCTTGCGAAAGGAATCTGATAAAGAATGTTCTGTTGTCATCTATGACTTCATCCAGAGCTATAAAATTCTTCTTCTTTCTTGTGGCATCTCCTTGGAGCAAAGTTATGAAGATCCTAAGGTTCTATGTCTAATTTAATTTTTATATACTTAAAACAACATTTTTAGTGTTAATTCTTAAATGACTTGGTATTTACTTAGCATCAATAATGCAGCTTAAGTATTTTAGAGTAGTCACTTCTTTATTCAATAATCTCATCTACCCAGAATAGAATATCATGCACCAAATATCTCTGTGTAGATAAAAACAGAGATGTCACAAATTTGGAGCCCTAAAGTTTATGTCTTTCCTCAGAGATTTTTAAAAAATTTTAATTTGGGTCATAAGTCCTAAGTTTTCTGTCTAATAGTAAATTGGAAGTGAAATGAGAACAGATTTAGGTGTATGATAGCAGGAGGTCTTAAATATTCATGAGGGTGGAGGCAGAAAATTGGAAAAGAGTGTGAATAAGATGTCAAAAAGGATTGTAGTTAGTGGCCATTTAGCATAGAGGCAAATCCCCTTACTGGCTCCTGAGAACTTTCCTTTATAATAGCAAAGTATGATGCACTCTTGGTAATGATGACTCAGTTAAGAAACATGTTAACTTTTACATCAGACTATTTCACTCAATATTCCCCTATAAAACTTTATTCTTAACCTACAAAAGAAAGAATTGAGTCATATAGTAAAGTAATTGTCAGAATTATGAACAGGGCTTAGATTCCCTTATTTTAATCCAGTTAATGATCTGCCTGATCTAGTATTAGAAACTACAGGACTCCTAGTCTCATGAGGAAGTTGGAAATAGCGATCAAATGAATAATTGGATCGTTCTGGTGACAGACCCCCCCATTCTGAGGGGAAAGTGTAGAGGCTTTCTGAAACTCTGGATATAAACTTTTAATGGTAAAACATTTATGCATCACTTTTTTGTTTTTTGAGACGAAGTTTTGCTCTTGTTGCCCAGGCTGGAGTGCAGTGGTGCGATCTCAGCTCACTGCAACCTCCACCTCCCAGGTTCAAGCGATTCTTTTGCCTCAGCCTCCTGAGTAGCTGGGATTACAGGTGCCCACCACCATGCCCAGCTAATTTTTTGTATATTTAGTAGAGACAGGGTTTCACCATGTTGACCAGGCTAGTCTTGAACTTCTGACCTCAGGTGATCAACCCGCCTCAGTCTCCCAAAGTGCTGGGATTACAGGTGTCAGCCACTGCGTCCGGCGCCTTACTTCTTTTGATGATGAAAGAACTAAATATACCTAAAACCTCACAGGCCCATCTTTATTACAGTAGCTTAGCCCAAATTAGCCTTAGTGGAGGAGTCCATCTTCATTTTCAGACACGTGGTTTGAGTTTGCTGAGACACACTTGTTTTTCAAGCCTACTGCTAAACTGGATCGGCCTGAGCATTGTAGGAATGGAATAGTTACAACTTTTCTTTCTTTGAAAGCTACTGCTGTTGTTGCTACCAAAAATGAGTCCTGTTACAATTATTATTTCCTTCTTTCCTGGGAAGACCACTGAATAAATATTAAATGAAAATGAGTGAGGTTAGAAATGAGCTTTGTTTTTTTCCCTTTTCATTTAGAGGTACACAAGTGTCTTTGAAAAAAATCAGGAAAATATTCTCATTGCTATCCCATTCAGGTGGCATGCTGGTTACTAGATCCAGATTCTCAGGAGCCGACTCTTCATAGCATAGTTACCAGTTTTCTTCCTCATGAGCTTCCACTCCTAGAAGGGATGGAGACCAGCCAAGGGATTCAAAGCCTGGGGCTAAATGCTGGCAGTGAGCATTCTGGGCGATACAGAGCATCTGTGGAGTCCATTCTCATCTTCAACTCTATGAATCAGCTCAACTCTTTGTTGCAGAAGGAAAACCTTCAAGGTAAAAACCAAGTTTCTGGCATTTTTATGTTATAGATTAGAGACAGAGATTTAGCCACTCTTTATCAAAAATGGGTAAATTACACATTTATGCAAATCCTACCTTTGGATTGTCTAGTGCTTTTTTTTCTGTAAAAGGCCAGAGAGTAAATATTTTTGGCTTTGTAAACTAAACAATCTCTATCACAAATACTCAACTCTGCCATTGTAGCAAAAGAGCAGCTGTAGACAAGACCAAAACAAATGGCTGTCTTCCAATAACAATTTACAAAAACATGCATCTAATGTTAGTTTGGCCATAATTTGCTGACTTCTGGCCCTTGTCTGAAGAAGAGAATTACAAAATCGCATTTATGCAGTTGTTGGTAATTTTGTATTTGAACTTTATCAAAGGATTTTTATTCACACTTAGAAGACATCCTTAATGGATTTCAAAAAGTTAACTCTTTTCTTTTTGGAACTATTAACAAACAGATGTTTTTTCACAGCAAGGGATAATCATGAGAGTCTCTTTTTTCCCTCATGACAAATAACATGAATTTATTGTCATTGTTATCTGCTGGCCCAGATCAAGCACCCTGACTACAGAGAGCTTAACGGATGCTTATGGTAGAGATGTGAAGTAGAACAAATTTGGCTTCATTGTGAGGAGTGACCGAATTTATTGACTAATCAATAGGTACTAGAAAATAGATGGATGAATTCATACAGACTAGGGTTTGGATCTGGGTTATCCACTTATGAGCTGAGGGACTTTGGGCAAACTACTGAAACTGTAAGTCTGGTTCTTATAAAGTTGTTCTAAGGATTAAATAAGATAGTGAATATGGGCAGTGTTTGTCACAGAGCAGGTGCTTATTATGTTAGTTGATTATTATAATTTTTAACTTTCACAATTTCAATGTGCTTTTGAAAGCTCCTTTTTTTTTTCTGCACTTTCAAAAATGTATGGCTAGCCTGGCTCAGTGGTTCCTGCCTGTAGTCTCAGCTACTCAGGAGTCTAAGGTGGGAGGATCACTGGAGCCCAGAAGTTTGAGACCAGCCTGGACCACATAGTGAGACCCCATCTCAAAAAAAAAAAAGGGTGGTTAGGAGGTATTAAATGCATTTTTTACAGTGTTAATGCTTTCTTATTCATAGAATTCAAGAATTGAAGTGCACTGAGATAAGGGAAGTTTTTGGAGAGAATGTAGACAGCTATCAGATTTAGTTTGAATATAATTATTTCTTTGTAGAAAGAGATATAGATATGTTTTATTTTTAAAATTTTTCTGTTAGCCAGGAGGTATTCTCATCTGACATAGAAAGATATTTTAACTACAACTTTGATTTCTTTAATAACTGTAAGATTATTCAGTTATTTCTTTTTGAATATATTTGGTAAGCTATATATATATATATTTTTTCCAAATCTTTTTATTACTCCACTGTGACATTCCCAACCTATATATTTTTAAGGAATTTATGTTTCATCTAAATTTTCAAATTTATTGGTATACAGCTATTGCTAAGTCTTTCTTTTTTACGTCTCTGGTTTATTTGTTATATTCTCTTTTTCTTTCATAATATTATTATTTAATGTCACTTGAAGTTTTCCCAATTTTCTAGTCTTTTCAAAGAACCAACCTTTGCCTTTGATTCTTCCTATTACTTTTGTTTTCTATTTCCTTGATTTCTGTCCACATCTATATTATCTATTCTAGTTCCCCTGACTTTATTTTGTAGTCATTTTTCAATATTCATAACTTTGACCTTAAAACCATTACTTCTCAAATTATTTTTTTTCTTTTCTAACTTAAGAATATAAGGCAGCCGGGTACAGTGGCTCATGCCTGTAATCCCAGCGCTCTGGGAGGCTGAGGTGGGTGGATCACTTGAGGCCAGGAGTTTGAGACCAGCCTGGCCAACATGGTGAAACCCTGTCTCTACTAAAAATCAAAAATTAGCTGGGTGTGGTTGCATGCACCTGTAATCCCAGCTGCTCGGGAGGCTGAGGCATGAGAATCACTTGAATCCCGGAGGCGGAGGTTGCAGTGAGCAGAGATTCCGCCACTGCACTCCAGTCTGGGCAATAGAGTGAGGATCTGTATCACAAAAAAAAAAAAAAAATATATATATATATATATATATAGCTATAAATTTTCCTCAAAGCACTACTTTTATTGTATTCCACAGTTTTGATGTGTATACACACACACACACACACACACACACATTTTTTTTTTTTTTTTTAGAGATGGGGGTCTTGCTATGTTGCTCAGGCTGGTCTCAAACTCTTGCCCTCAAGCAGTCCTCCTGCCTTTGCCTCCCAAAGTGCTGGGATTACAGGTGTGAGCCACTATTCCTGGCCTGATAATATTCTTATCATGCTAGATATTTTTAGATTTCTGGTATATTTTTTCACTCACAAATTATTTAGAAGAATGGTTTTTAATTCCCAAATATTTAGAAACTTTTATTTTGTATTTTTATTATATTTAAACTTAATCGTGTTGTAGTTCGAGTACATGGTTGTATAATACTAATTCTTGAAATTTTTAGCCAACAATTCATTATCTAAAACCTGAACTATTGTGTAAATGCTCTATGTGCACACAAAAGAATGTGTACTCTAATTCTGGATGCACAATTTTATATGTCTGTTAAGTCAAAGTTGTTTTTAAAATATTCTATGTCTAATTTTCCCTGTAATTCAATCAATTTTAACTTTGTTTTGAGGCCATTTTATTAGGTGTGTATGTGTTTAAAAATGATTTGTCTTCCTGGTGAATTAAACCTTCTATTATTGTATTATGACCATCTGTATTACAAATAATGATTTTTATTCTTAGTCTGTTTTCTTATATGAATATGGCAACATCAGCTTTCTCTTAATATTACTTCATATAGCTTTTTTCTCTCCCTTTTAACCTTTCTAGGTTCCTGTCTTCAGACATGTCTTATAAACAAAGTATAGCTCATTTATTTTTCAGGCTTAAACTTTTTTTTTTTTTTTACAAATTTGCCAATTTATTGTGATTCTTGATGTATTTCTGCTTATTTGATTATTGATACACTTGTTCTCTATTTTCCTACTATTTTACTTTGTTTCTAGTCACTTTTTGTTTTGTAGGTAGTTCATTCACAGTTGTGCAATATTCTAACTAGTCCTTATCTGCAATTTTGGGGATCTAAATTTCTTCTTGGTTGTTTCTTCTGAGTCCTATTCACATTTCTTTGCTGTCTTGTATTTTTCATATTTTTTGTGAGTTCATACAGGATTTATTATGGTCAAGGATCCCTGCAGGACTTACGTGGGGGACATCTTCCCTTAGAAAGGTTTTGCTCCTGCCTCTGCTGGGTACCACACTACTCTGCATCAAAGGACTGCAGTAGCCTTTGAGAGTTTTGTTTCAGAACAGGAGTCTGAGACTCAGCTCCTCATCCTGTTGTTGTTTCAAGGATCTATATCCCCTTAACTTTTTTTGCTATGGGACTCCATTCCCATAATGACCTTGCTCCTTCCTAATGGCTATGGATGCAGGCTAGCTTCCTGCCACTCTTACTTTGTGCTTCTCTGATTGTTCCTGTTCTGACCCAAGTTCATTATTTCTCTAGTCTCAAGTAACGTGAATTTCTCCACTAGTTCCAGGCTTCTAAAGCCAGGCTCTGATGGTCTCGTACCTTCTGCATGTAGTTAGAGGCCAGTAACTCTCATTTGTTTCTTTGCTTTTCGTGGTGATTACGGGTGTCCCTGGAGATTTCTCATGCTAATTGAGACCAGCAGTGCCTCAAATAATGTTTGCGTGGAGCTGGGGAAGGTGGGCCAGGGTTGCTTAGATTCCTAGTGACTCAGTACTGGAAGCTGAAGTCTTAGGGATTCTTTCTTAATGATTTAGGACAGCATTTCCTATAGTACATTCCATGGATGCTTACTTTTCAAGATGTTAAAAAGTATTATATGAGAAAAGGGTTTAAAGGTCAAATAAGTTTGGGACTTTCATTTAAAATAAAATTAAATAGTTGTCTTTGCTTCAGGTCCTCTCAGGGCCTTTAATATATAAGTTAAGTCTGCCTTATCCAAAATGTGGGACCAGAAGTGTTTTACATTTCAGATTTTTTTGGATTTTGGAATATTTGCATAAATATAATGAGATATCTTGGGGATGAGACCCAAGTCTAAATGTAGAATTCATATATACCTATAGACATAGCCTAAAGATAATTTTATACAATGTATTTAATAATTTTGTGCACAAAATAAAATTTGTGTACACTGAACCATCAGAAAGCAAAGGTATCACTGTCTCAGTCACTCATGTAGGCAGTCTGTGGTTGTCTGGCAGAAAAGATATATTGAAGCTGAATGGGGCAAGGAGGGGCTTTTTTCCTTTAGAGACGCTGAATAAACTTTGTGTTGTACACCTGTGTTTTGACTGTGCCCTGTCACGTAAAGTCAGGTATGGAGTGTCCTACTTGTGGTGTCATGTCAGTGCTCAGAAAGTTTCAGATTTTGGAGCATTTTGGATTTCAAAATAAGGTTGATTGTTATGCTGCTGCTAAGAGTAGAAGCAGAAACATCTTAGGAGAAATACAGTCTCGTAATCCAGACTAGTCACAAGATTGCCGACTCTTCTACTCTCTGCGGAGACAAGGATAGTTGTCCAGTGCTAAACTAGCCTGTACTTTTCCACCTTTCATTGTTGGCTTGGGGATGCTGCTCGGGAGACTGGCTCCTGAAGGATACCTTGGTAGCATTTCTGGATTTTCCTAGATGAATTCTGTATAGTTTAGGTAAGGCTGCTGATCTAGCCACTTAGGCAATGAATTAACATTTTAATTTTCTTTTTTCTTCCAGATGTTTTCCGTAAGGTGGAAATGCCCTCTCAGTACTGCTTGGCCTTGCTAGAACTGAATGGAATTGGCTTTAGTACTGCAGAATGTGAAAGTCAGAAACATATAATGCAAGCCAAGCTGGATGCAATTGAGACCCAGGCCTATCAACTAGCTGGCCACAGTTTTTCTTTCACCAGTTCAGATGACATCGCTGAGGTTGTATCATGGGGCTAGGGATATAGATACATAATTTTTAGAGTTAAAATGATTGTGTGTGTATGTGTGTGTGTGTGTGTGTGTGTATTTACCTGAACACCAAAGGTCAGTAAAATGAAACAGCCAGTTAACCAGATTGCTTTGGGAATATTCTAGCATCTAATTTGTAAATTATATCTGTATTTAATTTACAAATAAAGGAAGGTAATAAAGAGGACTTCTAGAATGTAAGCTCCTTGAGAAGGAGATTTGCCTGGAACGGAGGAGGGACTCACTAAGTATTTGTTGAAGAAATGATTGGTACTGGTGGTTGCATGACAGCATAGCTGTTTTTCCAGGAAGTTGGTCATTTCATGAACCCTTACCCCTTCCTTGCTTGCCCTAACATCTTTCTATAGAATAGGAAACTGGATATTTTTCTGAATTAAATGAAAAAGGGATTTTTTGCTCGTGAATTCTCATCATTTAGCTTCCACTTATAAGTGAGAACATGCAGTATTTGATTTTCTGTTCCTTCGTTAACATATTTAAAAGAAAATGAGGAACTTGGTTTCTCTTATTCATGTGTTGAATTCAGTGGTGCCTTTTTTTTTCTTTTAGGTATCTGCTTTTCAAATCCCCAAGCCAATACGTAGCTGACTGCACATAAAATTACATAGGGAACTTATAGAAAATATAGAATCTCTGTTTCAGCACAAGTAGGTTTGGGGCAAAGGCAAGAATTGCTGCCCTTGTGATTCAGATGGGCCTGAAAGCATGTAAGCTACAGGCCTTGAGCAAATCCTGGACTAAGAGTAAAGGGCCTTTGATAGTATTGGCTTCTTAGTCCTGCATGTCAAAATGGCAGTTACCTGGAAGGTAGTTTGTATGTGAAGTTTCACAGTTAATTCTGAAAGCTTCACCAAAAAAAAAAAAAAAAAATGCTTAAGCTAAAGAACTTCTAAATATATAACTTGAGATCTTTGTGTTGTCTTTAATCATAATGGGTCTCTCTTCCTGGGTTTGCTGCTTTATTATTACTTTAATAGTGTTTTATTTTTCCTATCCAGTTGCTTGGTTTTTTTTCTCCTATACTGCCATTCATGTACCCTTTGATACCTATATTAGGGTTGCCTGATAAAATATGGCACATCCAGTTTGAAATTTGTATTCATCCTGTCATTTTTGAAAACATGGATGAACCTGAAAGACGTTATGCTAAGTGAAATAAGCCAGTTACAGAAAGATAAGTACCATATGTTTCAGATGATCTCACTATGTGTGGAATCTAATGAAGTTGAACTCCTCGAAGTGGAAAGTGGAACAGCTGTTACCAGAGGCTGGGGGAGTAGGGAGCGGGGAAGTGGGGAGTTGCTAATCAAAGGGTATAAAGTTTTAGATAGGGGAATGGGGAGTTGTTTATCAAAGGGTACAAAGTTTCAGATAAACAGGAGGAATCGATTCTAATATTTATTGTACACAAGGGTGACTACAGTCAATAGTAACGTATTATATATTTCAAAGTAACTAAGAGTAAATTTCAAATGTCTTACCATAAAAAATGATAAGTCTAAGTGTGATGATCAATATGTTAATCAGCTTAATTTAATCACACCACATTGTATACTTACATCAAAACATCATCTTGTACCCCATGAATGTATACAACTATAATTTGTCAATAAAATCAGGTAAACAATGGATAACAATTTAGTATAAGTATGCCCCATGCAACTCAAATTTAACTGGGCATTTTGTAATTTTATTTGGTATATGTGGCAACCCTAATCCGTATACATGCATACGTTCATATCTGTGTAACATAGTTCTTGGGCTAAATAGTTACTGAAATCTGTAGTAAGCCTCAGTACATTTCATTCCTAAAACCCCAGTTCAAACTGGAACCAGATCATTGTTTCTGTCATCATTACTATTCTAGAGAACCACAGGGATTATCTTCCCTTCCACCCTTGGCTCAACTTGTGGGAAAAATTCTTGTACTTACACAAATAGTTTCAATTTTTAGAATTATTACTGGGAAAATAATCCAAGGTTCATTAAAACCCACTCAAAGTATATAAGTGAATGATTAGGTATAGTAGATAATGTTCTGAATTGCCCTAGTTTCATCCCCTCTAATCTGAGCTTGTGAGTGTTACATGGGGTCTTCCACCTCCCACACAGCACGGTCCTGGTGTCTTCAGTGGGTGCTACCGGCCCTGTCTAGCATTCATTATTGCCACATTGTATTGGCCACCTTCTCCTAACTTTTTGTGCCTAGGGACTATCAGGGCCCAGCATTGTGGTGGTGGGACTAGATGACTTTTCAAACCCCTTCCTACTTTAGTGTTTTCTGATTTTTGTAATGAGACAATAGCCATGTAAGCTTCCATGTTGATCTATGGGGCTTAACTGATTGAGCAGCCTCATTTAGGAGAGCTCACAATTCTTAGAGCAATAAGTCTCAATGTCAATAACTTGTTTGCCAGTTGCTCAGCACAGCGTATATACGTGCCTGTGTTCCTGACTGCTTAAAAGCTGGCTGTGTGTGGTGGCTCATGCCTATAATCCCACCACTTTGGGAGGCTGAAGCAGGTGGGTTGCTTGAGCTTAGGAGTTTGAGACCACCCTGGCCAACATGGCGAAATCCTGTCTCTACCAAAGATACAAAAATTAGGTGGGCATGGTGGTGCATGCCTGTGGCCCTAGCTACTCGGGAGGCTGAGGTGGGAGGATCACTTGAGCCCAGGAAGTCAAGGCTAGAGTGAGCTGTGATCACACCACTACACTCTGGCCTGGGTGACAGTGAGATCCTGTCTCAAAAAAAAAAAAAAAAAAAAAAAGGCCTTATGTTAGTATTAATTAATCTGATAGTGTCTAATTAGAGTATGGATAGACTACCTGACATATAAATTTTGATTGCCATCATTTATTAAATATGGTAATTCCAAATTATCCACAGAAACATTATTTGAATCCATGTTGAACTGTAGAGATTGTTTTCTAAAATAACTTGAAATATTTTCTGAATGATAATCCTTGCAAGTTTCATTCTTGACTAAAGAGACATTAATTTCTTGCAGGTTTTGTTTTTGGAATTGAAGTTGCCCCCAAATGGAGAGATGAAAAACCAAGGCAGCAAGAAAACTCTGGGTTCTACCAGAAGAGGGATTGACAATGGACGCAAGCTAAGGCTGGGAAGACAGTTCAGCACTAGTAAGGTACTCTTTGGGGCAGTCACAGAGCAGGGCAGAACCTAAACTGCTTTTAACATTTTGGTGTCTAGAAAGAATGCTGATGAAATCAACATCTTAGCCTACCATTTGAATTTACCCAGATATAAATTAACACATTGGTTTGTGGTTTGGTAGCCCACAAATTCTGTGGAGATATTCCAGCATGGAAAATCCGAATCATAAGTTAGCAGTTGTGTCCTTCCTTCCTATCATTAAAATGGTGTAAAGGTTTATAAAGGTGTACCACCATGCCTGGCTAATTTTTGTATTTTTAGTGGAGACGGGGTTTCACCGTGTTGGCCAGGCTGGTCTTGAACTCCTGACCTCAAGGGATCCTCCCGCCTCAGCCTCCCAACGTGCTGGGATTACAGGCATGAGCCACTGCACCAGGCCCTGATTTAAGAATTTAATCTGCTAATTTCAAAGTACAATTGTTAATCATAATCCATGGAAACTGTACGCATTAGTGGGAGGGAAGAGAGAAAGGGCTTAATTTTACATTTTTACAGATGTTTCAGGGGAAAAATAGGGTAGAAAATATAGCCACAGAGCTGTCCAAGTTGCCCTTGTGTAGAATTGTGGTCCTTATACTGTTATCTATGATTTGTCTGCTCCTAGGAAGTTTCCTTAGCTCCAGGCTATAGCACAATTTTTAATTTAATCTCGCTGGCCCTTTTACTCACAAGTTTCTGTTCCTTAATAGTTCACTGAAAGTCTATAGTATGAAAAATTCAAAGTTTTAAAAATAAATGTTTCCTGATTACCTTGATATGGAAACCATATAGGTATCCGGGCAAGCACAAAAACAACTGGGATACTTCCAGTCATGTGAGGAGCGAAGGAGGAAAATGCATAAAGAAAATAGATGGTGTAAAATAAACTTTTGGTGGGGTGTGGGGAGGCAGTTACTTTGTTAAACTGACAATTCATTTATTTTTTTGAAAAAGGTAGTTTTAAATTGATACTGCTCAGTATTACCACATTTCCATTTTGTAAACTGTAGTTATAGTTTTATCAATATGGTGGTTTAAAAAACCCCAAGTAATAGTTTTGAGTTGTCGATATTACTCTCAAATTTAATTTTGAGACTGTTTTATTTACAGAAAAGAGATTCTAGCTTGCTATGGAATTTGGACAAGAATTCAATCTTACCTTATATTTTTTTGGCAGGACGTTTTAAATAAATTAAAGGCATTACATCCTTTACCAGGCTTGGTATTAGAATGGAGAAGAATCACTAATGCTATTACCAAAGTGGTCTTTCCCCTTCAGCGGGAAAAGCGTCTTAATCCTTTTCTTGGAATGGAAAGAATCTATCCTGTATCACAGTCGCACACTGCTACAGGTGATGAGAAATCTTAAGTATAAACAATATCCAATTTTGAAGGAAAAACATTTTCATATGTAATATTTCTTATGATGGCCAAGAATTCAAGTGTTGATCAAGGGGTTCAGTGAAGTTTTACAACTATAAAATACATGCTTTATCCAAAGCATAGATAGATACTACCTGGGTACAGAGATGAGTATTGGTTCCTGCTTTTATTTTTTATTTATTTATTTATTTATTTATTTATTTATTTATTTATTTATTTTGAGACAGAGTTTCACTCTTGTTGGCCAGGCTGGAGTGTGGTGGCACGATCTCAGCTCCCTGCAACCTCCGCCTCCCTGCAACCTCTGCCTCCCAGGTTCAAGTGATTCTCCTGCCTCAACCTCCCGAGTAGCTGGGATTACAGGCCCATACCACCACATCTGGCTAATTTTTGTATTTTTAGTAGAGATGGGGTTTCGTCACATTGGTCAGGCTGGTCTCGAACTCCTGACCTCAGGTGATCCACCTGCCTCGGCCTCCCAAAGTGCTGGGATTACAGGCGTGAGCCACTGTGCCCAGCCTGGTTCCTGCTTTTAAGAACTTGTATAGAGTAACTGGGATGTCTGAGACAGTACTTGCAATGTGAGTATACACAGGAATTAAATATTTGAGTCAGTGGTCTTATCTAATTTCAGTCCCAGCCCTTTTTTGAGCCTCTTAAGATTTCTCCAAGTTGAATCTGAGTAGGCCTCTGGGGCATCCGTATAAGTAAGTGTTTTATTTTACCCAAGCAGAAAAGAAAGCTGTAGAGTCCTTTGGTTATCTCATGGTCCTCCTGAGATAAGTAAGAGTGTAATCTTATGAAGAAAAATGTATTCTTTCTCTAGGCAGTACAAAACTCGAAATATTTGCTAAATGTGATGTGTAGTGGAAGAAAAGGTAGCTTTAACTCATTCATAGAGGAGGCAGGCAGTTTAGATTGGTGGTATAGAATGTGGGCTTTGACATCAGAAATCAGGGTTTGAATCCTGGTTCTGTGAATCTTTAGACAAGATACTTAACCTCTCAATGCCTACATTTTTTTTTCATGTATAAAACAAGGTAATAGGCTGGGCACAGTGGCTGCCGCCTGTAATCCCAGCACTTTGGGAGGCCAAGATGGGAGGGTCACTTGAGCCCAGGAGTTTGAGACTAGCCTGGGCAAGATAGTGAAACCATGTCTCTATAGAAAGTCAAAAAATTAGCCATGTGTGGTATCTTGTGCCTGTAGTCCCAGCCACTTGGAAGGCTGAGGTAGAAGGATTGCTTGAGCCTCGGAGATCAAGGCTACAGTGAGCTGTGATTGAGCCACTGCACTTCAGCCTGGGCAACAGAGTGAGACCCTGTCTCAGTCAATAAATAAACCAATAAACAAATAAGGTAATAACAGTCTTACCTCACCTGGTAATTCTGAGGATTAAATAGGTTCATAGATGTAGAGTATTTAGAATAGTGCATGGCTCCTAGAAAGTGCTCACTATCAGTTGCTGCTGTTACCCAGCGCGGAGGCTCCATGAGGTGCTGCTTTTCTCTGCTTGCTTTATCCCTTGTTCTAAACGTTCTAAACTTGTCCCATCCTAATGATATCTTGTCCTGTTGGTATTTAAATTTCACTTTGAAACATATGCTAATGATATAAACTTATGTAAAATAAAATCCTCCGTGATGAAAAGACAACATCAACCTAGAATTTTCTTTTATTTATTTATTTATTTATTTATTTATTTATTTTTGAGACGGAGTCTCGCTCTGTCGCCAGACTGGAGTGCAGTGGCGTGATCTCGGCTCACTGCAACCTCCGCCTCCTGGGTTCAAGCGATTCTCCTGCCTCAGCTAATTTTTGTATTTTTAGTAGAGACAGTGTTTCACTATATTGGCCAGGATGGTCTCGATCTCTTGACCTCGTGATCCACCCACCTCAGCCTTCCAAAGTGCTGGGATTACAGGCATTAGCCACCGCGCCCAGCAACCTAGAATTTTCGATGGTGTTGCACGTTTATTTGTTCTTTACAAAACAGAAGATAAAATCAGTAATAAGCCTTCTGCTTTGTTATTTGTTTGTAAAGAACAAATGTGCAACATTTATTTTGATTTTATTACTGATTTTACTTATTAGTGATTTTAGAAATGTATTTTAATAATATTTTATAATGCTTATAATATTTAGAAATACAAGCTTAAGCATAGCAAAGCCATTTCATGAATATACTTCATATCCATTAAGCTATATATTCATTCTTTGTAATTTATTTTTACCATTTTTTTGGTCTGCCAGTGTTGCTTCATTAATTCAACTAATAGACCAGAGTAGTGTGCTGAATATTAAGTGTTATAGAAAAGAAGACAATGTGTTGATGTAAAAAGAGCCTTGGATGCCTTCCTCTGCTGTTTGTTAGCTTTGTAACACTGAACAGGCCATTTAATGTCAACAATTATGTTAAAGGTTATCATTAACTGAGCACTTATTTTGTGCTAAAAGCTAAATGACAAAGACATAATATTAGGGGATCATTCAAAAAAACAACGTCCAAGTCACTTAAAAGGTCTGATTTATCAGAAGATAATGGAGTTATACATAGCTAGTAGACAGCCTGTTACAATGAAGAGTGTGTCATAAAATAGAGTTTTAGTGTTGCTGATAGTGTTATAAAAAATCACAGTAACAAAATTACTCAAACTTTTTTGGAGTGATACTTAACATGTTTTCACGTTTTAGAGAAATTCAACCAATAAGTAAACAAAAGATGTAAAATATATTCGGAAATAAAGGCTTTATAAGCATTTTTTTTTTTTTTTTTTTTTTTTTTGAGACAGTCTCACTCTGTTGCCCAGGCTGGAGTACAGTGGCATGATCTCGGCTCAGTGCAACCTCCGCCTCCCAGGTTCAAGCAATTCTCCTGCCACAGCCTCCTAAGTAGCTGAGGATTGTAGGCACCCGCCATCATGCCCAGCTAATTTTTTGTGTTTTTAGTGGAGACGGGGTTTCACTATGTTGGCCAGGCTTATAAGCATTTTTTTAAAAAACAGCTTTCTGTTCACTGGAAAATTTACTATTAACCACTTGATACAAGTCTCACCTGATTCAGTACTTCTAGTAAGTACTGTTGTTGATTCTCTTGATGAATGACAATGATGAAGAAAAACAGCCAGATGATGTCTGAAAGTGTTGTTTTTAGAAGCTTCAGTGGTTGTTTCTCCTAAGATCCATTTGATTAGCCTTTACTCATTAATATGACCGCTAACATGTTATAGTGCTGAAATCTGATACTCATTTTAGCATAAGAATAGTTCAGTTTATCAAATTACTTCTCATTGTGGGATGGTTTTCTGTGTAAAACATAGTATTGTAGCCAATTCATACATTCATTTATTTTGGGATGGTCTTGTACTTATTTTATCATTGTTAGACACATGAACATGATGAAAAATATTTAAATATAAATGTATTTCAGTTCAGCATTGATAGTCTGCATTTTTAAGATAATACAGAAATGTGAATACTGTTAAGACAAATACTAGATTTTTTTTTCTAATTTTATGTCTTTATTCTGCTTGATTTTAGGACGAATAACCTTTACAGAACCAAATATTCAGAATGTGCCAAGAGATTTTGAAATCAAAATGCCAACACTAGTAGGAGAAAGTCCACCTTCTCAAGCTGTAGGCAAAGGCCTACTTCCCATGGGCAGGTAGGTGCTGTTTCTCTGTATCTGTATTAATAAACTTTTGTTAAGTATGAATGGCTCAAAATAGCTCATTAGACAAATAAATGAAATTAGTTTAATTTTATGTTTCAGACATACCCATTTCTGTCCTAGACCATTTTGAATCCTGAGTCCCATCTATAAAGAAGCTAATTCATGTTTAATTCAATGTTTGCTAAAAAAAAGTTCTAGTATCTTTGTTAAGCTTTAAAGTGAGTCTCAGATAAAGATTTGGTTTTCTTTGTTTGTTTTTTTGAGACGGAGTCTTGCTCTCTTGCCCAGGCTGGAGTGCAGTGGTGCGATCTCGGCTTACTGCAACCTCCACCTCCTGGGCTCGAGCAATCCTCCCACCTCAGCCTCCTGAGTAGCTGGGACCACAGGCGTGTGCCACCATGCCTAGCTAATTTTTGTAGAGACAAGGGTCTCACTTTGTTGCCCTAACTAGACCCGAACTCCTGGGCTCAAGCAATCTACTCGCCTCAGCTTCCCAAAGTGCTGGTATTACAGGTGTGAGCTATCACACCCAGCCCTCAGTAAGGTTTTTATTAAGTTTCTTAGACGGAAATGCTGATGTTACTGAAAATCAGACCTTTTTCATATATTTGAGACTGCTTCATGTCTAACTGATGATGTTGTTTGCACCACAGAGGAAAATATAAGAAGGGTTTTAGCGTGAATCCTAGATGCCAGGCACAGATGGAGGAGAGAGCTGCAGACAGAGGAATGCCATTTTCAATTAGCATGCGACATGCCTTTGTGCCTTTCCCAGGTAAGGTGGCTGATAGCTTTGAAGCTTCTTATTGCTGTGAGAATGTTTTTCAAAGCATGGATAAAGCCTGAAATATGAGTGAGACTTAGAGCATGCATTGGTCCCTCCATCTTTCTGTCTACGGTGGAGCCTGCCTTTCTCCTTTGTCATGCCAGGTTTATAGCAGTCATCATCTCCATGATCTGCTCTGTGGGAAACTTTTATGGTGTGTGCTCAGCAGCAGCAGTCTGCTGAAACCATGTTTTCTAACGTCATTGTAAACCTCTTTGCAAAGTCCAGTTGGTTTTGTCAGTCTTCATCCTTTTTAACTTGTTTACAGCATTTGTCACTGTTAATCAACTCCTTCAATTTCTCTTCTCCCTTGACCTCTAAGGGCAGTTTTTCTCTTCTTCTAACTTGTTTGCTTTTATGTTTTTTCTCTCTTTTTCTGCACTGCTGCTTCCTATTGCCTGGGGTGGCCCCTAAGGCTATTCTCATTCTGCATGACCTCTCCTCAGTACTCTAGTCATAAACCTTTTGTTGTCAAGACATTTGGAAGTTATGATGTAACTTGCAGATCATTCCAACTGTTAGTATACATATTTGTTCTTTAATCTTTCACCAGCTGGCAAGTCCTAGTGAGCACAATTAACCATCTGAATTTATTTAAATTCCATCAGAAACTTATATGCCAATGGTGAATTCAGACCTATGATGACATGTCCTACTTGGCAATTTTTAGTTTTACTTATGTCTAAACTATTAGCATACACAATTCTATCAAAGTTATCCAAGGGAGTCCCCAGAAAGTCTATGTGGTGTATGGTAATTTCTTTTTTTTTTCGAGACGGAGTTTCCCTCTTGTTGCCCAGGCTGGAGTGCAATGGCGTGATCTCGGCTCAGAGCAGCCTTCGCCTCCCAGGTTCGAGTGATTCTCCTGCCTTGGCCTCCCGAGTAGCTGGGATTACAAGCATGGGCCACCACGCCTGGCTAATTTTGTATTTTTAGTAGAGACGGGGTTTCTCCACGTTGGTCAGGCTGGTCTCGAACTCCCAACTTCAGGTGATCCGCCTGCCTCGGCCTCCCAAAGTGCTGGGATTACAGGCGTGAGCCACTGCGCCTGGCTAAGGTGTATGGGTGTATGGTAATTTCTTTCTTTCTTTTTTTTTTTTTTTTTTTTGAGACGGAGTCTCACTCTCACCCAGGCTGGAGTGCAACAGAGTTTTCTTAAAACTCATGAATCAGTTTTTTTTTTTTTTTTTCCCTGCAGCTTCCTCACCCCTCTCAGCCTTCATAGAAATTCTGGAGTAGGAAAATGCAATTGACATACTGAATAGTACATCAGAGTCTCCTTGCTCTGGATTAGACTTTGGCTTAAGAGAATGTTGTGGCTGGTTTCATTTTTTTTATCCAGACCACTTAAATTTTCTCCATATTAGCAATAATATGTTTTGCCTTATCATTTGTGTGTTCAGTGGAGTAACACTTTTAATTTCCTTCAAGAACTTTTCCCTTGCATTCACAACTTGGCTAACTGTATGGCGCAAGAGGCCTAGCTTTCAACCTATCTCAGCTTTTGACATGCCTTCCTCATAAGCTTAATTATTTCTAGCTTTTTGGTTTAACATGAGAGAGATGCAACTTTCCCTCTCACTTGAACACTTAGAGGCCATTGCCATTGTAGGGTGATTAACTGGCCTAATTTTAATATTGTATCTCAGGGAATAGGGAGTTCTGAGAGAGAGGGGAGAAAGGTGGGGGAACAGCCAGTCAGTGGAGTAGTTAGAACACACACAAAATTGATCAATGAAGTTCACTCTTACATGAGTGTGGTTCATGGATTGTAATAATAGTAATATCAAAGATCACCATAACAGATAATAATGAGAGGGTTTGAAATAATGTGAGCATCACTATTAATAAAATGTGCCAGAGTGAGCACATGCTGTTGGAAAAATGGTGCTGAAACACTTGCTCCACTCAGAGTTGCCAAAAACCTTTAATTTCTTAAAAAAAAAAACTGCAATATCTGTGAGGCATAATAAAGTCAAGTCCAATAAAGCAAGGTATGCTTGATTTTATAAAACTTATATTTTGAAAAAGTAGATCACATGCCCAAGTTGTTTCAAACATACTCGAAAGTGTTTCTCACAAGGCATGGTGGCTCACACCTGTAATCCCAGCACTTTGGGAGGCTGAAGCAGGAAGATCGCTTGAGTCCAGGACTTCACGACCAGCCTGGGCAACAAAGGGAGACCCCATCTTTACAGAAAGTCAAAAAATTAGCTAGGCATGGTGGTGCGCACCTGTAGTCCCAGCTACTCAGGACGCTGTGGTGGGAATATCATGTCACTTGAGCCCTGGAGGTTGGGGCTGCAGTGTGCCATGATCATGCCACTGCACTCCAGCCTAGGCAAAAAAGCAAGACCCTATCTCAAAAAAAAAAAAAAGAAAAAAGAAAAAAGAAAAAAAAAACATTTCCAGTAACTGAATTGAGTACCAGAAACTCATTTTTTAAAAAATTGCATCTGATTGACAAAGCTGGTTCATCTTTTTTTAGAAGTATTAATTTGACTTTGAAGCAGAAACATCCATTACAAAACAATGTCTATACAAGTTAAGTAAATTTACTAATTCTTATGTTACTCATTATTACAAGTTAAGTATCCTTTATCTCAAATCCTTGGGACCAAAAGTATTTCAGATTTTGGAATATTTGCATATACATAATGTGATATCTTGGGGATGGGATCCAAGTCATAATGTGAAATTTATGTTTCATATACATCTTATAGACATAGCCTAAAGGTAATTTATACAATATTTTAAATTTTGTTCATGAAACAAAGTTATAACTTTGACCTGTTACAAGAGGTCAGTTGTGGAACTTTCCACTTGTGGCATTATGTCAGTGCTCAGAAAGTTTTAGATTTTAGAACAGTTTGGATTTTGAATTTTCAGATTAGGGATGCTGTACCTACAGTATGTCAAATTCAAAGGAGTATTACTTAAATAAAAAAGTGACTCTAAATTCATCAACATCAGAGCATTTTTAAAAATTTTTAATATTTTCAGTTTATATAACATGTTGATTGTAATTAAACTATACTGCATATTGATTTATGCTTGAAAAATGCATAAAATTATTATTATTATTATTATTGTTGTTGTTGTTTTTGGTAGAGATGGGGGTCCCACTATGCTACCCAGGCTGGTCTGGAACTCCTGGGCTCCTCCAGGAGTGATCCTCCAGCCTTGGCTTCCCAAATTATTGGGATTACAGGTGTGAGCCACTGCACCCAGCCCATTATTAATTTGTTTTATGAAAAGTTTTCATTTCCAAATACATTCTCTTACCTGTCTAGCTAGGTCAGAAGTACATTTTTCGCTTTCTTGGAGCCTCAAATATATGCTGTGTGGTATCAGTCAAAAAACATAAACCACATTGTTCTTTTTGTCTTTGATTACTGAATACTTGGCAAATGTTCTTTTGTTTCAAGAAAATATTGAATTGGAGTACAGTTAATCTTTGTAGGACTCTCATGAATCAAACAATGAGCTTTGACAGAGTACACAAGATTGTTAAATTCATTGTTGGAAATTTTCAACAGTTCTTAAGCTGGTGATGACTCAGCATTTGTACACATATATAAAATAATTTTAACTGTATTATAACATTTTGATGGTCTGATTTAGAAAACTAAACATAAATCTTTTTTATATATATAGTGGAATGAAGAAACAGGGAAACATCATTCTCCTGTTTAAAAATAAAAAAAGAGTTTTTTAATGACAAAGCTAGAGCATTGTCTATATGATGAAAACTAATTTTTTCATATCTACTTAAAATTCTTCTTGGACAAATGTAAAAGATTCCAAAATATCTATGCCACTGGTTTGATTTTTGTAAGCTAAGAATGGTGTTTTCTTTATAAATTTGGAAGTCCACTGAGACAAAGCCTATTCAGAATATTAATTAAGCAGTTTCTCTGTTATGGGACAATTTATCCAAAGCCAAAAAAAAAACACTTGCAATTTGATTGATCTATCATACTGTTAGGTTACCTATAGAATCTATAGGTAATTGTTTGGTGGTGTATTAGTCCGTTGTCATGCTGCTAATAAAGACCTACCTGAGACTGGGTGATTTATAAAGGAAGGAGGTTTGATGGACTCACAGTTCCACATTGCCGGGGAGGCCTCACAATCATGGTGGAAGATGAAGGAAAAGCAAAGGGACATCTTGACATCTTATATGGTGGCTGGCAAGAGCTTATGCAGGGGAACTCCCATTTATAAAACCATCAGATCTCGTGAGACTGACTCACTACCGTGAGAACAGTATGGGGGAAACCACCCCCATGATTCATTTATCTTCACCTGGCCTCTTGACATGTGAGTTTTGTTAAAATTCAAGGTGAGATTTGGATGGAGACATAGCCAAACTGTATCAGGTGTGTTATTTGAATATCTTTTGCTTTTTGTAAAATGTGATTGATTCTTGTTATTCATGGTAGTTGCATTCTACAAAGCCACAATGAACACTAAATTAAACAAATATTGAAGCATTGCTGCTAGTATGCGGACGTTATGGTTGCCACCTTGTTGAATCTTTGGATTTTGTAGTCTTCACTAATAGAATATAAGGTTTTCTTTTGTCAGACAATTTACTTTCACATCAGCTTGGTCATTTTGAGGCTTTTAAAGCTTTGCTAACAAATGTTTAGAGTAGCCTGCACTCTAGGGCTAGGTTATTCCTGTTCATAAGGTGTGGCCTTTCTGGAGTCTACTTGGTGCTAAAGTTGTTTAACAAGATCTCTTCTCAGTCTTGTTTGTTACAGCTTGATCATTTCTCAGCATTCAAGAATATGTTGTTGAAGTAGTTGTTCAGCTGAAAGCTATGCAGTATTTGTTCTTCCTTTAGTAATATTTATTTCTTCAGTGTTTGTTCTTTGCCTGGCGCCCTGCACTTTCCCCCTGCACAACTTAATATTTGGTCAAAAATCCAAGGGAATTCCTGTGTGTATTTCTGGTGCTCCTTTTATGCACAACTTTTTTCTCTCCAAATTCCAGCTGTCTCAAAGCCCCAAACTCTAGACTGTGTTTCCTTAGTTCAGAGACAGATACAGTGCTGTGCTTCAGCTCCCTTTCCCTGCTACAGATTCTGGAAAATGCCTCCATTCAGATCCCTGAGACCTTTGTGTGGCTCACCTCATTTTCTTCCATTCTCAGTGATTATAGTTCTGCATGGCTTGTTGTCTAACATCTGAGAACCATTTTTTTTTTCCCATATAATTTGTCCAATTTTATGGTTGTCTGTGGTAGGAAGTCCACCAAAGTTGTGGCCATTTACAGTTTGAGTATCCCTTGTATGAAATGCTTGGGACTAGAAGTGTTTTAGATTTTGATTTTAGAATATTTACACTATTTAGAATATTTACTAATTGAACATTTCTAATCCAGAAATCCATTATCTGAAATGCCCCAGTGAGCGTGACGTTTGAGCATCTCGTTGGTGCTCAAAAGTTTTGGATTTTGGAGCATATTGGATTTTGGAATTTTGGATTAGGGATGCTCAACCTGTATTTTAAATTAGTATTTATCTCTTTTTGAATAGGTTATTCATTAACATAGTTCAGAAATCAACATGATATAAAAGATGTGTATTGGGAAGCTTTGCTTCCTTCCCTGTCATCTATACTATCCTTCCCAGTTCTTATAGATTACTACATGTATGAGGCCTTTTATGTATTTTGACAGTATTTCTTTATGCAGATATAAGCAAATATGGGTATATAATCTTTTCTTTCCCTATTTTTACACAAAATTAGCATTCTGTATACATTATTGTGTACCTTGCTTTTTTCATGTAATGTTTCTTTTTCTTTTTTTTTCTTTTTTTTCTTTTTTTTTTTGAGACGGAGTCTCACTCTGTCACCAGGCTGGAGTACAGCGGTGGGATCTCAGCTCACTGCAACCTCCAACTCCCTGGTTCAAGGAATTCTCCAGCGTCAGCCTCCCGACTAGCTGGGATTACAGGCATGCTCCACCACTCCCAGCTAATTTTTGTATTTTTAGTAGAGACAGAGTTTCACCATGTTGGCCAGGATGGTCTCGATCTCCTGACCTCGTCATCTGCCTGCCTTGGCCTCCCAAAGTGCTAGGATTACAGGCATGAGTCACTGTGCCTGGCCGTAATGTTTCTATACTAGAGATTTGTGCTTATCAATAAGGACATTTAAACAAAAACCAGTTTAAACTATGTTCAGGTAGTCTGTGCAGCAGTCTGTGGGCTTGTTTGCTGAGTCATAGAGTAAAAACCTGTTTAATTTCGATAGACACTGTTAAATTGCCAACGAATGGGGAGGAGATTCCATTTTACTTCTCAGTAACAATGTACGAGTGTTTTTCTCCTCAGCCTTGTCACAGAGTGTTGTCCAACTTTTGTAATTTTTGCAATACAGGTGAAGAAAAATTGTTTCTTGCCATAGATTTTTTATTTCTCTTATGAAGCTGAGCATTCTTTAATATGTTTAAGGTTCTTTTGTTTTTATTATGTCTGAACTTCTTATTTATAGTTTGTCTTTTCCTCCACAAGTAACAACTCTTCTTATGAAAGGGCAATGAGTCTTTTGTGAGATCAGTTGCAAATATTTTTCTAATTTTTCTTTGACCCTGCTTTTATTTTTTTAACTTTGTTTTTGTTTTGTCATGCATATCTAATCCACCCATTTCTAATCTATAGGTAAATTATTTTAATCGTTTTAATAACTTGCTCACCTGTTGACCACTTGATTTTTTTCACTGAATGACTTTGTTATTGTCAAATCAGGGCACACATTTCTCTCCAGCCCACTTAACATTTGCACACATTGGACACCAGTTTTTTCATTAATTCATTCATTCAACAAGCATTTGTTAAGGGCCTATTATCTATCAGCAACTGTGCAAGGTTTTCTGTAGAATGAAAAGGAAAATTAAGCTTCCTATTCTTAAGTACTCAGAGCAAAATAAGAGAGGCATGAAAGCACCATTTTGGATTATGTGCCAGGTGCTGTAGGAACGCTGAGGAACGCACTCCACGGTGGGCAGATGTCAGGGTGGCTTTACCCATATTATATATACTTGAAAGCTACATGGAAAAAAATGACCTAAGATACAGAGCTGAATTCCATCATATTAAGAGGAAGGTTTTAACTTTTGACATGTGATTTCAAAGTTCTAAGTTAGAACAAAATTTTTGTCATCCTGCTCAATTATATGATATAGAACTTGGATTGTGTGATATAGAAACTTTACTAGCTTTTCTGAAATCACTTCTACTTCAGGTGGTTCAATACTGGCAGCTGACTACTCTCAGCTTGAACTGAGGATCTTGGCTCATTTATCCCATGATCGTCGTCTCATTCAAGTGTTAAACACTGGAGCTGATGTTTTCAGGAGCATTGCAGCAGAGTGGAAGATGATTGAGCCAGAGTCTGTTGGGGATGATCTGAGGCAGCAGGCAAAACAGGTGATTTTAGTGAACATGGTTAATATAAAGGAGAAGAATTTAGTGACTCAAAAAAAGTTAAAAATGGTCTCAATTATTTGCAACTGAGAAACAGTTTCTCCAACTTTGGATCTTTCAAAGCACAGTTCATCTGAGCTTATCTCATGGTATTCATTATATTTTCTTTTGTGGAGGCAGTAGGAAGAACCAAAAAGACTGAGATCTGAGGCTACTTCGTGTCAGGAAAACCATATGCATTTAAAGCCATTATATGTCTAGTCACAGTGCCTGGTACTCACTAGATGTCATGGTGGTAGTGGTGGTCAGAGTGCGTGTGTTCGTACACACCCGCATGTGTGCACATATGTATACTTAAAAAACATCTTTCCAGGCTGGGCGCGGTGGCTCACGCCTGTAATCCCAGCACTTTGGGAGGCTGAGGCGGGCGGATCATGAGGTCAGGAGATCAAGACCATCCTGGCTAACACAGTGAAACCCCATCTCTACTAAAAATACAAAAACTTAGCTGGCCGTGGTGGTGGGTGCCTGTAGTCCCAGCTACTTGGGAGGCTGAGGCAGGAGAATGGCGTGAACCCAGGAGGCGGAGCTTGCAGTGAGCCGAGATAGCGCCACTGCACTCCAGCCTGGGTGACAGAGCAAGACTCCATCTCGAAAAAAAAAAAAAAAAAATCTTTCTAGTCTGTAAGTGTTCTGAGGTAAAGTTCCATATTTTCATTTTTATATTTTTTTATAGCATCAAGCCATAGTGCTTTGTATAGAAGGTAGTCTCTAAATGTTTGTTGAAAAAATATTGCTGACCTGTAGATTATAGTTAGTACCTGATAGCTTTTTAGCCGTTGAAGTTATTGGTTAGTAATCTACCTATGAAACTTCATGCTGCCTTTGTAACTTTGAAATGGATCCATGTTAGTTTCTACTCTGGATAACTATTAGGCAAAGAGTAAGTCAGAGGCCACATTTATACCATTCCTTGGCCTGGGTTAACACTGATACTTTCTTACCACATGACCCGTGGGAAATCTGATGCCATTTGCAAGACAGTAGGATTGCTAGCTGAGGTAAATGCACACCACCATACTCTGAGATCCTGCTGTTTTTGTTTCGCATTTACATTTCTAGTTCCTCACAGTTGTAGTTTTTTTGTGTGTGTGTGGAGAGGTGAGGTCTCAATTTGTTTCCCAGGCTGGTCTTCAACTCCTGGCCTCAAGTGATACTTCCAACTTGGCCTCCCAAAGTGCTGGGATCGTAGGCATGAGCCACTGCACCCAGCCTCACAGCTGTACTTCTTGACTGGCTCATCAAGCATGGAACACTTTCTCTAACCACCTGTTTAGCACCAACACTTGTTTCTTCCACTATTTAAAAAGCCAGCTCTGTCCTCTCTGTCTGTTTAATCCCTGGAGAGGTTCTGCATTTAGCAAGAATCAAACCCTAGGTAAAATAGATAATATTCCCATATTTAATTCTCATAACCCATGAGATAGCTATTATTATTACTATCACCATTTTATAGAGGAGGAAACTGAAGCACAGAAAGTAATTTGCTTAAGGTCATGCAGCTATAAGTGGTAGACCAAGAATAAATTCAGAATGCCAGAACTTGGGCACCCGACTTCCTTTTATTTATTTATTTATTTTTATTTTATTATTATTATACTTTAAGTTTTAGGGTACATGTGCACAATGTGCAGGTTAGTTACATATGTATACATGTGCCATGCTGGTGTGCTGCACCCATTAACTCGTCATTTAGCATTAGGTATATCTCCTAATGCTATCCTTCCCCCATTCCGCCACCACACAACAGTCCCCAGAGTGTGATGTTCCCCTTCCTGTGTCCATGTGTTCTCATTGTTCAATTCCCACCTATGAGTGAGAACATGCGGTGTTTGGTTTTTTGTCCTTGTGATAGTTTACTGAGAATGATGAGTTCCAATTTCATCCATGTCCCTACAAAGGACATGAACTCATCATTTTTTATGGCTGCATAGTATTCCATGGTGTATATGTGCCACATTTTCTTAATCCAGTCTATCATTGTTGGACATTTGGGTTGGTTCCAAGTCTTTGCTATTGTGAATAGTGCCGCAATAAACATACGTGTGCATGTGTCTTTATAGCAGCATGATTTATAATCCTTTGGGTATATACCCAGTAATGAGATGGCTGGGTCAAATGGTATTTCTAGTTCTAGATCCCTTAGGAATCGCCACACCGACTTCCACAATGGTTGAACTAGTTTACGGTCCCACCAACAGTGTAAAAGTGTTCCTATTTCTCCACATCCTCTCCAGCACCTGTTGTTTCCTGACTTTTTAATGATTGCCATTCTAACTGGTGTGAGATGGTATCTCATTGTGGTTTTGATTTGCATTTCTCTGATGGCCAGTGATGGTGAGCATTTTTTCATGTGTTTTTTGGCTGCATAAATGTCTTCTTTTGAGAAGTGTCTGTTTATGTCCTTCGCCCACTTTTTGATGGGGTTGTTTGTTTTTTTCTTGTAAATTTGTTTGAGTTCATTGTAGAGTTTGGATATTAGCCCTTTGTCAGATGAGTAGGTTGCGAAAATTTTCTCCCATTTTGTAGGTTGCCTGTTCACTCTGATGGTAGTTTCTTTTGCTGTGCAGAAGCTCTTTAGTTTAATTAGATCCCATTTGTCAATTTTGTCTTTTGTTGCCATTGCTTTTGGTGTTTTAGACATGAAGTCCTTGCCCATGCCTATGTCCTGAATGGTATTGCCTAGGTTTTCTTCTAGGGTTTTTATGGTTTTAGGTCTAACATGTAAGTCTTTAATCCATCTTGAATTAATTTTTGTATAAGGTGTAAGGAAGGGATCCAGTTTCAGCTTTCTACATATGGCTAGCCAGTTTTCCCAGCACCATTTATTAAATAGGGAATCCTTTCCCCATTGCTTGTTTTTCTCAGGTTTGTCAAAGATCAGATAGTTGTAGATATATGGCATTATTTCTGAGGGCTCTGTTCTGTTCCATTGATCTATATTTCTGTTTTGGTACCAGTACCATGCTGTTTTGGTTACTGTAGCCTTGTAGTATAGTTTGAAGTCAGGTAGCTTGATGCCTCCAGCTTTGTTCTTTTGGCTTAGGATTGACTTGGCGATGCAGGCTCTTTTTTGGTTCCATATGAACTTTAAAATAGTTTTTTCCAATTCTGTGAGGAAAGTCATTGGTAGTTTGTTCGGGATGGCATTGAATCTATAAATTACCTTGGGCAGTATGGCCATTTTCACGATATTGATTCTTCCTACCCATGAGCATGGAATGTTCTTCCATTTCTTTGTATCATCTTTTATTTCCTTGAGCAGTGGTTTGTAGTTCTCCTTGAAGAGGTCCTTCACATCCCTTGTAAGTTCTATTCCTAGGTATTTTATTCTCTTTGAAGCAGTTGTGAATGGGAGTTCACTCATGATTTGGCTCTCTGTTTATCTGTTATTGGTGTATAAGAATGCTTGTGATTTTTGTACATTGATTTTGTATCCTGAGACTTTGCTGAAGTTGGTTATCAGCTTAAGGAGATTTTGGGCTGAGACAGTGGGGTTTTCTGGATATACAATCATGTCATCTGCAAACAGGGACAATTCGACTTCCTGTTTTCCTAATTGAATACCCTTTATTTCCTTCTCCTGCCTAATTGCCGTGGCCAGAACTTCCAACACTATGTTGAATAGGAGTGGTGAGAGAGGGCATCCCTGTCTTGTGCCAGTTTTCACAGGGAATGCTTCCAGTTTTTGCCCATTCAGTATGATATTGGCTGTGGGTTTGTCATAGATAGCTCTTATTATTTTGAGATATGTCCCATCAGTACCTAGTTTATTGAGAGTTTTTAGCATGAAGGGTTGTTGAATTTTGTCAAAGGCCTTTACTGCATCTATTGAGATAATCATGTGGTTTTTGTCTCTGTTTCTGTTTACATGCTGGATTACATTTATTGATTTGCATATATTGAACCAGCCTTCCATCCCAGGGATGAAGCCCACTTGATCATGGTGGATAAGCTTTTTGATGTGCTGCTGGATTCTGTTTGCCAGTATTTTATTGAGGATTTTTGCATCAATGTTCATCAAGGACTTTGGACTAAAATTCTCTTTTTTGGTTGTGTCTCTGCCAGGCTTTGATATCAGGATGATGCTGGCCTCATAAAATGAGTTAGGGAGGATTTCCTCTTTTGCTGTTGATTGGAATAGCTTCAGAAGGAATGGTACCAGTTCCTCCTTGTAACTCTGGTAGAATTTGGCTGTGAATCCATCTGGTCCTGGACTCTTTTTGGTTGGTAAGCTATTGATTATTGCCACAATTTCAGAGCCTGTTATTGGTCTATTCAGAGATTCAACTTCTTCCTGGTTTAGTCTTGGGAGGGTGTATGTGTCATGGAATTTATCCATTTCTTCTAGATTTTCTAGTTTATTTGCGTAGAGGTGTTTATAGTATTCTCTGATGGTAGTTTGTATTTCTGTGGGATCGGTGGTGATATCCCCTTTATCCTTTTTTTTTTGTGTCTATTTGATTCTTCTCTCTTTTCTTCTTTATTAGTCTTGCTAGTGGTCTATCAATTTTGTTGATCCTTTAAAAAAACCAGCTCCTGGATTCATTAATTTTTTGAAGGGTTTTTTGTGTCTCTATTTCCTTTAGTTCTGCTCTGATTTTAGTTATTTCTTGCCTTCTGCTAGCTTTTGAATGTGTTTGCTCTTGCTTTTCTAGTTCTTTTAATTGTGATGTTAGGTTGTCAATTTTGGATCTTTCCTGCTTTCTCTTGTGGGCATTTAGTGCTATAAATTTCCCTCTACCCACTGCTTTAAATGTGTCCCAGAGATTCTGGTATGTTGTGTCTTTGTTCTCGTTGGTTTCAAAGAACATCTTTATTTCTGCTTTCATTTTGTTATGTACCCGGTAGTCATTCAGGAGCAGGTTGTTCAGTTTCCATGTAGTTGAATGGTTTTGAGTGAGTTTCTTAATCCTGAGTTCTAGTTTGATTACACTGTGGTCTGAGAGACAGTTTGTTGTGATTTCTGTCCTTTTACATTTGCTGAGGAGTGCTTTACTTCCAACTATGTGGTCAGTTTTGGAATAGGTGTGGTGTGCTGCTGAAAAAAATGTATATTCTATTGATTTGGGGTGGAGAGTTCTGTAGATGTCTATTAGGTCTGCTTGGTGCAGAGCTGAGTTCAATTCCTGGGTATCCTTATTAACTTTCTGTCTCGTTGATCTGTCTAATGTTGACAGTGGGGTGTTAAAGTCTCCCATTATTATTGTGTGGGAGTCTAAGTCTCTTTGTAGGTCACTCTGGGCTTGCTTTATGAATCTGGGTGCTCCTGTATTGGGTGCATATATGTTTAGGATAGTTAGCTCTTCTTGTTGAATTGATCCCTTTACCATTATGTAATGGCCTTCTTTGTCTCTTTTGATCTTTGTTGGTTTAAAGTATGTTTTATCAGAGACTAGGATTGCAACCCCTGCTTTTTTTTGTTTTCCATTTGCTTGGTGGGTCTTCCTCCATCCTTTTATTTTGAGCCTATGTGTGTCTCTGCACGTGAGATGGGTCTCCTGAATACAGCACACTGTTGGATCTTGACTCTTTATCCAATTTGCTAGTCTGTGTCTTTTAATTGGAGCATTTCGTCCATTTACATTTAAAGTTAATATTGTTATGTGTGAATTTGATCCTGGCATTATGATGTTAACTGGTTATTTTGCTCATTAGTTGAAGCAGTTTCTTCCTAACCTCGATGGTCTTTACAATTTGGCATGATTTTGCAGTGGCTGATACCGGTTGTTCCTTTCCATGTTTAGTGCTTCCTTCAGGAGCTCTTTTAGGGCTGGCCAGGTGGTGACAAAATCTCTCAGCATTTGCTTGTCTGTTAAGGATTGTATTTCTTCTTCACTTAATGAAGCTTAGTTTGGCTGGATATGAAATTCTGGGTTGAAAATTCTTTTCTCTAAGAATGTTGAATATTGGCCCCCACTCTCTTCTGGCTTGTAGAGTTTCTGCCGAGAGATCCGCTGTTAGTCTGATGGGCTTCCCTTTGTGGGTAACCCGACCTTTGTCTCTGGCTGCCCTTAACATTTTTTCCTTCACTTCAACTTTGGTGAATCTGACAATTATGTGTCTTGGAGTTGCTCTTCTCGAGGAGGATCTTCGTGGCGTTCTCTGTATTTCCTGAATTTGAATGTTGGCCTGCCTTGCTAGATTGGGGAAGTTCTCCTGGATTATATCCTGCAGAGTGTTTTCCAACTTGGTTCCATTCTCCCCATCACTTTCAGATACACCAATCAGACGTAGATTTGGTCTTTTCACATAATCTCATATTTCTTGGAGGCTTTGTTCGTTTCTTTTTATTCTTTTTTCTCTAAACTTCCCTTCTCACTTCATTTCGTCTTCCATCACTGATACCCTTTCTTCCAGTTGATCGCATCGGCTCCTGAGGCTTCTGCATTCTTCACGTAGTTCTCAAGCCTTGGCTTTCAGTTCCATCAGCTCCTTTAAGCTCTTCTCTGTATTGGTTATTCTAGTTATACATTCGTCTAAATTTTTTTCTAAGTTTTTAACTTGTTTGCCTTTCGTTTGAATTTCCTCCTGTAGCTTGGAGTAGTTTGATCATCTGAAGCCTTCTTCTCTCAACTCGTCAAAGTCATTCTCCATCCAGCTTTGTTCCGTTGCTGGTGAGGAACTGCGTTCCTTTGGAGGAGGAGAGGCACTCTGCTTTTTAGAGTTTCCAGTTTTTCTGTTCTGTTTTTTCCCCATCTTTGTGGTTTTATCTACTTTTGGTCTTTGATGATGGTGATGTACAGATGGGTTTTTGGTGTGGATGTCCTTTCTGTTTGTTAGTTTTCCTTCTAACAGACAGGACCCTCAGCTGCAGATCTGTTGGAGTTTGCTAGATGTCCACTCCAGACCCTGGTTGCCTGGATATCAACAGCGGTGGCTGCAGAACAGCAGATTTTCGTAAACTGCGAATGCTGCTGTCTGATCGTTCCTCTGGAAGTTTTGTCTCAGAGGAGTACCCAGCCGTGTGAGGTGTCAGTCTGCCCCTACTGGGGGGTGCCTCCCAATTAGGCTGCTTGGGGGTCAGGGGTCAGGGACCCACTTGAGGAGGCAGTCTGCCCATTCTCAGATCTCCAGCTGCGTGCTGGGAGAACCACTGCTCTCTTCAAAGCTGTCAGACAGGGACATTTAAGTCTGCAGAGGTTACTGCTGTCTTTTTGTTTTTCTGTGCCCTGCCCCCAGAGGTGGAGCCTACAGAGACAGGCAGGCCTCCTTGAGCTGTGGTGGGCTCCACTCAGTTTGAGCTTCCCGGCTGCTTTGTTTACCTAAGCAAGCCTGGGCAATGGTGGGCGTTGGGCACCCGACTTCCTATCCAACACACTTATCTGCCGGAGACAACTGCTTCTATTTAATAGACTCCTGCATGATTTAACAGTGTTTATGCTATACCAGTTTTTGTTTGTGTCACCATGCACTCAACCACCTAATCCCTGAGCCTTGCTGAGATCTCAGACAGCACTAAGCAACATGAGTTAAAAAAAAAAAAAACAGGAATAACAACAACAAAAAAGGTGAAAAAGAAAAAAAGGAAAGGAAAAAGGCATTAAAAAACGTGGCGGTGGGGGCAGTTCCAAGATGGCCGAATAGGAACAGCTCCAGTCTACAGCTCCCAGCGTAAGCTATGCAGAAGACAGCTGATTTCTGCATTTCCAACTGAGGTACCAGGTTCATCTCACTGGGGCTTGTCGGACAGTGGGTGCAGGACAGTGGGTGCAGCCCACCGAGCGTGAGCCGAAGCAGGGCGAGGCATCACCTCACCTGGGAAGGACAAGGGGTCAGGGAATTCCCTTTCCTAGCCAAGGGAAGGTGTGACAGATGGCACCTGGAAAATCGGGTCACTCCCACCCTAATACTGCGCTTTTCCAAGGGTCTTAGCAAAGGGCACGTCAACAGATTATATCCTGTGCATGGCTCGGAGGGTACCATGTCCATGGAGCCTTGCTCATTGCTAGCACAGCAGTCTGAGATTGAACTGCAAGGCAGCAGCGAGGCTGGGGGAGGGGCGCCCGCCAGTGCTGAGGCTTGAGTAGGTAAACAAAGAGGCCAGGAAGCTCGAACTGGGTGGAGCCCACCGCAGCTCAAGGACGCCTGCCTGCCTCTGTAGACTCCACCTCTGGGGGCAGGGCATAGCCAAACAAAAGGCAGCAGAAACCTCTGCAGACTTAAATGTCCCATCGGACAGCTTTGAAGAGAGTAGTGGTTCTCCCCACACGGAGTCTGAGATCTGAGAACGGACAGATTGCCCCCTCAAGTGGGTCCCTGACCCCCGAGTAGCCTAACTAGGAGGCACCCCCCAGTAGGAGCAGGCTGACACCTCACATGGCCAGTTACCCCTCTGAGACAAAGCTTCCAGAGGAGTGATCAGGCAGCAACATTTGCTGGTCAGCAATATTCACTGTTCTGCAGCCTCCGCTGCTCATACCAAGGCAAACAGAGTCTGGAGCGGACCTCCAGCAAACTCCAACAGACCTGCAGCTGAGGGTCCTGACTGTTAGAAGGAAAACTAACAAACAGAAAGGACATCCACACCAAAACCCCATCTGTACGTCACCATCATCAAAGACCAAAGGTAGATAAAACCACAAAGATGAGGAAAAAACAGAGCAGAAAAGCTGAAAAATCTAAAAATCAGAGTGCCTCTCCCACTCCAAAGGAACTCAGCTCCTCGCCAGCAATGGAACAAAGCTGGATGGAGAATAACTTTGAGAAGTTGAGAGAAGGCGGCCTCAGACAATCAAACTTCTCTGAGCTAAAGGAGGAAGTTTGGACCCATGGCAAAGAAGCTAAAAACCTTGAAAAAAGATGAGACGAATGGCTAACTAGAATAACCAGTGTAGAGAAGTCCTTAAATGACCTGATAGAGCTGAAAACCATGGCAAAAGAACTACGTGACAAATGCACAAGCTTCAGTAGGCAATTCGATCAACTGGAAGAAAGGGTATCAGTGATTGATGATCAAATAAATGAAATGAAGCAAGAAGAGAAGTTTAGAGAAAAAGAATAAAGAGAAACGAACAAAGCCTCCAAGAAATACGGCACTATGTGAAAAGACCAAATCTACATCTGATTGGTGTACCTGAAAGTGACGGGGAGAATGGAACCAAGTTGGAAAACACTCTGCAGGATATTATCCAGGAGAACTTCCCCAATCTAGCAAGGCAGGCCAACATTCACATTCAGGAAATACAGAGAACACCACAAAGATCCTCCTCGAGAAGAGCAACTCCAAGACACATAATTGTCAGATTCACCAAAGTTGAAATGAAGGAAAAAATGTTAAGGGCAGCCAGAGACAAAGGTCGGGTTACCCACAAAGGGAAGCCCATCAGACTAACACCAGTTCTCTCTGCAGAAAGCCTACAAGCCAGAAAAAAGTTGGGGCCAATATTCAGCACTATTAAAGAAAAGAATAATGAGAACACTTGGACACAGGACAGGGAACATCACACACTGGGGCCCGTTGTGGGGTTGGGGGAGGGGGGAGGGATAGCATTAGGAGATACACCTAATATAAATGACGAGTTAATGGGTGCAGCACACCAACATGGCACATGTGTACATATGTAACAAACCTGCACATTGTGCACATGTACCCTAGAACTTAAAGTATAATAAAAAAATAAATAATAAAAAAGCGAATAAAATAGAAAACTTGGGAGTGGGGGTAGACTTCAGTTAGCTTATCATGTTGAAAGTTTTTTTGGAATTCTGATAATCATGCAAGTTATCTTTTTAGATTTTATTTAATGATATTTATACAGAGCTTGCTTTATGTCAGTTTCCTAAACAGTTATAAGTAATAACTCATTTAAACCTAACAATCCCATGATGCAGATATTACTGTCTTCATTTTGTAGATGAAGAAATTAAGATACAAATTGGTTAAGTGACTTGTGCAAGATGATACATTTTGTGAATGATAGATCTAGGCTTTGAACCCCGGCCGTCCTTATGATTAAACCAGACTTTCTTTAATTGCCTATTTAGATCATTTCCCTTCACTACTCCCGAAATTTTCTTAGGAGTTTTTGTTTGTATTTAAGTGAATTAAATTCTGCAGTTGTGGCAATTTAGGTGGCTATGAGGTGAGGAGGATTTTTTTTTCCAGTTAAGTCTTCGTCATAAAGTCACAAAGCCTACTCTTTCTACACTTCAAGTCTTTTTCAAGGACAAGAAGAGGGATGTTTGTAATGCTTCTCTTCCCTGACTCCTAGGCACTTGAAGTGGAAGTTAATGAAGTTCTGTGAGGAGTAAAAAGTTGCTATAAAGACTGCTGGATAAAGGACAAATAGTCAAAAATAAATTTTTCCTTAGATCACACATACCTGTTCATTCATACTCCCTCCTGCCCTTCTGTCTCTCTCTGAAAAAGTAATGCTGAAAGGCAGAAAAGATGTTTGCAGGATATCAGTCTCTGTGGATCTCACCCACCAAAAGCAATCTAATCATTGTTTCACTCACTGTGAAATAAAAAGTTTGCCGAAATTCGCATCCTTATGAACCCTTTTATTTGCATTTTATGTACTTATAACCTTTATTTGTTGGATGACTCCCTTTCAGATTTGCTATGGGATCATTTATGGAATGGGAGCTAAATCTTTGGGAGAGCAGATGGGCATTAAAGAAAATGATGCTGCATGCTATATTGACTCCTTCAAATCCAGATACACAGGTAATTTATCTTCTAGATAGTATTCTTTTCAACCATCTTACCATATTATATTTTTAAAAATTTGTGTAATGGAATTTTCTTTTGAAATATCAATTAGTCAGAAGTTTTCATCAGGCATTGTTAAGGGTAAATAATATTAACCTTATAATCACTTACTAAGATGTAATAATCTTATTTCATATTTTTCATTAAAGTAGGAACAGAATAGTAAAATGTAGTTGATGTGAATCTACTGTGTCACTGTGAACAACCCATAAAATCAGGAGTTGACTTGTGCTTTGGTTTAGATAGCTGTAGTTTGAAACAGTAAACTATTGAGTATATATACTAGGAACTCTGATAATTGCTAATTAAATATACGAGGAATTCTGAGAATAATTGCTGTTATAGAGCAGTTTGAGTATTGTCTTAAATGATCTTTTTTGCCTGTTTTTTTGTGGTATAATTTACATATAATAATTAGATTCACCCTGAAAAAGGTATATAGTTCTGTGAATTTTGACAAATGCATATGGTCATAAAATTTACACCACAACCAAGATATAGAACCATTACTCTATCATCCCAAAAAGTTCTTTTATGCTCTTTTTAAATCAACCCTGTCCCTTATCCGTTATCCCCCTTGTATTGGTACTGAAGTAAGCAATACAATTCTGGGCATGGTGGCTCACGTCTGTAATCCCAGCACTTTGGGAGGCTGAGGTGGACAGATCACGAGGTCAAGAGATTGAGACCATCCTGGCCAACATGGTGAAACCCCATCTCTACTAAAAATACAAAAATTACCTGGGCGTGGTGACATGCACCTGCAAGTCCCAGCTACTCGGAGGCTGAGGCAGGAGAATCACTTGAACCTGGGAGGCGGAGGTGCAGTGAGCCGAGATCATGCCATTGCACTCCAGCCTGGGGGTCAAGAATGAAACTCCATCCCAAAAAATAAAATAAAATAAAAAATGAAAAGAATCAAGCAGAAATTCTGAAGTAGGAAAATGCAATTGATATACTGAAGAGTATCAGAGTCTCTTAATATAGCAGAATTATTCAAGCAGAAGAATTACTGAGTTTGAAGACAGGCTATTTGGAAACTCACAGAGGAGATAAAAAAGTATTAAAAAGGATGAAGCACACCTGCAACATCAGAAAATAGCTTCAAAAGGGCAAATCTTCTAAGAGTTATTGGCCTTAAAGAGGAGTAGAGAAGGAGATAGGAGTAGACAGTGTATTCAAAGGGATAATAAAGAACTTTCCAAACCTAGGGAAAGATATCAATATTCAAGTAAAAGAAAGTTATAGAACAGATTTAACCCAAAGAAGACTGCCTTAAGACATGTAACAATCAAACTCCCAAAGGTCAAGGATAAAGAAAGGATCCTAAAAGCAGCAAGAGAAAATAATCAAATAATATACAGTGGAGCTTCAATATGTCTGGCAGCAGACTTTTTAGTGGCATGAAGTGTCGAAGGAAAAACAGCTTTTACCCTGGAATAATATATCTGGCAAAAATACTAATATCCTTCAAACATGAAGGAGAAATAAAAACTTTCTCAGACAAATGAAAGCTGAGGGATTTCATCAACACCAGAGTTGTCCTACAAGAAATGCCAAAAAGAGTTCTACAGTTAGAAAGAAAAGGATGTTAATGAGCAATAACAAATAATCTAAAGGTACAGAACTCACTGGTAATATTAAGTACGCAGAGAGACACAGACTATTATAACATTGTAATTGTGATATATAAACTATTATCTTAAATAGAAAGACAAAAATATTAATCAAAAATAACTGTAACGGCCTTTCAAGACACTGGCAGTACAATACAATATAAATATAAACAACAAAAAAGTTAAAAAGTGGGCCGGGCGCGGTGGGTCACACCTGTAATCCCAGCAATTTGGGAGGCAGAGACAGGCAGATCACCTGAGGTCAGGAGTTCAAGACCAACATGGTGAAACCCCATCTCTACAAAAAAATACATAAATTAGCTGGGCATGATGATAGGTGCCTGTAATCCTAGCTACTTGGGAGGCTGAGGTGAAAGAATCGCTTGAACCCAGGAGGCGGAGGTTGCAGTGAGCCAAGACTGTGCCATTGCACTCCAGCCTGGGAGACAGGGCGAGACTCTTTCTCAAAAAAGAAAAAAAAAAAAGGGTTATAAGACATTATTTGCAAGTCTCATGGTAACCTCAAATAAAAAAATATACAACAGATACACAAAAACTAAAAAGCAAGAAATTAAATCATACCACCAGAAAAAATCACCTTTATTAAAAGGAAGACAGGAATGAAGGAAAGAAAGAGAAAAAAAACCATGGAAGAACCAGTAAACAACAAAATGATGTTGTCCTTAACTGTCAATAATAACATTGCATGTAAATGGACTAAACTTTCCAATAAAAAGACATAGAGTGGCTGGATAGATTTTTTAAAAAAAGAAAAACAAGACCCAGTGATCCGTTGCCTACAGGAAACACATTTCACCTCTAAAGATATAGACTGAAAATAAAGGGACGGAAAAGAGATTCCATGCCAATGGAAACCAAAAAAGATCAAGAGTAGCTATACTATTTATCAGACAAAATAGATTTCAAGACAAAAACTATGAAAAGAGACAGAAGGTCATTATATAATGTCTTTTACATTATATAATACTCCTTTTGAGTCAGTTAAGCAAGAGAATATAAGAATTGTAATATGCACCCAGTATTGGAGCACCTGGACATATAAAGCAAATATCATTAGAGCTAAAGAGAGAGAGAGAGATCCCAATAATAATAACTGGAGATTTCAACACCCCTCTTTGAGCAGCAGACAGATATTCCAGACAGAAAATCAACAAAGAAATTATGCTAAATCTTCACTATAGACCAAATGGACCTAATAGATATTTACAGAACATTTCATTTAATGGCCATACACATTCTTCTCCTCAGCACATGGATTATTCTGTAGGATAGACTATATGTTAGATAACAAAACAAGTTTTAAAATATTCAGGAAGTTAATATCAAGTATCTACTCTGACCATAACGGAATAAAACTAGAAATCACTAACAAGGAATTTTGGAAAGTATACAAACATGGAAATTAAACAATATGCTCTTGAGTGACCAGTGAGTCAATTAAAAAATTAAGAAAGAAAATTTAAAATTTCTTGAAACAAATGACAATGGAAATACAACACACCAACACCTATGGGATACAGCAAAAGCAGTGCTAAGAAGGAAGTTTATAGCTATAAGTGCCTACATTAAAAAAAAGAAGAAAAACTTCAAATAACCTACAATGCATCTTAAAAAACTAGAAAAGTAAGAGCAAAGCAAATCCAAAATTAGTAAAGGAAAAGAAATAATACAGATCAGAGCAGAAATAAAGAATGAAATTGAAACAAAGAATACAAAAGAACAACAAAACAAAAAGTTGGTTATTGGTTTTTTTTTTTTTTTTTTTTTGAGATGGAGTGTTGCTCTGTCACCCAGGCTGGTGGGCAGTGGCGTGATCTTGGCTCACTGCAACATCTGCCTCCTGGGTTCAAGCAATTTTCCTGTCTCAGCCTCCCAAGTAGCTGGGATTACAGGTATGTGCCACCATGCCTGGCTAGTTTTTGTATTTTTAGTAGAGACAGAGTTTTGCCATGTTGGCCAGGTTGGTCATGAACTCCTGGCCTCAAATGATCTGCCCATCTTGGCCTCCCAAAGTGCTGGGATTACAGGCTTGAGCCACTGCACCTGGCCTGAAAATAAGTTGGTTTTTTGAAAAGATAAAATTGACATACCTTTAGCCAGACTAAGAAAAAAGGAGAAGATCCAAATAAAATCAGAAATGAAAAAGGAGACAGCACAATGAATACTCCAGAAATTCAAAGGATCATTAGTGGCTACTATGAGCAGCTATATGCCAGTAATTTGGAAAATCTAGAAGAAATGGGTGAATTTCTAGACACGTACAACCTGCCAAGATTGAACCATGAAGAAATCTAAAACCTGAACAGTCTAAGAACAAATAATGAGATCGAAGCCATAATAAAAAGTCTTCCACAAAGAAAAGCCTGGGACTCAATGGCTTCCCTGCTGAATTCTACCAAAAATTTAAATAACTAATACCAATCCTACTGAAACTGTTCTGGAAAATAGAGGAGGAGAGAACACTTCCAGACTCATTCTATGAGGCCAGTATTACCCTAATACCAAAACCAGACAAAGACATATCGAAACAAACAAACAAAACCTACCTACCGGCCAATATTTCTGATGAAAATTGATGCAAACATCCTCAACAAAATAGTAGCAAATGGAATTCAACAATATATTGGAAAGATCATTCATCATGACCAAGTGGGATTTGTCCCTGGGATGCAAGGATGGTTCAACATATGCAAATCTATCAATGTGATACATCATATCAACAGAATGAAGGATAAAAACAATATCATTTCAATTGATGCTGAAAAGGCATTTGATAAAATTCAACATTCCATCATGAAAACCCTCAAAAAACTGGGTTTACAAGAAACATACCTCTACATAATAAAAGCTGTGGGTATGATAGACCCACAGCTAGTGTCACACTGAATGGGGAAAAAGTGAAAGCCTTTTTCTCTAATACCTGGAACATGACAAGGATGCCCACTTTTGCTTTCATCACTATTATTCAACATAGTACTGGAAGTCCTAGCTCAAGCAATCAGATAAGAGAAAGAAATAAAGGACATCCACATTGGAAAGGAAGAGGTCAAATTCTCCTTGTTTGTAGAAGATATGATCTTATATTTGGAAAAACCTAATGACTCCATCAAAAAACTATTAGAACTGATAAACAAATTCCTTAGTATAGTTGCAGGATACAAGATCAACATACAAACATCAGTAGCATTTCTATATGCCAGGAGCAAACAATCTGAAAAAGAAATCCGGAAAGTAATCTCATTTATAATAGCTACAAATAAAATTAAACACTTAGGAATTAGCCAAAGAAGTGAAAGATCTATATAAGGAAAACTTATAAAACACTGATACTAGAAATTGAAGAGGACACAAAAATATGAAAAAATATTCCATGTTCATAGATTGGAAGAATCAACATTGTTAAAATGTTCATACTCCCCAAGTCAGTCAACAGATTTAATGCATTCCCTATCAAAATACCAATGACATTCTTTACTCCTCACAGAAATAGAAAAAAAAAAAAAAGTACTACAATTTACGTGGAACCACAAAAGACCTAGAATAGCCAAAGCTATCCTGTGCAAAAAGAACAAAACTGGAGAAATCACATTACCTGACTTCGAATTATGCTACAGACATATAGTAACCAAAATGACATGGTACTGGTATAAAACAGGCACAAAGATCAGTAGAACAGAATAGAGAACCCAGAAAGAAACCCACACATCTACAGTGAACTCATTTTCAATAAAGGTACCAAGAACATACATTGGGGAAAAGACAGTCTCTTCAATAAATGGTGTTGGGACAACTGAATATGCAGAAGAATGAAACTGGACCCCTATCTCTCTATATATACAAAATAAAATCAAAATGGATTAAAAACTTTAAGACCTCAAATTGTGCAACTGCTACAAGAAAACATGGGAGAAACTCTCCAGTATATCAGTCTGGGCAAAGATTTCTTAAGCAATACTCACAAGCGCAGGCAACCACAGCAAAAATAGACAAATGAGATCACATCGGGTTTAAAAAAAACTGCACAGCAAAGGAAACAACCAACAAAGTGAAGAGACAGCCCACAGAATGGGAGAAAATATTTGCAGATACCCATTTGACAAGAGATTAATAAGCAGAATATATGAGGAGCTCAAATAACTCTGCAGAAAAAAAATCTGATTTTAAAATGGACAAAAGCTCTGAACAGACATTTCTCAAATAAAGACATACAAATGGCAAACAGGTTTATGAAAAGGTGCTCAACATCATTGATCATCAGAGAAATACAAATTAGAACTAGAAAGTGATATCATCTCACACCAGTTAAAATGGCTTTTATCCAAAAGACAGGTGATAACAAATGCAGGCGAAGATGTAGAGAAAAAGGAACCATCATTCACCTTTGGTGGGAATGTAAATTAGTACAACTACTGTGGAGAACAGTTTGGAGGTTTCTCAAAAAACTAAAAATAGGCTGGGCATGGTGGCTCACGCCTGTAATCCCAACACTCTGGGAGGCTGAGGCGGGTGGATCACAAGGTCAGGAGTTTGAGACCAGCCTGGCCAATATGGTGAAACCCTGTCTCTACTAAATATACAAAAATTAGCCAGGCATGGTAGTGGGCACCTGTATCCCAACCACTTGGGAGGCTAAGGCAGGAGAATTGCTTGAACCGGGAGGCAGAGGTTGCAATGAGCTGAGGTCACGCCACTGCACTCCAGCCTGGGCAACAGAGTGAGACTCCATCTCAAAAACAAAACAAAACAAAACAAAAAACTAAAAATAGAGCTATCATATGATCCAGCAATCACACTGCTAGGTACATACCCAAAAGAAAGGAAATCTGTGTACTGAAAAGATATCTGCATGCACTCCCATGTTTATTGCAGCACTATTCACAATAGCCAGGATTTGGAAGCATCCTCAGTGTCCATCAGCAGATGAATGGATAAAGAAAATGTACAGGTACACAATGGAGTACTATCCAGCCATAGAAAAGAATGAGATCTTGTCATTTGCAACAACATGGATGGAACTGGAGGTCATTATGTTAAGTGAAATAAGCCAGGCACAGAAAGACAAACTTCACATGTTCTCAGTTATTTGTCACTCAGCTAAAAATTAAAGCCATTGAACTCGTGGAGATAGAGAGTAGAGTAATGGTTACCAGAAGCTGGGAAGGGTATTGGGGGTAGGGGGTATTGTTAATAGGTACAAAGAAATAGTTAGAATGACTAAGAACTAGTATTTGCTAGCACAACAGGGTGACTATAGTTAATAATAATTAATTGTGCATTTAAAGATGACTGAAAGAGTATAATTGGAAAGTTTGCAACACAAATGATAAATGCTTGAGGTGATGGGTACCCCATTTTCCCTCATGTGATTATTATGCATTGCATGCCTGTATCATAATATCTCATGTACCCCATAAATATGTACACCTACTATATACCCACAAAAATTAAAAATTTATGAAAAATGTAAAAGCAAGGTACAAACTGGGAAGAAATATTTGCAGTACTTCCATCGAACAAAGGATGTATATCCAGAATATATGAAGAACTTTTACCATTCAATGCTCAGAAGCTAGACAATCCGATAAATTAAAAGTCAGAAAATTTGAAGAGACATTTTACCAAAGATATGAATGACCATATTAAACATTGTCATTATTTGTCATCAAGCAAAAGCAAACTGAGATGCCAAAAACAAAGAGATGCCATTACAAAAACACTAGAATGGCCAATATTAAAAACAGTCTTTTACATTGTTCATTTATTTGTAAAATGGTAAAACTACTTTGGAGAACAGTATGGCTCTTTTGTATAAAGTTAAACATCCATTTAACTATATAACCGTGCAATTCTACTATCGTATTTGTGCAAGAAAAATGAAAGCATGTCCAAAGGAAGGCTCGTATGTGAATATTATAGCAGCTTTATTCACAACAGCCAGATTCTGAGAACAGGCCACATGTCTATCAACAGGAAAATGTATAAACAAATTTTGTTATACCTCCACAACAGAATAGTATAGATCAAGGAATAGTAATTAAATATTGATATTCAGTACAATATTGATGATTCTTAAAAATGTTTTTCTTAGCAAAAGAAGGCAGACACAAATGAGCATATACAGTGTCATTCAATTTGTATGATATTCATGAACATGAAAAACTTAAGAGTATCATAAAGCAGATGAGTGAGTGTCTAAGGGTGATCATGGGGCCTGACTGTAAAGGGAGATGAACATGTTTTGTATCTTGTAGTAGTAGCTGCAGGGGTGTGTATATTTGTTAAAATGCCTCAAGCTGTTTAAAGCGAGTGTGTTTTGTTGCATGTAAATTATACCTCAGCACTGATTTTTTTTTTTTTAAAGTAGCTCTTTCAATTTGAGTATTTGGAGGTCTCCTATAGGAGTTTGGTAAGAGATTTTGTAGAAGTGCAGCCTCTTAAATCTCACCCTTTTCTTTCCTCTTTACCCAAAAATATCACAGTAATTCTTAAACAGAAAAAGATGAGAGTCCAGTGGCTTTTGGAAATTCCCATGCTATTGATTACATATCACCAACAGCAAAGGATTCATCTTGGAGATGCTTAAGACATAATGACTGACCCAGATTGCAAAGGATGAATGTTGGTCTAGGAAATACAAATACGTTGAAATACTACACTACACATAGTTTTTTTTTTATTTTAAGAAGTGGGGGCCAGGCGCGGTGGCTCACGCCTGTAATCCCAGCACTTTGGGAGGCCGAGGCGGGCGGATCACGAGGTCAGGAGATCGAGACCATCCTGGCTAACACAGTGAAACCCCGTCTCTACTAAAAAATACAAAAAATTAGCCGGGCGTGGTGGCGGGCGCCTGTAGTCCCAGCTACGCGGGAGGCTGAGGCAGGAGAATGGCGTGAACCCGGGAGGCGGAGCTTGCAGTGAACCGAGATCACGCCACTGCACTCCAGCCTGGGCGACAGAGCGAGACTCCGTCTCAAAAAAAAAAAAAAAAAAAAAAGAAGTGGGTCATGTTTATTCCTAGTGAAATATTTATCGTAACTCATGCATTAATTTCAGCAAGGTCCTACTTTGGATCATAGTGTAGATGGTAACAAGGAGCTATTGAAATGTTTTAAACCTAGGAATGATAAGATGAAAGAGTAAAAGGGGATTCACACAATCAACAGACACTTGTGAAAAGTGATGTGGAATAGTCTTAAGATCCTGGAATAAAGACACCTAGATATCTGCCCCGTTCTGGAATTTTTAGTTTTACGTTTTGTTTTTGTTGTTGTTACTCAAAAAACAAAGGCCATGTAGTGGCTCACACCTGTAATCCTAGCACTTTGGGAGGTGGAGGTGGGCAGATCGCTTGAGCTCAGATGTTTGAGACCAGCCTGGGCCACATTACGAAACCTCATCTCTACAAAAAATACAAAAATTATCCTGGCATCGTGACGCGGTGCCTGTAGTCCCACCTAGGCAGGAGGCTGAGGTGGGAGGATCTCCTGAGCCTGGGGAGATCCAGGCTGCAGTGAACCATGATAGCACCACTGCACTCCCACCTGGGTGACAGAGTGAGCGAGATCCTGTCTCAAAAACAAAAAAACCCAAAGAGTTAGAGTATTTCATTTCTAAAGTCTCTTTTATTTCTAACTTTTTGAGTCTAGAAAAAGTGAATGAAAGTTCATATGCCTGATTTGACAATATGATATTAATGTTAAGAATCATCGTGGGGTTTTGGTATATTTTGCTATATTTAAGCCAGTGAATGAAGTGAAGGATAGACTTTGGTTCTAATTATTTCTGTATTTTCTTTGTAGGGATTAATCAATTCATGACAGAGACAGTGAAGAATTGTAAAAGAGACGGATTTGTTCAGACCATTTTGGGAAGGCGTAGATATTTGCCAGGAATCAAAGACAACAACCCTTATCGTAAAGCTCACGTATGTTGAAATTTTTTAGGAATTTTAACTTAACATTTCAATGACATGTACTTTTTCAGCAGAGTAAATATCCGTTTTAGGGATTACTGGCATATTAATTGGATTTTCTGTATAGACAAGGTCAACCATTGGTTTCATTAAGGACTTCTGAAGTGATGGCACATGCCAGTATTTGCTGAACAGAGTCTGGGGGATTAATGTAAACATGTGTTTACTTAATAATACTTTAAACATGTTCTGTTGCAGTAAACCAATTATTTATTAGCTTAGGTAATAAGTTGTAAATAAACTTAATTTTTACATTTGCTAATTATTCTTTGTTTCCTATACCATATACTAATTTATCATATCATACCAAATCGCTAACATTCCTCAGAGATCAGCCAGTCACTAAATTTTGATTAATTTTTGGTTCATTCTACTTGTTTGCTTATTTTAAAAGCACTATCTGGCCAGGCACAGTGGCTCATGCCTGTAGTCCCAGCACTTTGGAAGGCTGAGGCAGGAGGATTGCTTGCGCCCAGGAGTTTGAGACCAGCTTGGGCAACATAGTGAGATCACCTATATCTATAAAAATAAATAAATTAGCTGAGTGAGGTAGTGCAATGCCTGTAGTCTTAGCTACTTGGGAGGCTGAGGTGGGAGGACTGCTTGAGCCCAGGAATTGGAGGCTGCAGTCAGCCATGATTGAACCACTGTATTCCAGCCTAGGTGGCAGAATGAGACCCTATGTTTAATTAAAAAAAAAAAAAAAGGCACTATCTCATCAGAGATTATTAAGATATCCCAAATAGTGAATAAGGCTATTTTTAACGGCACTTAAAAGATTTATTGATATTTGCTCAAATTATGTTTAAGTCTCTTTCTGAATTCATTGGGATTCATGAAAGTATTCTGTGTACCTAAGTATTTAAACTTCTAGTATAGTTCATATCTTCCTATTTTAACTAGATGTTTTTTGCCCTTCACCCATAACTTTGTGTTTTAGTGCTCATTAGACATTGTATGTAATGAAAATACCCCGCTAAACTTCTGTATGGAGCTCAAAGCCTTCAGAGCATTAATGCTTTTAGGGACTGTGGAAGAATAGTTGGCTTTTTGTTACTGCTTTACTCTCTAGCCTCCCATATATCCACATGCAAATATCAGATATTTATCAGGCTTTTACCATATCTCTAAGTGAACTAGTAACTTTAGTTGATGGACTAGGAAACTTAAGTTTTAAGTCTTGGAAGAGATAATGCAAACAAAAAAATATATATGAAAACATCATTGATATACTTAATTATTTAGGTTTCAGGGAGAAGGAAAGACTTAAACAGATTCTTGAAGGCTAAAGTTTAGGCTGTTGGGAATGAGAAAAAGACAATGACAAAAGGATAACTGAGTGAGGACTGGCTAGAAGCCAAACTGGTAGGAATGGAGAGTTTGAGTTGTCACATAGGGGTAGATAATTTTCTCCTGGATAGATGGAGCCAGCTAGAACCTAGGAGACTAAAAGGCTTCTTCTAAATGACAGAAGGCTTTTAGTGGCAGGCTGAGAAATTTGGACTCGATCTAATAATACGAATTGATTATGTTTTCTGAAATTTACATGATAAAAAATGGAATATGTAGTTATTAATATAAATGAATCATATAAGTTTGTGAAAATTAATATTATTGTACCTGAAGATGCAAGAGAGTAATAAGACTTTTTCATGCCAAATACTTCAGTGTTAAAGTTCTGATTCATTATGTTGCTGCTGAGGAAAAATATTCCAGCCCTCTGAATTAGGAATAGAGTAAACACAGCCAGGTTGTTTTTTGGTTTTTGTTTTGGTTTTTGCTTTTGTTCAAACTTTTGTTGTACTGAAAAATACATTCTCACACATAAAGAATGTAGATTTCACTAAATTATCACAGAGCTACACCTGTGTAACTACCACTCAGGGCAAGAAATAGAATACTGTCAGTGCCCCAGAAGCGCCCCTCATGCATCCTCCTAATCATCACCCATCGCCTTCCCAGAAATAGCCACTGTTATAACTTCTAACACTATAGTTTTGTTTTGCATTTTTTTGAGCTCCATATACATCATATATGTATATTTTGTATCTAGCTTCTATCAAAATTACATGGGTAAGTCATTCTTGTTTCTTGTAGGAATAGCTGTATACTCTTATATAAATATACCATAATTTATCTATTTTTCTCTTGATGAGAACTTGGGTTTTCAGTTTGAAGCTAAGCTATTATGTTTTTGAACATGCTTGTACAAGGTTCTTGGTGCACATATACATGCATTTATGTTTGGTAAAGACACAGTGGTGGGATTGCTGCATATTTTCAACTTCAGTAGATAAAGCCAAATTGTTTTCTGTGGAGATTATAGCAGTTTGTCCTCCCATCAGAAGAGTATGTGAGTCCTCACTGCTCTGCATTCTTGCGGACACTTGCTATTAAGCTAATATAATTTTAGCTATTCCGGTGGGTATAAAGTAGTATCCTGTAGTTTTAATTTGTGAGGCTACTAGTGAGGTAATCTTACAAATGAGCAACCTTACAAATGTGTATTAGCCATTTAGTTATTTTTTCACGGGTAAATACCTATTCTGGTTTTCTTTTTAATTTTTCTGTTGAGTTTTCTGCATTTTTTCTTATCAATTTGTAGGAACCTGTTACTGGTTACATGTGTAGAAAATATTCTCTCCTACATTGTGTCTGGCCTTTTCTCCCACTCATTAGTAATTTTAGGTGTGGAGAGAGGTTTTTGTTTTATTTTGTTTTTCTTAAAGACAGGGTCTCACTATGTTGCCCAGGCTGGTTTCAAACTCCTGGTCTTAACTGATCCTCTTGCCTTAGCCTCCTGAGTGGCTGAGATTACAGGCATTTAATATACTAGAAGTTGGGTATAGCTCAGATGACAGAGGACTAGAGAATACCTCTCATGTTACATTGACCCCCTTCCCTGGAGTAGACCTTTTTCATTTTCGTAGATATTTTGGGGCACCGGGAATGATATTCATATATAGATTACACCTGGATATTAACCCAGACTCCCTTCTCTACTCTTCCAAGATGATTAATTTTAGTAGGCATGGTTCCCTGCCAAGAAGCACTTCGCAGCAGTCATTTCAAGGAAGTTGTAACTGAATACCCAGGGATCTAGGATGTGCGTTTTCACTAGCGGCTAAGGATTTGCCTCAGCAGCGCATGAAAAGCTCTGATTCACATCAGAGGGCTCCATACCTGCAGGGCTCACACTCTATATTAAAGACCAAAAGGCCATTGGTATAGAGGGTGTGCTTAGGACATTCCAACCCCCCTCCCAAAGAATGATATTCTACTTATTTAGGATTAAGATTATTTTGAGGAGCAGATCTTTTAGAATGATGTCTAGAACAGCTAGAACACTGATGAGCTAAATACATCTAAGTGCAAAGTAGTTTTTGGATGCTAACTGAGTAGTCAAGATATCTAAGCTGAAGCAATCTGACCTTATTTTTGTCTGCCCTAATGTGGAAACCCCAGAATCTAGAGCCCTGGATCATGATAGGTGTTATTCTTAGGATGCAGCCTAATAGTTGGTGTTCTGGGTCACATCTCAGTCCAGCTTTCCAGTCTGGCTGCAAATGTGAGCACTGAACTGTGGACACTAAAGGAAAGTATGAAACCGTGTTGGCATATCTGGTGGAGCACCTGTTAATTGTTTTTTCTAGGCTGAGCGTCAAGCTATCAACACAATAGTCCAAGGATCGGCAGCTGATATTGTCAAAATAGCCACAGTTAACATCCAGAAGCAATTAGAGACCTTCCACTCAACCTTCAAATCCCATGGTCATCGAGAGGGTATGCTCCAAAGTGACCGAACAGGTTTGTTCATAGATGAGGCCTGTGCTGTAACATGATGAGAATAATTGTATCAGAAATGTAAATGGGAAGTATTTTTTATTTTATTTCTCAACAGTTCTCAAATGTTTTGGTCTCATGATGTCTTTATACTATTAGAAATTATTAAGGATTTCAAAGAGCTCTTGTTTTTGTGGGTTATGTCTATATATTTACCATATTATAAATTAAAACAGGGAATTTTAAAACATTAACATTTAAAGTAATTACAAACTCACCATATTTTGACATGTCACATATTTTTATGAAAATAACTCCATCTCTTAAGAACTAAAGAAAATTCTTGATAGGTGGCTTTATTTTACATATGTGTAAATCTCTTTAATGTTTGGCTTAAGAGAACACAGCTGGCTGTTTGTATCTGCTTCTGTATTCAATCTGTTGTAATATCAAATGTCCTGTAACCCTCTTTGGGAAACTCTGTACAGTCTGGGATGATGCATGTCTCAATTTGTGGGAGACGGATGGGTTTCCCAGGATGTGGAATTTCACTTCTATACCAGGACAGTTGGCCACTTTGCTGCACTCTTACAAGAAAATAAAACTGAAAAAGGCAAATAGCCTCATAGTGTTATTATGAAAGTAATTTTGACTGCAGATTTTGGGATCCTTTGTGGTCTTCAGACCATACTTTAAGGATATGTTGATATTCCTATTTATGACCTTCAGTGTTCTCTGGTCTTAGAATATACTCTTGATCTCTTTATCACATATGTTCCTTTGCTGATATTGTTTTCTTGTTCTTACTTTCAGAATATTTTCCCTGAGTTTTCCCTTTATTGCTTGGATAAATTATTTCTTGTACTAACAAGTACAGTGAAATTTTCTTTTTTTCTTCTGTCACATTCCATATTTCTGCTTTAAATACCATTTCACTGTCACTGAGATTGTCAAACCATGACAGCAGATTTTTTTTTTTTTTTTCACCCAGGCTGGAGTGCAGTGGCACGATCTCAGCTCACTGCAACCTCTGCCTCCTGGATTCAAGGGATTTTCCTGCCTCAGCTTCCCGAGTAGCTGGGATTACAGGAGTGTGCCACCATGCCTGGCTAATTTACAAAAATTTTTTTTTAGTAGAGAGGGAGTTTCACCATGTTGTCCAGGCTGTTCTAGAACTCCTGACCTCAAGTGATCTGTCTGCCAAGCTTGGCTTCCCAAAGTGTTGGGATTACCAGCGTGAGCGATCACACCCAGCCAGGAGGCATGTTTTAAATTTTCCTGGGAAGAAATTAAGGTTTGGTGCATACAGAGGAAGAAAAAGCTGCTAGAGATGGGGCAGAAAGGTCATGATTAGTTATTGAGGATGAGATTTGCTATTTCTAGAAGAGACATACATACAGGTTATAGAGAATAATACAGCCAGTTATAGCGTGTTCACTTATGTACAAAAATACGTAGATAACAAAAGTTTATTTTCTCATTAAGTGAGGATTATTAATTTTGTCATCAGTCCCCCTTGAAATATCTGAGGCCCCTCATTCATTTTCAGTGTGGGACTATGTGTGTATATACACACACATACACATTTATATTTAATTGAGAGAATATATAATTAAACTTATTTGGAGAGTAATACTGTGCTGTGTGCTTTGGGGATTTAGAAGTAAAAGTTATCAATCTATCTTTAAATTTAAGGTCTATTTAAGAAAGGAGAGGAAGATATGATACCTGACTGAAGTATTTGTATTAATTCCACACAGCAGAGTGATAAATGTCAAAATGAGGATACAGACAGTAATGACTTTAAGAGTCAGTGGAAGGCGATATGGCTCTGTCACTGAGGATGGCTTCATGATGTCATGCCAGCTTAAAGTAGCACTAGGTCAGTAGGATGAAAGGAAGGTGAGCGTGAGGAAGCAGACCACATGGGGAACAAGAGCATCATGGCATTCTAGGTCAGAAGCCAGGTAGCCAAGGGAAATCAAGAGGGCAAAGGCATGGTCATCAGAAAGCAGAAAAGCTAGAGCATCCAGACAGTCAATGGTGTGAGCCAAGTGTGGCTTCATGGGGCAGATCCGATTTCAGCTGAACAGGTGAACAGAGGTACAGCCTTTGCAGTCCTAGTGTGGAAGCAGCTTGCTGCAGCCTCAGGTGATTTTGTTTGCTTACTGTGTGAGAGCCACCTCTGAGCAAACTGGCACTGCAGATAGCGACAGTTGAAGAACTCTCTCCCTGAGGGAAGCACCAGATACTGAGGGAGATGTTACTCATGCTGGACCTGAAAGATAAGTAGGGAATTTGGACAACAGAAAGGAAGATGACTACTATGAGGTTTAAGCAAACAAGTAAAGGCAGTTCCAGTAAAGGTGTTCATGTTGAGCTTTATCTTTTTGGTCAGAAGGGCATAATCTGTACCACTAGGTCCAGCAAATGAGGAAATAGTAACTAAGTCTAGTATATATTTTGGAGTTGTGGCTACTGGAAGGTATGGATTATCTCCACAGAAAAACGTACAGACATAGACTCTTACATATAACTGCAAGGGGTTTATGTACTCTCTGAAGTCCACTTTGGGAGCCTAGGTTTTACAATTACTTGTTTGGAGTGTATACGGTTCAACTGGGGAAGCACCAGTTCTATCACGATGACACTTCTGGCCATAAAAAGACATGAGGGAGTGTCCCCCTTAAGAAACAGTGCCTAACAATATTAGTTTGCTTTCCTGGGGCAGGAATCAGGCCCCATACCTCCCTGGTGCTATTACTCAGATGATGGTTGGGGGACTCCATGGATAGAGAAAATGTTAGTTATTCATGAGAAATAAGTTGGACTAGAGCTTGGAGCAGAGTTCCTCACACCCAATTTACTGACTTCTTTGGGAGACTCCTTCTTTCTAGGAGGAAGTTTGTGAGTTTATACCGGATACTTAGGGTAGGTAGCGACCAGCAAGTAGTTATTTTCCTGATAGTTCTTATTCTTGTGTGTTTTAATCTTCTCATTAAAATTCCTCAGAGTTACTCAGAATCTCTAAAAACATTCTCCTATGACTTAGCGACATGCTGATCAGTTTTGCTCCTTTTTCATGAAGTAGGATTGTCACGAAAGAGAAAACTGCAAGGGATGTTCTGCCCAATCAGAGGAGGCTTCTTCATCCTTCAACTCCATGATGAACTCCTATATGAAGTGGCAGAAGAAGATGTTGTTCAGGTATTTTTGCAATGCTTGTGTCCATTCCATAGGAAGACAAGACACTGTATTGTCAGGCCGACAGCTTTGTTTCCTGTGCATGAGGATTTTGGAACTCTACCCTAGCCCTGGGATGGCTATATAAATGTTGAGTCCTTACAGGTAGAAAAGGAGCTAAGAGTGTTCCGTTTTGTACTAGTTCTTAATAAGTGAAGAAATTGCCAATGCAAGATGTTTTTGTCTTGGAGGAATTAAACAAAAATCTGGAGTCTTTCCCTTAGGGTTTCTAAGCTCCAAGCATTCTAGCAAAAACTTTCAGAAATTCCTGCTCATCAGTGAAGAAGAGTATGAGATGTCTTTTTATTTATTTATTTATTTTATTTTTTATTTTTTCTGATTTAGCATTTTAAGCACCACTGGGTGAAGAGCTCCAGTCTGGTTTATAACCTTCTCAGGGGATGGTTTGGGAAACATTCTTTGACTGGGCAGAGTTTGTTAACTTCATTTTTTTTTTTCCTTAGGTAGCTCAGATTGTCAAGAATGAAATGGAAAGTGCTGTAAAACTGTCTGTGAAATTGAAAGTGAAAGTGAAAATAGGCGCCAGCTGGGGAGAGCTGAAGGACTTTGATGTGTAACTGTGCTGTTGATGAAGTCCTCCCAGGGAAGCCTGTGCAGATGCAGTCACCTGGAAAGAACAGAGATTACCCTTTCACCTACCTCAGGAAAACAAACTTTCAAGTCTTGATAGACTTAGCCTAGTAATTTTATAGTGAGAGTTTCAAACTATATATCAGTGTCTATCTTTATAGCATCAAAAACTTCTAGGGTCGTGGGGGAAGTAGAATACCAAGTATAATAGTTACATTCACTTTCAAAGAGCATCTATGAATTTGCCTTTTGTAACTTACTGTGGCTTTAAACATATTCAGAACAGATGCTTGAAATATGCACTTAGCACTTTGGTTCCACATCTGTCTGGGTAAACCATGAAGAAAATGAAGCTGCTGCCTCTATTGACCCAGACAGCAGCCATAGGCAGATAAAGATTTGGTTTCACCCTGGTGGTGGTAGGCATTGTGTGTGACTTTTTTTCCTCTAATATCAGTTTTACAGTACGGAAATAGTATTTTAAAATAATATTGGCTAATAAATTATGAATTCTATAAAGTAGTAAGACTTGGTATGGTTGGAGTGTAGGAATGAATATTCATGAAATGTTTCTTATTGCTTTTCCTTCCCTAATTCATACAATGAATGTATTTGGAATACTTACATATTATAAAATAAACTATACCTCTTCAAGAGGTATCCTGTTCTGTAAGATCAGATGTTTTTATTGCAGGTCAATATAATACTGCCAGCGACAGAAAATACCCCCTTATCAGTCCCTTAGTGCCTCTTTCTGTTTGTGGCATGGTGAGAAAACCCATGCTGAAAAGATTGTACTTTGTGATCCCAATCAGAGGGATGGAGCTAATCTTTTTGCTGTTGAAATAAAATGAATTTATGAGAAACTTTATATCAACAATTGTTTTGTTAAAAATTATAGTTGGTCTAAGAGTATCCCTTATTTAGTTACTCCATAGCTTGTTCATAGGAAGCACTGATTATATTCTTAATCAGTTACCAGAAGAGCTCTTTTATGTTTATTAATCAGAATAATGAAAAAAAGATAGTTGCTTTATAAAATGTAATGCATTATCAGTAGTTGGGTATTAATGCATAAGAGACTTAGACATAGTTTTTTTGGGGTGGCAGGGTAAGAAAGGGAGAGATGGTAGCAGTAAGAGGGAAGAATATCATTATTTCTTTTTCCATATTTACCTGTATTATGTTTCTCAAAAGCTGAAGTGCTGTCAGTATTCTGGTAGGCTTGAAAGATCTGGCACAAGAGAAAGCTCAATCTGTTTACCTGTGAGTGTTCTTCAAACATGAGGGCAAGCAAAAGTCCCTTCTGCCTCATTCTCTGCAGCCATGGCCCAGCATGTGTAGTCACATGCATTTTCTCATTCTGTTTGACCTGTCAGCTGGACCTGAAACAGGCCATCCCCATTTTGCATGATTCAGATGTGCACAAATCCCAGTTACTATGGTTTACTTAATAACACGAGTCTCCCCTGCAACACAATTCAAATTTCAGTTACCAGTGGATATTAACTGTGAGTAACTGCATGAAATTCAAACTTCACTGATAGTTCTTCAAACCACAACCACTGTGTAAATAAGAAATGCACATTGTGTTATGCAGAATAATGCCCCCCACCCCAAAGTTCACATCCTAATTCCTAAAATCTGTGAACTATTATATTACATGGCAAAAGGGACCTTGTTGATGTGATTAAGTTAGAGATCTTGAGGTGGGGGATTATCCTGGATTATCTGAATGGTTCCATTGTAATCACCAGGGTCTTTATAAGAGGGAAGCAGATGGTCAGAGTCAGGGAAGATGTGACAACAGAAACAGAGAAAGATTTGAAGATGCTACACTGCTGGCTTTAAAGTTGGAAGAAGGGGCCATGAGCCAAGGAATGCAGGAACCCTCAAAAAATTGGAAAAGGTAAGGAAATGGATTCTCTCCTAGAACCTTTTGAAGGGATGTAGCCCTGCCAACACCTTGACTCTAGCCCAGTTAAGACCATTTTGGACCTCTGTCCTTTAGAACTGCAAGACAATAATTTGAATTGTTTTGAGCTAGTAAGTTTGTGGAATTGGTAGCAGTAACAGGATATTCATACATGCATCATGATGAGGACCAGTTACATCACTTCTTCCAAAGGCTGTCTATGATTGGCTACTTCACATCTGTTATTCACTTTACTTGCAGATGGCAAAATGTAGTTGTGTTGATTGCTTGTCTCCCAGTGGTAAATCCACATTATACAAAAATGGATAATCAAAAGTAGAAGTTGGCTAATAAAGATCAAAGTGTACCAGAGAAGTAAAAAATAACACTGGAAGTGAAATTCAAATTGAACATAAATGGAATTACAGAAGAACTACCTGCCTGGGAATGCTGACACTGCTGCTGTTTGAGATATGGTAGATAGGCAACCTGAGAAACAGTAAAGGCACAATTTACATAAATGAGGAAAATGGTTGTGACAAAAGGATAAAGATGTCCCAGAGGAAGCGATGCCAACAAAAAACTTCATTAATTTTTAATCTATAACTTTAATTCCATCAAAGTCTCATCAGGATTTTATATTTTTTAGATAGATAGTATCTTAAAACTCACCTGAAGAAAAACCAGTACCTGGCCAGGCGTGGTGGCTCACGCCTGTAATCCCAGCACGTTAGGAGGCCAAGGCAGGTGGATCACGAGGTCAAGAGATCGAGACTATCCTGGCCAACATGGCAAAACCCCCTCTCTACTAAAAATACAAAAAATTAGCCGGGTGTGGTGGTGGGTGCCTGTAATCTCAGCTACTTGGGAAGCTGAGGCAGGAGAATCACTTGAACCCAGGAGGTGGAGGTTGAAGTGAGCCGAGATTACGCCATTGCACTCCAGCCTGGACAAAAAGAGCAAAACTCTGTCTCACACACACACACACAAAAACTACCAGTACCTATCAAACTTGAGAAATAACAAAGATTTGTATCAGATATTAGGATGTATTACAAAGATACAATAGTTTCAAATTATATACAGGGGATAGAAATAGGTAAGAGTATTAAAACAGACTAAAGAATTTAAGAAACAGACTTATACATATATGAGAAATGATTAAAATGTCATTTCAAATTAGTGGTGAAAGATGGGCTGTTCATAAACGCGATGTAGTGTAGTGATAAGAGTATCCATTGGTAAAAATATCAAGTTGGATCTCTATCTCAAATGCTCACAAAATACTCCAGATGGATTAAAAGCCTAAATATTTAAACGAAGACTATGAAAGTAAATTTAAAAAATATGAGAATGTTTATGACTTTATAGAAATAAAAGCCTTCTTTAAAACAAAGTTCTAAAATCATAAAGGTAAAAGATAAAACTTGACTACATTATAAAGAAAAATTTTCAGTATAAAAGGGACATCAATAAAGTTAAATCATGAAAGACACTGAACTGTCTAACCCAGGGGCCATGGCACAACAGCAAATCCAAAACAGATCCATAGCCTAAGTAAGGCTGAGTTAGCAAGCGAGGACCATATGGTGCTAACCCCAGGTGACAGCAAACCACACATTCATCAGTTGTACTTCAGCACATATCAGTGGAAGGTGCTCAAGGGTCACAACAGACCAGCCACTGTTACAGAGTCCCAGAGGATCCAAGGAGGAAGACAAGGACCAGCACCCCTCCTTCCTTATCATGAGTTAATGTAAGCCTTCCCCTAAACCCAGAAGCCAATCTTGTAAGGAGGAAGAGGGAGAGACTACACAATTCCTAGGAAGACTCAAAGGCAAGGAAAAATCAGTCATAGAAAATAAGCTACATTTTAAAAATCAACAATAGACAAATGATCTGTAGTAGAGTCTGACTCCATCTTTTGATGTTTGCTGACAAGTTTTGAGCCTCTATTCTCCCACTTCCTCTTCTGTCCACATCTGAGTAAGCTGAGAAGAAATCCAATGCTCCCTTCTTTGGTGCCAGTGGGATTTTCAAACCCTGCAAGCCCCATGCTGCAACCCCTGGCCCACCTTCTGACCACAATAAAAACCCAGTCTCTTCCTTGTTCTCTCAAGTTGCCTTGCTCTCTGCAGAAAGCCTGAGTAATAAAACTTTTCATATCAGAAAAATTCCAATTAAAACAATAAGTTGCCATTTTCATCTTTCACAGTGTGAAAAAATAAAAATATTTGAAAATAGGTGAAGATGAGACTAATTTTTATACACTGGTAGAAGAATAATTTAGTCAACATCTATTTAAATTGTTTAAATGAGCATGCCCTTTAATTCAGCAATTCCACTTGACATTAACATCTTCCCTAGAGAAAACACTTGCATGTATGCAAAATACATGTGCAGATGTTCACTGCAGTCTTGTTTGTAATATCAAGAGATTGGAAAATATCTAAATACTAGTAAAGAGTGGTAGCAAGTTATGGTTTATTGACACCATGGGATAATATAAGTGAGTTAAAAAGAATGAATTATAGGTACTGACATAGAACGATCTGAGACATAGTAGAGACATGAATAAGCACATTGCAGCATAGAAAAATTTTTTAGAAGGAAACACAGCAAACTATAACTCGTTAGTTTAGATGAGTAGGAGGTAACCAAGGGAAATACTTGATCTTGTCTAAATTTATCATATGACTATTACAATATGCATTTATGTATTATTTGTGCAATTAAAATACACTTTAAAAAATGTTCAAATAATGGTTGGATTCCCAGATCAGCTCACGAGACTATTGTTTAAGCTGCAAAGCTGCTATCCATTTGCTATGAAAGGTAGAAGACAATGCCATTGAAGTGCAAGTAATACAACAAGATTGGAAATATTTTATTTTTATAACTTTATTTTGGAATAACTTAAAACCTAGGTAAAAGTTTGAAGAATACTACCAAGAATCCCAATCAAGTCAGAAATCACCATTCAAGTTTTGTTAATTTCTCCACTTATGTCATTTATAGCAAAAGGGTCCAATCCAAGACTAAGAGTTGCACCTAGTTGTCATGACTGTCTAGTCTCCTTAAATCCAGAACATACATCCTTCCTTGACTTTTATGACACTGAAAATTTTTAATAGAGGGCAGATATTTTATAGAATGTCACTCAATTTGGTTTTGTTTATTGCCTCATGATTAGACCTTGATTCTGCCTTTTTGGCAGGAATATTGCAGAGGTGACACTGGGTTCTCACTCACTGCATCCTGTCAGGTGGCACATGATGTTGATTTGTTCCCTTGCTGGTGGTGGTAACTGATCACTTGGTTAAGATGGTGTCTGCCATGTTTCTCTAGTTATAGTTTTCTTTATGATTAGCAAATTTTTTTTTTGTGAAGATACTTTGACTATGGAAATGTCCTCTTCCTCTGTCCCACTTTACCTCACTAGTTTTAGCATCCACTGGTATTTGTTGCCCAAGTCATTATGATAATGGTTGCTAAATGGTAATTTCAAAATTCCATCTACATTTATTTATTTGTTGACATTCTATTGTAAGAAAGAGTTTTCGCTTTCTCCTTTTATTTATATTAATGTGGACTAATGTGTACTTATTAAGTTACTGTTATGACTTTTGATGCTTTTTCCTTTTTCTTTTCATTATTATTATTATTTTTTTTGGGGTAGAGACAGGGTCTTGTTATGTTACCCAAGCTGGTCTCGAACTTTTGGTCTCAAGCAATCCTCCCACCTTGGCCTCCCAAAGTGCTGGGATTACAGGCATGAGCCACTGCACTTGGCCTTGATGCTCAAATTATACCTGATTTGTCCTAAGCTAGCTTGTCCTTAAGCTTTCCTAAGCTAGCATGTCCTTAAGCTAGCTGCTGTATCCTTTTGACATGTCCCTATTCTTTGAATACTTTATTTTCTGACACAAAAATGTTCCAGCCTTAAAATCAGACATTTCTTCATAGAGCTCCAGTTCCTTTTAGCAGAGAATAGTAATTGGAAATCAATATCCAGGCACTAGTTGTGCTCATTGCTCCAGGGTGTGAGGGGCTTGCTCCCTGTCCTCTTGGTGTGCAGAATTAGGAAATATATATGTACCACACAGGCATGTGTGCACACACACACCTTTATATCACATATGTATGTAAACTATGTAGCGATACCCATATATATTTGTATACATTATTTATACACACTTTATATATATGTAAAAATTTATACTGATACTTCCAATTCTAATCTAATACCACAGGGTTTATTCTAGCTTTCCCTTTTAATTTTTCCTTTCTTTGTTCTCCATCAGGGAGAAACCTGGCTCCCATAGTATCAATGTACTTGTTAATTGCTCAATACCCTGTATGTAGCCAACCTCCTGACCCCACCGGGCTGCCTTCTGCCCTGCTCCAGTGCCAACATCACACGCCATCACTGACCACTGAAGGGTTGACCCTGCCACTTCCCTCCAGTGCTGTCTCCTGTGGGCTGCCCTTCTCACCCTACTCCAATGCAGTCTTTGTATGGGGATGCCATCACCAACCTTTTTGAGTGTGGCTGACTTTTGGAATGAATGAATGAATGAAAGGAAAGAAAGGAGGAAGGAAGGGAGGAGAGGAAAGGGCAGCAGGGAACAGAGGGAGGGAGGGGGTGAGGAAGAAACAGAAAGGAAGGGAAGAAGGAAGAAAGGAAGTCGAATCAGTATTTCAAATATTGAATGCAAGTATCTGAAGCTTGAGTTATTGTAATTCAAAAATAAGAAGGTAAATGGATCCCTTTGAAGAAATTCTGCTAGAGAAAAATTCTGAAAAGGAATTTGTATTTTAAAAGGTCAGTATGCATATTTGTATTTTTAATCAACAAGTTTTTTAGCCTAGAGTTGGTTGGCTGTTTTTTTCAATTTTTATATGGAACTAAAATTAGGAGAAAAATTATGGTGGTGGGGAAATTTTCCTGAGATTAAATTAGACAGGATTTGGAAGAATAAAGTCAGTTGTTTATGGCCAGAGTATAGATAAATATGGGGAAAGTGCCTGGAGAGGAATTAACTATGCTTATGAAAGCCAGAGGCGCAGGAGAGCACACTCTCCAGAGAACTGTTGGAGGTCTTGAGTTAATGAATGTTTATCATAACTACTAGGAGCTGGAATAAGCCCATAGTAGCTTAATTTTTCTGCCTGGATGAGGACAAAGCCTGAGCTGAAAAGAAGTGAGGAAGTAAGGTCTGCATGTTGAGTTTGTAGGTACATCTTACCCACCTTGGTTTCGTTTGATGCATTATTAACAAATTATTTTTGCTTGTACTTCACTGAAGGTGGACTTCAATCAACATCGTCAAAAGTTGTCTTTAAAGTCTTCCAGCAAAAAGTAACACATCTCCTCAAATTGATGGAGATTTTGAATGGCTATTGGGTTTATAAATTCTAGTACAATGTGTGAGTTTTGGGAAGTTGTATTTGATAGATTTGCTGTACATTGCTCTCCCACCCCCTCCCTGCTTTTTGAAAACAATTACACTTTGCAAAACCATAGTTCATACCGTTATAAATGGGTCTTACCTCTGTCCATATGTAATCTTGGCAAAAATCATTAGTGCATGACATCATGACATAAGAGAGCATCTATGTACAAACATATACAATTTTATTGATATCTCTACAGACTACAAGAATTTTGTTAAGTATAGTCACAATTGCTGAGTGCAACAGAAAAATAGTAATTTGTCATTTTCTGAAAAGATGCAAAAATTCTGAAGATGAAGGAAAGATACATCAATGATGTCATCTGTTTCTTATTTCCTAGAATAAAACATCACATAATTAAGTACTAAAAATTATAGGTTATTAGAGATTCTGTTCCTGTGTACAATTGTCCAAAACCACCATCTAGTTTATTTTCTGGCTTTGCAGTCAAGAAGGGTGGGCCAACAGCAGAGGGAAAGCAGTATGACAGGCGATAACTCTGAGTTTCTTCTCATTATGTGTTACTGCCTTTGATAGGCTGGACTCTCCTTTTTTGAAGGTGTAAGCATGCTTTCAGGGCACTGGATGTCATATAGGAAGTTACAGGTATTCTTTTCCTTTAAACACATGTCCAAAGACTAAGAAAATAAATCCAAGTGGCCCTGGGAGCTTTTGATTGAGATAACAATCAAAAAGGAAGATTTGTTCTTCCTTTTTGCTAAGACCAAGTCCAGTGAAATATACCTACAGCAGAACAGGTACCTGGTACCCATGTCTCCTCCAGAAGAAGAATGAATAATAAATTTGGACCTAATTTAGCAAATGATTGTTTTGAGAATTTCCACTGTCTAAATATGAAGAATGAGTTTTCCACTTAGCTTTATATGCTGTTGAATTTACTGTGCTACTTCTGGTATCTTGTGATGTCACATGTGTAAGACAATTGAAAAAAAACCTAGATCTTTGAATTGGAATAATTGATGGACAAGTCACATAGGAGAATATCACAAAGATGGTTATTAAGAGTTGATGGAGCTCTGCCTGGTCAGAAATTCTCAAATGCTTTTGTTCTGTGAGACATACAGAATAAATACCATTACTATATCTTACATCTTGCCTTCCCTGACCACTCAGAACTGGGGCTGGAGCACCAGCCAGGGCAGACAAACAAGGTTTCCTTAGTTGGCCATAAAGCAGTGATAATCAACTTTGGCTGGACATTAGAACCACCTTGGAGGCTTTCACAAATATTGGTGTCTGGTTCCCACTCCAAATGATTTTAATATAATTGGGAATTTAAAAATTTCCTGAGGTGATTCTTATGTACAGTCAAGGTTGAGAATCACTCCTCTAGATAAATGTGTAAATCAGCATCCATCTGTGCATCTGATTCCTTAAAGCCTCTTTCACTTCACTGTGGCTCCCATGTCCTTCCTCACCACGATCTTCTTGCACCAAATTGGTACTTCCTCCTCCTTTTCTAAGACAGACCTTACCTATTCTACATTTCATGCTTTCAGGGCTATGTTGTCTGCAAATACACACACTAAACTTGTTATGTTGACAACCATGTTCCCTGGAATGGTGCATACTAGAGGTACTGCTCAAACCAAGTACACCACAAGTATTTCTGGCACCCAGGACAGTGTGCATGTGAAATAGTACCTAGCCAAAAATGGAGTTGCATGACAGAGGACAGAGGTGAAGAAGCTGTGAAAGCCACCACGTTTCTCCTGACACAGAGACCAAGACCTGATATGAATGTTTTGACTTCTTTTGCATTGCCCTGTGTGAGCCAACATGGTCAAGTTACAATTCTTTTTTCTCATAGCAGCAGGTTGTAATCACACAGATATACTCCCAGTTTAACCCAATGATCCTAAGCCAAGGAGAGGATTTTTAGCTTACTTTTCTAGATTGGCTTCATTTTTCCCTTCTGCTTGAATATAAGAATCTATTTTAATCTTCTTCAACCAATCTTAGGCCTAATCTGATTCTTTTTTCTCTCAAAGTCATGGTGATCCCTTCATGTAGATAAAGTATAGATGGTGCCTTTAAAACTGGTACATGGGTCACATAAAAAGGGACTCCAACAGTAAACCTTTTCCTTCAGATCCCTAAAAACTTTGAGGGAAAGGAGTTGGATTTTGATTTATTTATTTGAGAATCACTTTCAAAAGATTTGAAAAAATTGTCTTTGTGACTGAATCACTGGAAAACATCTCATTCAGTTCTGTCACTGTCCTTTCAGAGTTCCAGTTAGACAATGATCTTGACAGTGATTGGGGCCCTAAAGTCTGGGGCTCAGTGAAGTGTAAGAAGCAAAGTCAGTAGTACTGCTTTTGTAGGTGATTAAAACAAATGAGGAATCAATCATTCCTCCCTCCAAACTCCAAGACTAATGGATGATTTCAAGGTAGGGACTATTGCTCACATTATTATCAGGGAAACAAATACTTCTAGCTTCTCACAGATGAATAAATGAAAAGGCCCATTTTCTACTGTAACACTAAAAAGGCCTTATCTTCCAAGGAAATCATAGGGAGACAAGGTCAACTTGTTGGGACTGTGGTTTGCAAGCCTTATCTTCTGATGTCGCTTTAGCAGATAGAGTGTAATTTTGATGGTAACTAAGGCTCAGAGTCATTTTCTGTATCATTGTCCAAGTTATTAGGAGTATTTTTCTTATGTTCCGAAATAGAAGAATGATAGTAAAGATGAGACTATGCAAAGGATTACATGGATCAACAGTACTTATTTTCCAAAGATGAGGATAAGATGATGATGGTAGTGGTGGCGATGGTGTGTGTGTGTGTGTGCGTGCGTGCTAAGGTCAGTGCAACAGAACAGAAATGTTCAAAGAGAAAAATCACATCCACATTAGATTCTTCTTATTGCTATCATCTCTTTGAATTATAAAAATAATTTTGATACAGTAAAACCTCATTAATTTGGATTCCACTAACCAGGAGTTTGTGAGATGAAGTTACCCTTACGTTAAGGAAGGGCAAGCAATTTTGAAAGACACGTTTTAACTACTTCAAAGAGCCTTTTCTTTTCAAGCATTTGAGAAGCACCTGTTTACTTCCAATTGGTGTGCTAATTATAAACTTTTGATCTATTCACTGAGGTCAAAGTTTTAAGCACTTCTACAGTGAAATGCTATAATGTCCTTTTTGATATTTTCTCTGTGCGCCTTAAAATATTCTGTAGTTGTTATGTTTCACTAATTCCAATAAGCTTTCTTCAAAATTGTATCTTATTGCATATGAACCACACATGTAATTTTGGGTATAATCATTTATCTTGCTAAGACATTGTATACTTATTGTACAGTTTTATACAACAACATATATTACATATTCACACAATCTACCTCTTTGTATGATGTAGAATAGTGGCTGTAAACTGGGAGAAATTTTGGCAATGACTGGAGACATTTTGATTGTCATTACTAGGAGGTTCTTACTGGCATCTAGTAGACAGAGGCCAGGGATGTTGCTAACATCCTACAATACACAGGACAGTTCCCCACAACAAAGACTTTCAGCTAATAGTGCTGCTATTGAGAAATCTCGATGTAGATCAAGTTAAAACAAGTTAAATCTTATTGAGGGCTTCAGAAATACTCATCAAATGTACTGCTACTTTGGACTGAATTTCATTATTTCTAAAATAAACTAATATTTTACTCTTATTTTTTTTAAAATACAGAAATGATAAAGTATTTGTTCTGAAAATCAGAAAACTAAGTCTTTGAAACAGATGGTACAAAGAATACATTGCAATTTGGCCACTAGTATTTTCTAGATCCTACTCTTAAGTTTCTTTAATATTTTTACCATATAATTTTATAATTCTATAAATTATACAGTCATGTAATGTC